>NW_020837961.1:8144603-8439002 GCF_003676395.1 Aethalodelphis obliquidens
AAAAAAAAAAAAAAAAAAAAAAAAAAATCAGTCCTATCAGGTTCCTCCCCTGCTAAAAGCCCTTTTATGGCCTCACATTGCATTTAGAATAAAATCCAACTTTCTCACCTGGTAAGGCCCTGTATTACCATCTCCTACGTATTCCCCCAGTTTCCTCTCCTCCACTCCTTCTATGGCTCTCTCTGTCCCAGCTATCATGCGGTGTCTCCTTCTGTTCCTTTAGTCAGCTAAGCTCTGCCTTGCCCCCCACTGACTGCAGGGCTTTTCCTCCTCCTTCAAATAGATGGTTTTCTCCTTATCATTCACGTCTCAGGTTAAACATAATCCATCATGACTTAATTCTTAATTCACAGTAACCTCCATCCCGTTGTTAATTTTTTTTAATAGCACCATTGTTTCCCATCTCTTTCTTAGTATTTGTTTGTAATTATATATATATATATATATACAAAATTTATAGATATATAATTATTTTTGCAGTTTGCTCATTTAATGCTTACATTCCATACTAGAGAGTAAGGCCCTAGAGGCAGATACAGAGCCCCTAACACTATATACTCAGAGGTGGTTTGAACATTTATTTTGAATTGATGAATAGAATAGATAGCAAGAAAGAGCAGTGAATTCTGAACAGGCATGGAGATGGAAAATGCTCAGCTCTGTGTCACCACACAGAGAGGTCATATTGATCTTTTATTTGAATCCTTTTGTTTCATTTAATAAAAACTTTTTGTCAGTAAAAAGGGGCTGGGATATTATTTTCATTTGCAAAATCTTTAAGGGAGAACACCGTTTCATAGAGCTAGGTTAGTAGGAAGGCTTGTCTCCAATGCCAGCGTCTCAGTCATGCCGCACCCCCCACACACACCTATCAAACAGAAAGGTGTCTTTGTCCTCTTCAGAATCACATGCTCAGTGAGCCAAAGTCCTTAACACTTCAGTAATTACCAGGCCCCAGTCCTGGGCTGCCCCTTGCTGACTTTGGAGTCACATCTTTAAGGCCTCTCTGTACATAAGCTGGTCATACAACTGATTTGGGGACCTTTTTCCTGTTGGGCGCTCAGGAGAATCCTTCGTTTAGTTTTTGCAGGGTCATCCTAAATTTAATAGAGTTTAGTTTGTAGAGTTGTGGTACATAATGCTGAATTTATCATCTGATCAGTAGGGGCTGAGTTCACAGGACACTTTAAGTGCTCAGATTCCAGAACCCAATGGACAAAAAGTAGATGCTGGCTAGGATTGTGTCCAAGGACAACAACAGAGTCTAATACAATATATTTACTATGTCACCTGTCCAGGGCTAGTGTCACTCACCTATTAAGAATTATACAGCAAATCAGCTAAGCTTCTCAATCTAGGTGTCCTGTGCAACTCAGGGGATCGTTCTCAAAGTGGCCATATTCTGGAAGTCATCCTTGTCAAAAGGTTAGAAATGTAAGTGCCAACGATGCAAAGAGAGCGGAATTCAGGGAAAACTGGACACAAGCTCAATAAACTCAAAGAAGCCAAAGAAACGGGGTCCTGCAAAAATTAAAAGAAATTATTCCATGGCCAAAAGTTATTGACGGAGAGTAGTACTAGATAGTGGCTTTCCAAAAATGTTGTCTGTGGTCCTAGGTAGGAAATACAATAATTTTTATAAGGCAATATTTACCCATAGTGTGGATGTATTTTTCCCTTCCCTTCCTTTTCCTTCCTTTTCTTTCTTTTCTCCATCCCCACCCCTCCTTTCCAAAATAGCTGGTCTCAACCCACTGGGTTAATTTCTTGACACTCTGATGGGTATTGACCTGCAGCTACCAAAACAAACAAACAAACAAAGAAAAACACATGAATGAAAAAGAACAACCAACCCACCAACCAACAAGTGAGCTTTGTTATAGAACATTCTGGAGCGTACCAGAGCCAACCTCACAATGTAATTGATGATGGTTCTGTACTTAAAGTGAACTTTGAACAAGCACATCTGCAAAGACAGAATTTTCTGCAAATATTGTAAATGTTTTGATGCAGGGAATCAAAAACCCAGCACTGAGTGGTGTGAGACGAGAGCCACGTCCGTCACACACTAGAGGAGCGATAGAAATTAATCAACACAAGAAGGAAACATGTCTCGCACCAGAGCAAGTGGCTAGGAGTGTAAACATGTTCCTTGGTGAGTGGTTTGTATCAGAAGCCCACTTATTCTTTTGCTTGTTTATTCAACCAGTATTTTTGAAAGATCCAGACCCTATGTGGGAACAAGACACACCCTGTGCCTTTAAGGAACTTATAGTAAATATATTATTTGTGGTTTAATATATATGAAATGAAAATTAATATATAATAATATGGAATATAACAAATTGACTGGAAAGAAGAAAACTGCATATAATTCACATTTCACATCACAGCTTTAGTTGTTTTCAGCTAACCCTTCTCGTCAGCTGGGTTAAGTCCAGAGTCAAAAACACCTCTCTAAATGTTGTATGTAGATATTTAGACAATGTGTACATGAAATCACAATTGCAGTCAAGATGCTGGTAGTTAAGGGTGGACAGATTGAGTAAGTAAAATCTTTAAAATAAAGTTGATTTAAAAAGTGTACTTCTTTTTTCGAGTATTAATTATTATTCTTGCACGTATTAAGTACTTAATTTAAAAAGATAGTTTCCCTATGAGACTTTCATACTAACATTGAGTTTTATAGTACTGTTACGTGGTTCAGTTTAGAAATCCATTAAGGATTGCCTTTTATTGATTTTTAATTTGGTCAGTGTCTTGCCTACCCCCAGCTAATTATAAGCTCTTTAAAGATAGAATTTTATTCTCACTTTTTACATATTTCTTAAATAAGTGTAGGATATAAAGCAAATATTAAATAAATTTATGAGCTCATGAAATGATTACCATGAAAAATTGTTCTCCTTCCTGAAAATGGGGGGTAGAGCCATGACACATGAATGTAAGGTTAAGAAAATCATACTTCTACCTGTTTCTTTGTTTTCTAAATAACCTGTACCTTGTTTCTAAATAACCTGGTCCAATAGCTGTAACCACCTGTGGCCTAAGTAACCAAGCATGTATGAAGTCTACTGTTAGTTTTCTAGGGATGCTATAATGAATTACAAACTAGATGGCTTAAACAACACAAATTTATTTTCTCACATTTCTGAAAGCTAGAAGTCTGAAATCAAGGTGCCAGCAGAGTTGGTTCCTTCTGAGGGCTGTGAAGGAGGATCTACTCCATTCTTCCCTCCTAGCTTTGGGAGTTGCTGCCAGTCTTTTGTGTTCCTTGCCTTATAGACGGTCCTCGTCTCTCTGCATCTTCATGTCATCTTCCCTCTCTGCATGTCTGTCTCCGTGTTTATAAGGACACAATCTTATTGGGTTAAGATCCACCCTAACAACCTCATCTTAACTTGCAAATAAGATCATGCAAATAAGATCATGCTCACAGGTAGGGGAGCTCGGTCTTGACATCTTTTGTGGGGACACAATTCATCCAAAACAACTATATTGTGAGATCTTTGATTTTACTGAGAACATCACCTAAACTTTGCCCAGAGAATTAGACAACATCCTTGTCCATGCCTGAATTAGAGAGAGAGAGAGATTTACCCACTTTTATTATGAATTCTAAAGGCTCCTCCCAATTCCTGCTATCATTTTGTCAAGGGATTTTCTCTGCTTGATTATTCCACAATGTAAAGTAGCATCCAATAGACCAGGTCTGTATTACCACTCACCCATGTCGTGCATCAGACATCTTAAATTACCTAGATTTTATTGTTACATGTACCCTTGCTTATAGGTGGGGAATCATAAGGAAAACTGCCTCAGGGATCTCACAGTTATGTGGAAACAACAGAAAAAATAGGATATCTACTAGAAAAACATCCAGCAGGTCGAGACTTTTTTTTTTTTTTTTTTTTTTTTTGAGAAAAACAGGTCACGTTCAATATCCAGAAAAGAAGAAGACTCAGAAGTGTTACATCTTCTGGGTCCACTTGAACTCTGGCATCTATAGCATCAGGTCTCTGCCACCATGGGGTTAATACACAACACACCTAGTATCTAAAGGTGTTCAAAACTGTCCTACTATAAATGTAGGTACTTTGAAGGTTTTTCCCAGAAGCAGTGATGTACGGACTCAGCTTATTCTTACCCAAGCTCAGATTGTTCATCGAGGAGATGGCTAACTGGAAGTGTGGACTGTAAAGGTATCAGAGAAAGGCAGGTATTCACATCGTGATGGGAGATTTTAGAGGGATAGGGTGAGAGAAAGAAAAAGGAGTCTTAACATCAGGTATGATTTCAGTCATTGTTAGATGTATTTGTATATGTTTTCTTCAAAAACAGCTCAGTATTTGAAAGAGAAAAACCCATTCTGTCTGAAAAATACATCATTTGACTTTTCTGTCTACTCATCGCACCAACGATGCTGAAATATTTTCTAGGTAGTTTTGAGTGAAATATATTTGGACAGATATAGAATAATGACAATAATTTGTATCATCTTAATATCAATAAGTACAGCATATCCTTTAAGAGCATGACATCTGGAACTAGAATGCCTGGGTTGACTACTTACCCTGTATTGAACTAATGAGCAAAGCAGCAGCAGATACCACGGGCAGAATAGGGTGCCCAGTGGGTTGCTCCCTGAGAAATCCCTCTTGAGGAAGTATTTTTCTCGTAAAAGTGCCTTTTAATTGACCACTGTAAGAGCCACTTGTCCTGCTCAGGTATCCAAGACACTCTCCTAACCCACAGACTCCAAGTCACTGAGGGTGTTTCTGGGTGCTTGTGTTTCACGAATAAAAGGGAAAAGTCAAATTAAAAAAAAAAAATTCATGGTAGTTGTGGACACTGAGAAAGCCACTTAACTACACCTGGTCTCAGTTCCCTTCTTTGTAAAATGGGGCTAAAAATAGACCTATCTTATACAGCCACTGTGAGAATTAAATTATTTAATATACTTAGAATTTAATGACTTCACATACCTAGAACAGTGTCTAGCAAAGTGGTATATAATTAATATTATAAATAGGAATTGAAAACATAATATGTACCCAGTCTGTATTAAGCATTTAAGAAATTTCAAGAAAACTATGTGTTTTGAATTTTGATTTTAAGGAACATATAATTTGGGAACCAATTAGATTAAAACACATGTGATCAGAAAACAATAAAAGAGAGTGTGTCATTATATCCCAAGTGCTGTATATTGTTTTCAAAGATGAGCACAACCTTTCCTCTCTTCTCTACCACTCTTCTTTGCAACGTGCCTTTGTGGCTTGTCCCACCAAGAGACAGAGACTGTTTCCCTGACTTTTGACTTATTTGGACCAACAGAATATAGTGGAAGTGGCGTTCTTTTGAGTTCTGGAATCCACCTCTCAAGAGACACTGCAGCTTCCACCATGACACTCTTGGAACTCTGCCCTCGTACTAGGGCAAAGGAAGTTGGTCTAGTCTACTGGAGGACAAAAGACCCACGGAGGAAAATGAAGGTGTTCTAACCGACACCAATACCACCTGTCAGACATGCAGGTGAGGTCGTCTTAGATCCTCCCGCACAGCTGACACTCCAGGTGATGCTCCACATGAGTGAGCCCAGCCGAGCAACTGTCCAGTCCACCCACAGAACCATGGCAAACAGCGACCTGCTGTTGTAAGACACTGAGTTTAGCAGTAGTTTGTTACACATCAATAGGTAACTGAAACTCCAAGTGATGCAGAGCAAAACGCAATTGCTTTTTAGAGGTTTAAAGAAAGGCAGTAGGAGTAAAGGGTGATCAGGAAAGGCTTCTCAGAAGATGGGACATTTTAACAGGCCTTAGAAGATGGTTTAGTCTGTTTGGGCTGCTGTAACAAAATGGCACACTTGGGGATAGCTTATAAACAACAGAAATGCATTTCTCACAGTTCTGGAGACTGGGACATCCAGGATCAAGGTGCTAGCATGGTTGGGTGAGGACCCTCTTCCTGTTTCATAGCCAGCCCCTTCTTCCTGTGTCTTTACATGGTGGAAAGGATAAGGGTCTGTCTGGAAGCTTGTTTATAAGGGCACTAATCCCACTCACAAGGACTCTACCCTTATGACTTAATCACCTCTCAAAGGCCCTACCTCCTAATACAATCACCTTTGGGGGTTAGGATACAATACATGAATTTTGGAGGGACCCATTCAGACCATAACACTTGAAAATAAATAGGACCTGAATAGCTGGAGGGGAAGAAGTCAGTATCTAAGCCATAGAAGCAGGATAAACAAATAAACGTGAATGAGCAAGGATAAGCCATGCATGTATGTAATCAGGGCATCAGGACTGGGAACATGAGGGTCAGGGAGGAAATTAGATTAATCGACAAGTAAGTTTTTGTGTTGGAGTATAGTGAGAGATAAGATTGAATTTATAAGGTTAAGAAAATTATGGAGAGATTTTAAAGCTATTCAGAAATACCAATGTGATTTTTAAAAATTCCTACCTCCCTTATAGCAGTTCCTATTTCATAGTATTTCTTTATTCAACAAATATTTATTGAGTGGCTATTATGTGTTAGATACCATAGTAGTTTGGTTGAATAGTGTCTGCCCCAAATTCATGTTCACCTGTAACCTGTGAATGTGACCTTATCGGCGAACAGGGTCTTTGCAGATGCAAAGATGCAGTCATACTGCATTAGAATGGGGCTCTAAATCCAATAACTGGGGTCCTTTTAAGGAGAGGGAGATTTGGGGACATAAAGGCACAGAGATACACAGGGAAGAAGGCCATGTGACAACAGAAGCAGAGACTGGAATGTTGCAGCTCTAAACTAAGCAATGTCAGAACCATGAAGAGATGCATGAAACATTTTTTCTTAGAGCCTCCAGAAGGAACCAACCCTGCTAACATCTTAATTTTGAACTTTTAGCCTCCAGAACTGTGAAAGAATAAATTTCTGTTGTCTTAAGCCACCTCATTTGTGGTAATTTTTTACATCAGCCCTAGGAAACTAACACGGAACTATTCTAGATTTGGGAGGTACAACAGGGAATAAAAGAGATAAAAATCATCTTCCTGTGTTCTCATTTCTCCTAGACTGTAAGCTCCTGGAGGGAGGATCTTTCTTACTGATCTTTGTTTTCCATGAAGTTCTTCATACAGCATAGATGTTCAAAACATAAGGGTTCAATGAGAAGTGCGCTAGATAATGAGGAACAATTGAGAATTTTAGAGTCAGCAGCGGGGACTTGGGATAGCACAGGTTCAAACATCAGCTTCATTGATGATTAGCTGTGGGTGATCTTAAGCAAGTGATCTTAAACTTTCTGACCCTTTCTCCCATCATCTGTGAAACAGGAATCCTAATATCTGCCCCATAGTATTGGGTGAGAGAATGTCATAAGGTAACACATTTAAAGTGCCAAGGTCATGGTTAGATGCTCAATAAATTTAGTTCCTTCTCTTTCCCTTCTCTGTAATGGTATGAGGAAAGCAGATTTCAGGAAGACTAATTTGGAGGTAGAATATCAGGTAAATTAGAGGGAAAGGTATGGCTTTGAGCACCTGTTTTGGAGACAGTAGAAGGAAGCTGGCTGTGAAATTGTGAGGGCATGGACTGAGGTGGTGATGATGTGACCTGAGAGGGGAGGACAAATACAGAAATGCTTCTAAAGAAGAATCTATAGAATTTAACTACTAGTTGGAGAAAGAAAAAAATAAGGTGAAAGAGGAATATTCAACCAAACTCCTGGTATAGTAGTCTGAGATACTGATGTGTAACTGACATAGGGAAATTTGCAAGTTTGGTTATTAAGGCTGGGAGATAAGCTTCGTTTGATTTAGGCTGAGTGATGTTAGGGCATAAAAGTGATGCCTCATAAAGGAAAATGAGGCTATAGTTGTGGAGAGACTTAGAAATGTAGATTTGACCATCATTTGAAGACAAGTAGCAACAGAAACCATGAAAATAGATGATTTCAGTCAGGGAGACAGTATGCAAGAACAAACAAACCAAGGGGTCAGGGCAGAATCTTGAACAATAAGAAGTACCAACAGCTGAATAAGCATGTTGCAAATTTCATGATGAAAGGACTCCCCGGACTTAGCAATGGTAATTAGGCAAAGGTCTCATTTGAAAAAAGCTGCACTTCTAAATGTCCTGTCATAAGCCCCTGAAAGGTCCCAAGGAAAGTGTAACTGCTTTTAGTGAACATCAATTAAGTCTTGATTTAGATAATGTTGTATTTATCTTAACCTTTTATCTATACCAATGTACTGCAGAAAAAACCATAAGACAATATCAACGATTAATCTTTCTTGCCTCAGTTGGAAAAGACAATATCTAGCATAGATATTTTTCTTTCCTGTTTGTAGGTTCCATGACTCTTTGATCTAGTCAAAAACATAACAGCTGTAGGAGAATTCTTTGGGGTTAAATGTAGGTAAGCAGCATGTTTTGGTTTCAAGCTGAGATAGGTTAATTTCAGAACTTAGGCGTGTATAGGCAGTGTCTGAGGGGGCTACGCATTCCAGAAGTCTAGTCTCTGAATATGACAAGTCCCCAAGAAAGAAACTTATACTGAGGAAAACGTTGAGTTCATAAGAGAGGTTCAAGGTCATGGACTAGTGTGGAAAGGGTCGGGTAACTATGAGTGTGTGCAGTTCATATGGTCCTCTGTTCTCGTCCTGTACGGCACACACATCTCTTGATTTCCCAGGGATTTGTACTACCCGAGGCCTGACAATGAAGCTCAATGAGAAAAATAAAACAATACAACTATTTTCTTTAAGTCTCCTAGAGAAAAAAAGAACAAGGCAATGCTCTTGGGGCCAGGTAAAAGGGAAAGCCAAAGAGGCATCTTCTTGGCCTTTTGAGCAACAATATGGAAACAACAGCCACTATACAGACACTAGTTTCCTTTACATCATTGATAGGCTCTGGGAAGGATAGAAAAAAAGAGTACAGATATTGGTTGACTTGTTAGTTCGAAGTGTAAAGATACATGAGATATTGTCTTGATATTTCTATTTTAGGGCTAATTATGAGGCAAGATTGTCAAATGAGAAAGAGTTGGATGAGAAGGGATGTAGAATTGAACATAGTCATGCACGAAAGAGTCATTTTGAAGAGTCATATGATAAACAGAATTTCTGAGCTGTGTTGTGTGCCCCTTTGAGCTTTGTGGCCATACAATACGTTCGAACTCAGTAAGTGTGTGCTCTTCTCCAGGAAAAATTATTCGGTTGCAGATTGAGACTCAGTGTATTAGCTGAGTTTCATTAGGACTGGGATTTTGCCAAGAGAGTATGATGTAGAGAGAAATGAGTAAAATAGCATTTGGCAATAAACTATTTAAATGATGGACCATGGAAACTAAGTTCTAGCTAAAGAGTGAAGTGAGCATAGGAGGGGGAGGATAGTGAAAAAGCTATAGAATCTGTGGGCTGGGCGCTTTGATGGGGTAGAGAAGCAGTCCAGGAGGGTTGCTAACTAGGAAAAAAAGGAAGTAGTTGGACATTTTTTCATCTCGTTGCTGCATAATATTGAAACAAAACAGCAGAAGATATAGTGTGATCCTCTTCCTATCAATATGGGAAAACAAGACATCTGGAGATAAGTTACCTGGCTAGAAAAGACTAAACTGTACTTGACTGATTTTTAACAATCCAGTAAGAAGACATAATTTAGGATATCATTGAACGTTGAACTGATACATCTTTAAAACTATGGGAAGCATTTTTCGTTTTAATTTCTGGCCTACAACCAAAATTCCTCATCAGCCATTCAACTACACCTGAAATTTGGCCATCCCCCAACTCTTGGGCTCTCTATGTTAGTATAGGAGTGGAAAGTTTTTTCAACTGAAAAGATTCACAAACACTGAGTTCAGGTTTTGTCCCATAGTATGTTTTCATATTGATTATAAGATTAGAGTACATGAAGCCAAAAATATAGAAAGAAAAGTTTATATCATGAGCCTTGCCAGTATCATATACTTTAATTCAGTATTGTATGGTTACTTACCTTCTCAGACCTACCTTGATTCAGATTCCTTTGTCAGAAAGGACACAGTTTTATACAAACTGAGCTGAAATCAAGTGCTTTCTTAGTGCAAGGGTTAATATTATCCTCAGAGAGGACAGCCATGGCAACAAGGAGACCCTCTGTTCTCAATGTATAGATAGCTTCTCCCTCTTATTTCCTCCATGGCTATTTATAGAGCATGAGGGAACTAGAATGTGGCCAATCAGTCATCCAATGCCATATATTCCAGAAAAACTGAACTCATTGAAAGTTTTCTCCAATCCTAATAAAAAAATGTAGATATATTATCAATGTGATACACCATATTAACAAATTGAAGAAGAAAAACCATATGATCATCTCCATAGATGCAGAAAAAGCTTTTGACAAAATTCAACACCCATTTATGATAAAAACTCTCCAGAGAGTGGGCATAGAGGGAACCTATACATAATGAAGAGGGAATACATAGAGGGAACCTCAACATAATAAAGGCCATATACAACAAACCCACAGCAAACATCATTCTCAATGGTAAAAAACTGAAAGCATTTCCTCTAACATCAGGAACAAGACAAGGATGTCTACTCTCACCACTATTATTCACATAGTTTTGGAAGTGCTAGCCATGGCAATCAGAGAAGAAAATGAAATAAAAGGAATACAAATTGGAAAAGAAGTAAAACTGTCACTGTTTGAAGATGACATGATACTATACATAGAGAATCCTAAAGATGCCACCAGAAAACTACTAGAGCTAATCAATAAATCTGGTAAAGTTGCAGAATAAAAAATTAATGCACAGAAATCTCTTGCATTCCTATACACTAATGATGAAAAATCTGAAAGAGAAATTAAGGAAACACTCCCATTTACCATTGCAACAAAAAGAATAAAACACCTAGGAATAAACCTACCTAAGGAGACAAAAGACCTGTATGCGGTAAACTATAAGACACTGATGAAAGAAATTAAAGATGATACAAACAGATGGTGAGATATACCATGTTCTTGGATTGGAAGAATCAATATTGTGAAAATGACTATACTACCCAAAGCAATCTACAGATTCAATGCATCCCTATCAAATTACCAATGGCATTTTTTACAGAACTAGAACAAAAAAATCTTAAAATTTGTATGGAGACACAAAAGACCCCGAATAGCAAAAGCATTCTTGAGGGAAAAAAACGGAGCTGGAGGAATCAGACTCCCTGACTTCAGACTATACTACAAAGCTACAGTAATCAAGACAGTATGGTACTGGCACAAAAACAGAAACATATATCAATGGAACAAGATAGAGAGCCCAGAGACAAACCCATGTACCTATGGTCAACTAATCTATGACAAAGGAGGCAAGGATATACAATGGAGAAAAGACAGTCTCTTCAGTAAGTGGTGCTGGGAAAACTGGACAGCTACTGGACAGTAAAAGAATGGACAGTAAAAGAATGAAATTAGAACACTCCCTAACACCATACACAAAAATAAACTCAAAATGGATTAGAGACGTAAATGTAAGACCGGACACTATAAAACTCTTAGAGGAAAACATAGGAAGAACACCCTTTGACATAAATCACAGCAAGATCTTTTTTGATCCACCTCCTAGAGTAATGGAAATAAAAACAAAAATAAACAAATGGGACCTAATGAAACTTCAAAGCTTTGGCACAGCAAAGGAAACCATAAACAAGACGAAAAGACAACCCTCAGAATGGGAGAAAATATTTGCAAATGGATCAACAGACAAAGGATTAATCTCCAAAATATATAAACAGCCCATGCAGCTCAATATTAAAAAAGCAAACAACCCAATCCAAAAATGGGCAGAAGACCTAAATAGACACTTCTCCAAAGAAGACATACAGATGGCCAAGAAGCACATGAAAAGCTGCTCAGCATCACTAATTATTAGAGAAATGCAAATCAAAACTACAATGAGGTATCACCTCACACCAGTTAGAATGGGCATCATCAGAACATCTACAAACAACAAATGCTGGAGAGGGTGTGGAGAAAAGGGAACACTCTTGCACTGTTGGTGGAAATGTAAATTGATACAGCCACTATGGAGAACAGTATGGAGGTTCCTTAAAAAACTAAAAATAGAATTACCATATGATCCAGCAATCCCACTACTGGGCGTATACCCAGAGAAACCATAATTCGAAAAGACACATGCACCCCAATGTTCATGGCAGCACTATTTACAATAGCCAGGTCATGGAAGCAACCTAAATGCCCATCAACAGATAAATGGATAAAGAAGATGTGGTCCATACATACAATGGAATATTACTCAGCATAAAAAGGAATGAAATTGGGTCATTTGTTGAGACGTGAATGGATCTAGGGTCTGTCATACAGAGTGAAGTAAGTCAGAAAGAGAAAAACAAATATCGTATATTAACGCATATATGTGGAACCTAGAAAATGGTACAGATGAACTGGTTTGCAGGGCAGAAATTGAGAAACAGATGTAGAGAACAAACGTATGGACACCAAGGGGGGAAAAGCCATGGGGGTGGGGGGTGGGGATGGTGGTGTGACGAATGGGGCGATTGGGATTGACATGTATACACTGATGTGTATAAAATTGATGACTAATAAGAACCTGCTGTATAAAAAAATTAATCTAAAAAAAGGAAAAAATAAAAGTTTTCTCCAATCCTAAGCAAAAATGTAGATATATATACATTTCAATTTTTAAAAAGTCAGATTAACTCAAAAAATTTTCTCAGAGGGAAAAAAATTGAGAAGCAAAAATTTGGCAAGAGTTGTTTCTTCATGTGTCAATTACTGGTAGTCAAATTATTTTCCTCATTCTGTCGACTGTATAAAATCCAAAGAACAATCTCTCTTTCTGGTCTGATAACTTGAGAGTCAGATAGATAGTTATGATTAGTTTCTCTGAACTTACATGGAGATTTCACAGCAACATGACAATATGAAGGAGTAATTGCATTTTCTACAGTGCTGGTGTTGAATTTATTGAGCATGGTGCCTTCATAAATAACATTATTTTACACGAAGTGTTTGAGTTTTTCCGTGTAAAGGAGAAGCTGCCTCAGCAAATGGTAAGAGTTACCACGTATTTTTCTGTTTGCTTTAGCTTCCAAGAAATTTGAAGGTTTTGATGTTTATCATTTCTAATTTCTCTAATAAAATTGCATCTCCTATCCTCATCCTGAAATTTTATGCTGCATAAGATATTTCTATTTCATTTTGTAAAACATGTCGACCATGAAACACCATTTGGGAAATAGAACTGGAGTTTCAGAATGTTAACGCTGACAAAGCTGAGAAAACATAGAGTGTATTCCCCCTATTTGTATCATGTAGGAAAGTGGGCTCAGAGAGGCTTTGTAAATTATGTAGCTAGAAACTGGCAGAGTCAGTACTAAAAACGGTTTTTACCCAGTCTAAGCTTGGTACTGGCTAGAAAAAAATTAATCTAGAAATTATATTTGATATACAAATAATTACTGTAAATCAAGAAAAAAATGCGTACCCTAAATTGAATGCAAATATTAGTCTAAGAGGAAGGAAATAAGGATTTTATTACATTTACTGAGCTTTAAATTTAACAGGAGTTTGCCCAGACAGTACACTTTCAGGAACCTCAAACTGCAGTTCAACATTTAGTGATTTAATATGTGAGCAAATGCCTTTTATAAAATTAATTTTTTTTTTTGGTACGTGGGCCTCTCCCTGTTGTGGCCTTTCCTGCTGCGGAGCACAGGCTCCGGACGCGCAGGCTCAGCGGCCATGGCTCACGGGCCCAGCCGCTCCGCGGCATGTGGGATCTTCCCAGACCGGGGCACGAACCCGTGTCCCCTGCATCGACAGGCGGACTCTCAACCACTGCGCCACCAGGGAAGCCCCTGAAGAGGAATTTTAATAAAAATATATGTAAACAAAACAATTCAACCAAGGTCAGTTGCTACATATAGGTGGTTAATATTTTAACTTGGTGGAAATTTTGTCTGGTGTTCATTTATTCCTCTCTTCACCCGTTCATGTATTCCACAGATGTTAATGAGGGCTTCCCGGGAAAGATGCTTGTTACATAAGACTTTCCACGACCACAGGGACTGAAGAAGTTCCAGGAATGCAGGACACACTGTCAGCTATTGAAAATGTTTTGATATAGATTACTTATTTAATCACTCTCAGCACAGGTTTTGAGCATTCATTTATGATATTTGTTAAAATAGAACTGCCTGATTTTTTAATGTACCTTTATGTAGGCTAGAAGATCTCTTAAAGAAGGAAATCAATCCTGGATTTTATTTTTCCATAAAGGGAAATGTTCCCTAGGCTTTAGAACAACAACCTTAACAAAACTCCCTGAAATATTTTTGGCTCTGTTAAGGGTTACATAACATCTTAAAGGGATTATTGATATTAATTCTAATATTACATTGGATTTCATTGTACCTTTGAGTCATCATAAATGATACATCTAGTAATAATCTGAGATTGTCATGAATTTAGATGATCTCTTATTCCTCACCAGGTTCTTTTACTGAGTTGGGTTTCTACCTACTTTCCCATATTTGTATTTCCTTCATCCACTAAATAAAATACTTTTTGAGTATTATTTTGAAAAGAAGAATAAAAAACCATTAAGTATGATGAAGTGGGTGGATAAAAAAAATCCATGTGCCCAAACTTACTGTTGAGAGACAGTAAATTATTTTCATTTAAAGGTTTGCTGTCAGAAAAATTTCAGGCCACAGTCCAAAGTAATCAAAGCACAAATCATAGTCAGTACGAGTCACCCAAACAAGTTACTATTGCCTAAAAATATATATGATACTTCCTTTGTACATAGGAATAGATCTATTGTGGGAAAACTTCCATTATCCTCACAGCAACATCCCCAAGTACCCAGACCTCAGCCGTGGTGGAGGTCAAAGACAATATTTCAAGACTAGAATGCCAAGACAAGACACTCAGTTTTATTCTTCTTTCAGTGGCAAAAACATTTAATCAACACGAATTATTGCATAACATTTGGGCATGTAAAAGTATTTTTCTAAATACAATTAAATCGGGACTTCCCTGGTGGTGCAGTGGTTAAGAATCTGCCTCCTGATGCTGGGGACACGGGTTCGATCCCTGGTCTGGGAAGATCGCACATGCCGCGTTGCAAAAAAGCCCATGCGCCACGACTCCTGAGCCTGTGCTCTAGAGCCCACGAGCCACAACTACTGAGCCCACGTGCTACAACTACTGGAGCCCACGTGCCTAGAGCCTGTGCTCTGCAACAAGAGAAGCTACCGCAATGGGAAGCCTGTGCACCACAATGAAAGAGTAGCCCCCGCTCACCACAACTAGAGAAAGCCTGTGCGCAGCAACGAAGACCCAACATAGCCAAAAATAAATAAATAAATTTATAAAAATAAATAAACACAATTAAATCTAATCCAGACTCCATCCTCCTAGACTTTGGAATCAGGCACAAATCCTTCCTTCCTCCCTTTTTTCTTTCTCCTTTTCTTTCTTTCTTTTTTTGTTTCTGGAGGGGGGTAAGGTATCCTCTTGGGTTCTTATAAAAGCTCCAGGGCCTCTTGAATTCATTGGGGCATAAGTTAGGCTAAAGAAGCAAAGAGACCTATAAATTCAGTGCCTTACACAAGTTAAAAACATGTCTTTGTTGCATAAAATTCTGGGTAGGTGGCCAAGAGTTGGTAGGATTGCCTTTGGAGTTGTTGATTTCCTTTTCTTAACTCAAGGTTTTCAATTCTTGATCAAAATGCCCACATTCCAACTAAGGGAAAGGAAGAGGAAAGGTCTGGCCAACTTCTTTTATGGGGATGAACTTAAAGTTGTACACACAATTCTTCAATGGCCAGAAGGTGGTCACAGGGCCGCATCCAGTTGCACAGAAACTTAGTAGTGTTTGTTATTGATTGGGTGGCCATGTGACTCACTAAAAATTCTATGACCATGGGAATAAGGGGAACCCAGACAATAACTAGAAGTCCCTCCACTTTTGTAATTGAAGAAAATTAGAAACTGGCCTCTAGATTGAAGTCCAGAGTGGTTACCACTGAGACGATGTTGGTGGTCAAGTCCACACAGTCCACCTGAGGATACGTTGCTCCACTTTGTGTCCATTTCATGGACATCCATCTATCCATACGGTCAGCTCAGTCATCTCCTGGAAATAATACATTTCTAGGGCCAATAGAAGGGCTCTGCCGTTTGGAAACCTGCCTCCCCTTCGTCTCTCCATCTGGGGGAACAGCTCATTTCTGGATTTGGGCTACTTTCTTCCCTTAAATCCTGCAAATGCCGGTTCCTGTATCCTTGTATCCTGAGACAATTCCATTATACTCTGTATAGGTCTCTAAACTCTTAAAGAATAAGGGTCATTTTTAAAAAAGTTTTTCAGGAAAACAAAACAAAATGAAGTTTTAGTTCCTCCAGGATTAAGAAAATTACAGTCATTAAACTGGATGTCACAAACTGGCCGCTGTGGATAGACTGAGTCCGCTGATGTATTTTGTTTGGTTTGCAGGGAATTTTTTTGTTTGTTTGGGTTTTTTTTTTTTTTTTCAGTGTGTCTGGGGAGGTTGTTGTTAAATTGAGTTACTTACCAGTACTAAAGAAAAAATTATATAATCCAGCAATCTCCATGTCCCACCTCTAGGTATACATTCAAAGAAAATGAAAATAGGATATCAAAGAGGTATCTGCATTCCCATGTTCATTGCAGCATTGTTCACAATAGCCAAGATATAGAAACAACCTAAGTGTCCACTAATGCACAAATGGATAAAGATGTGAGATATATATAGATATCTATATATAGATATCTATATATAGCTCGTAAACAGGGGCATATTACTCAGCCATGAGAAAGAAGGAAATCCTGCCGTTTGTAACAACATGGATGGACCTCCTTGAGGGCATTACGCTAGGTGTAATAAACCAAAGACAAATACTGCATGGTATCACATACATGTGGAATCTGAAAAAAGAAAAGTCAAACTCATAGAAATAGTGAATAGAAAAGTAGAAAAGGGGCTGGGGGTGGGGAAAAGAGGGGAGTTTGGTAAAAGGGTACAAACTTCCAGCTATAAGATGAATAGGTCTCAGAATCTAATGAAAAACGTGGTGACTACTGTTGATAACACTGTATTGTAGAATTGAAATTTGCAAGGAGAGTAGAACTTAAATGTTCTCACCAAAAAAAAAAAAAAAAAGATAAATCTATGAGAATATGTGAGGTGGTGGACGTGTACTAGTTGGGGGAATCCTTTCATAATGTATGCATACATCAAATCACCATAATGTACATTTTAAATATCTTATTTTATATATAAATCATACCTCAATAAAGCTGAAATTAAAAAAAGCAAAAACAAACATATTTCTGCCTTCTCATGGAAAACTGCAGGATGTGGAATGTGGAAATTGAGCTGTATTCCTGCAGTTGGAGCTGAATAGCAGCTATCCTGTTTGGAAAGGACAGGCCATTTCACCACGCACGGACACCTCATCCACATTGTTCTGTTATATTGCCTGTCCAGCCCTCATGGGGATGTTCTTTGAGATGCTACTTGGAACAAAGAGAACTGGCTCTTGTGTTAGGGGAAGGAAAAAAAATCATTCTTATCTTTGAGCGCCTACAAAGCAAAAATCAAAGTACAAATTAGTAGCTCCTACTTCACCCCCCCCCCAAAAAAACCCTATGAATAAAAACTGACTTTAATAATATTTTGCTAATATTGTGGAAGTATATAAGAGGTGTCAATCTATGAAAAGCAAAAGAATAGTACAATAGTCCAAGTACGATGAGAAGCTGCACCTTCCAGTCCAAGAAGCCACTGCTCTAAGAGAATGAAATTAAGAGATTGAAAAAGACATCAATTTGTTTCCTGATGTAAAATCAAAGAACAGCAAGTAAAAATCTTATAAAATGCTAATTTTAATAATAGGGGAACATATAGGAAGAAGTTATTTCAACCTTCCACTTAATAATGCGGAAGGAAAGTCTGCTATGGTTTACTTCTTATTTCTCTGAAATGAAATCTCAGCAGGCTCTTCTCAGTCATGGGTCTGGTCTGTCATTTCAATTCTGTGATTTTATCATCATGTAAAGCAATAAGAAACACACGTTGAAATCAGCCCTTTGTACTGTTTATTCAAAAAAGTTATTCAACACCTGTGCCAGGCATGTTGTTTGGTTCTAGAAATTCAGAGATGAATAAGACGAAGTTGTTGCTGATGTGGTTCAGTGAGTAACCACCACAAAAAGTCTTAAAAATCATAATACTATGGGATGCGTAATTCCATATGTTCTGTCAGCTGGGTATTGATAAACTACATATCAACAATGCCAAAAATCAAGAACAAATAACAAAATAAGTTGATTCTATAAAATTAACCTTCTAGCAATGGTAAACTCTAAGGTGGAAAATAGCTCTTCAATATGAAGAATCACAGGTCAATGGGCCAGAAGCAATCACAAACTGCAGAGGGGGGTTCAACCTAAAGTTTAAACTTTTGAGGGCTAGGAGTGTTTGGAGTTACAGAATGTTCTAGATGGGGGTGGAGCAGGGGAGTCCGGGTGTCCCCAGGAAGAATTTCTATGTGAGCATTTCGGGTAAACTGCCTTAAAGAAATTTTAGAAGATAAGAGTTACCTGTTTCATTTCATTCCTTCATACGTCTCAAGAGCCTAGACTAGTGCCAGGACCACTACAGATGCTCATAGCTGTTGAATGAATATTTGATTAAAAAACAACAACAGAGAAAATGAAAAGAGAGTGGACCTTACCGACTTGAATTAATAATCTGGAAGATCAAATTGGTGCGCAACCCCCCAATGTGGAGCAAAAATACCAAGAAATGGGAATCATGATTTAATAGATAAGACAAGATAGCTAGATCCAGGTATTTAATAGGCAAATAATAACATGTTTAAAAGGAGAAAAAAAGAACAGGGGGAGGGGAAGTAATAGCTCTTAAAACAGGAAGAGAAAAAACTCTGAGCTGAGAAGCTTATGTATTTTTAGATCAAATGAGCTTAATAAGCACCTTTGATCATTTGAGAGAACTTGACAGACCAAATAGTGAAAGAATAAGCCAACATATGCAGGAGAGGAAAAAGATTTCCTCGACCCTCTTACGGTTTATGGCTGGGTCTAAAAATTAAACTGACAAAGACAGATGAACAGGAGGAAAACATATACATTTATTTAATATAAGGTTTATGTGACGTAGGAGCCTTCATAAGGAAATGAAGACCTAAAGACGGATCTGGGTATTTCTGTGCTAGGTTTGATGAAACGCGGGAGGTCATGGAGGAATATAAGAGGTTAAGAAATGTGAGGTAAGTATGGTAAAGTGGGGGAACGTAGAAAGACCTGTTTACGTGGGCTCTCCTTGGTGTTCCTTTATCTTTGGAGATAAGGATGTTCCTTTCCTCTGCGTATAGGGAGGGCATCTCTCACATGAGGGTTTATGATTGTTTCAGAGGAGAAGGGGTGGGTGGGTTGAGGGGAAAAGTTCCGGTGACTTTCCTGCTTCTGCTGTTTTCTCAAACCCCTTCAGCTTACGATATTCAATATGCCAAGATGCTGTATTTTAACCCCATCACATACAAAGAACTTGAATACTAAAATGAACAAATTAATTTTGCATATCATTGTCTATTTCTATACGTGACAGAAAGAGACTACAGGTTCTTTCCTTACGGCTTTGGGACACTTAGAAAAATCACTTGTGTCCTTGAGAACTAATGGAAGACTTCACGAGGTGTTGGTGTTTGGGTGGGAGGAGAGACATAGGGGTTTTGTCCCCCTGGATTGGATCTGTCCCTTTTGCTCCTTAGCTCCTGTAAACCTCACCTCTCTAAGCCTTGGTTTACTGGGAAAGTGGGATAAGACCTACTCGACAGAACTGCTGCAGGTGGTAACAGGCAAATGCTTCACGCAAGATCTAGCCTGCTGCCTGGTACACGTTGGCATTTAGCACGTAGTCATTCCTGTTACTAATAACTGAGAACTGGGACAGTAGGGAACTTAGATAACACACAAGGAGATCGAATATAGATGCCTTTCCAGATCTTTCCATTTCTTCTATTGTGATAACCCTGAAAATAATTTCTGCAGAGAGTCCACGATGGAGAGCTGCAGTGAAAGTAAGTAGACAAGACCTAAGAAAGAAGGTTTGAACTCTGTAAAGTGGTTAAGAACCATCATTGATGAGACAAACTTTAAAATAAATAGGCTCTCTTGTATATCATGTATTTTAAAATTATCTGACACATTAGAATGTTTTATAATGTATTCATTCCACATTATTGCCATGTTAGTGGCATTAGGAGATTTAATATTCTCCTCTAGTAATGAACAGTCTTCCAGGAAATGATCTGGGTAATGGGAAAACTAGGGTTGAAACTGTCTTTAAGGGTATTAAATATCCTGAAAGTACTTGAAGCTCTACTAAATCGTTTCATAATTATTTAATGGCTCTAACCTGCTTTTTTTAAAAAAATGTATGTGTTTCAGTGCAGCTCACTGAAGTGAATTCTTGGTAATTGGCACAGAGAGAAAAGGTAAGATGCCTGAGCAGCTCAGAAGATTTCAGGGAGGCTGGCATCGCAGTCATACTTCCCTCATTCTCCTAAGGAGTGAATCATCTAGCACCGTGTGCTCAATCTGAGGAAGGCAGGAAAAGCAGGGATGTAGGAGTTGATTGTTTCCTCCCTTTGATACCCCCATCACCAAGCACTGAGGGAAGCACATTGTGGGCATTTTAGCGAAATGCTAAAAGAATGAATAAATGCAAGAATGAAGAGCAGGCAGATCCTAAGGATACAGCCTCCAAGGTCATGTCAGTAAACACTGAATCCCTTTTCCACCCTTTTCCCATGAGCCAGTGTGGTCCCCTGTCTCCTCAGCAGCTTAAGCATCACCCGAAAGATGGTTAGAAATGTAGAATCTCAGGCCTGCCTCAGGTCTGCTGAGTCAGCATCAGCAGTTAAACGAGATCCACCGGTGATTCATTAAAGTTGGAGAAGGTCTGGTCTCTCTGCAAATCAATGTCTTATTTTATCTTATTGCATTTTATTTTTTAATTGAATTTTTATTTTATATTGGGGTATAGCGGATTTACAGTGTTGTGTTAGTTTCAGGTATACAGCAAAGTCTTTGAATTTCCTCCTCCTGAATCTCCCATCTCTATCAGCTGGGTCTCTGAAACTTGCGTAATGACGACTGTGATGCCAATTTTCTGTTTTCTTGCCACACAAGTTTTTTTTCCCTTGATCTTTAACTCCAGATCTGTTCCCTGTTCTGTGCTTCTTGAGCTCCCACATGTAGAAAGTATCAGCATTTCAAACAGAGATATCAATGTTAACCCAAAGGGGAGAATTATATGGGAATTTCTTTATTTCCTAGAAGGATGGTTCAGGATGGTTCATCGCTGAGCAGGCTGTCTTACTAAGAAATGGAGAAGGCTGCCTTCCTTGCCTTGCTAAAAATCACACCTCCATTGGGCACATTATTTGTTTATAGCACCTGCCCCGACAGGATGAGTGGACTAAAGTTCCCACAAAAACCTGACTGATAAAAGCCATTCAGAGTTTCTCAGTATTGCTAAGAAATGCTCTGTTTTAATCTTCAGGCAAAGAAAGATAATCTACGAATGAATATTGAATTTTACATGTTATGTATTTAGATAAAATAATATACAGTAATACAAATTGCTTCATTTAGTTATCTGTAAGAATAACACCTCGGGGAATTAAGGAGAAGTTTTGCAAATTGGCAGGCAAGTCTGCTATTACTTGAGACCGTTCTTCCTCTCACCAGCTTGGTTTAATCCTGATCCTACAAAGCAGCTGTCTTTCCTAAGCCTCACCTATTCTGATTTGCCAAATGCCTTTGTTAATCATCTGGTGCTACCAGATGTCAGAATTCCCTGCTGCTATCTCAAGTATTGATAGTCTTTCACTTGTGGTAAATATAGCTTGTGTTGATTCAGTTGGCTTGTTCTCTGAACAGCTGGATGAGTGTCAGAGGGGCTTGGGAAACAGGCAGAACACATACTGAGAGTCCTGAGAGACTTGGTCACAGCTGGAAGATGGGACACCCGGAAGAGCCTGAATAACGACAAAGCTTGCATCTTATGCAAAATTTCCCTGTAAAATGGACTCTTTTTTTCCATTTGCAGATATACTTTGTCTGTGCTTGCAAGATGATATGGAAGCCTGACACATCTTGTGGGTCCCTTCATCATAAATTACTACCATAAAAATGTTCATCACAAACACTTATTTTCTTAATAAGGTTTGCCTGGATCATCTCCTGCTCCAGTTTTCAGTGTGTGGTTCTTGGGTCATCTGTATCACCATCACATGGGGCTCCTGTGAAAACTGCAGATTTCAGGGTTTCTCCCAGATGATCTGAATCAGAATCCAAGTTCTGAGAACTACATTTTGAACAGGCTTCCTGAGTAATTCTAATGCACCCTAAGTCTGAAACTACACGCTTAGATTAAGTTCCGTGAAGGTAGGATTCATGGCTGGTTTGTTCCCTGTGCTATATTTAGCACATAACACAATACCTGGAAGGCAATAGTGTTATATTTTATTTAGTAAATAAAATATCCAATGAAATCCCAAATACTGATTTCATTTTGCTTTTGAGGATCCTTCTAAGTAATGGAAAAATAAACAAATTATGTTCTTTAAAGCAAGAGACATAATCTTGCTTTGTAGATGTATTTTCAACTTTTGCAAAATGACTGCTGAGAGTAGCTGATCTTGCCAATTTTTGCAAGTGTTTTTCAATTTTACATCACTGAGCAACTTTATAGCTGTCACGGCTTTGCTGTCATAATGTTACAAATGGAAGGGACATTAGTGTTGGGTATCTTCTTTGTTACTGAGAAACCAAAGACACAGATCCCCAAAGTGAGAGACGCTTGCTTCTCATCCTACAGCGCTAGGCTCCAGTGGCAGTCGTAAAGGGACACGTGTATAGTAAAGAATTCTACCGGCAGAATTACTGATAAGAGTTGAGACTTTCAAATCAGTACTGCAGAGAATTCAACAGCTCATTCAGGTCTTGTGTTTTCCAAAAAGAAAAGTTGAGGGGGAGGACTGTATTCTCAAGAAGAAATGTTTTTGTCATGATTTTAACCACAATTGGCTGACCTCCTCCAAGAAGAGGAAAAATTTAATTTCCAGATTTGTGACCTAAACAATTTATTTATAGTTACTTTGTCTTTCAGCTCTAAAAGTGTAAAATACAATAGAAGTGGCAATGGTAGAATACCAAAGACAAGGCTACATAAGCATAGAGGCTGGTTGGCATTCCTGGCTAGATATGAATTTGGAACTGTTTTGAACAAATATTCTCGAAGTTTTTTTAAGTAGCTGAAATTAATTGAGGACTTACTTGTGCCAGGCTCTGTTCTATGTATTTTATGAGTATTAATTCATTTAACCCTCTCAACATACCTATGGATAACGTTCTGTTTCCAGATAAGGAGTAGAGGCAATGAGAGGTTAAATCACGCGCTCAGCGTCCTACGCCTTCTACGTAGTCACGTAGCCCAGCAGGAATTGCGCAGGTATTTCGAGTTCGCAGTTCCGGTGCGCCAACAAAGGGCAGAGAAGGAGCCCCTGGGCGGCAGTTCTACTGCCTAATCCTCTGGGAAGCACAACCAAATCCTGCAGTTCGTTTGTCTCATCCTCCTAAAATCATCTGTTACTCCAGCATGCTCTTTTTTTTTGGAAGGGGGACAGGATTTTTCCACCAATTCCCCCAAGGGGCTTTCGGCAGTATTCCTTTCATTCTACCTGCTACACGTGGAGGCAGCTTCTGGTAAGTACCGTCTTCCTGATTCCCTAAAATTGCCAGTGATGTTTTCAGGAGCCTTGCAGAATAGCCCTCTATGCTGAACTAGAAAGCTGCCCAGGTTCTCGGAAGAAAAAAAAAGCATTTAAACCTCATAGCCAGGGCTTCCCTCGTGGCGCAGTGGTTCGGAGTCCGCCTGCTGATGCAGGGAACACGGGTTTGTGCCTCGGTCCGGGAAGATCCCACATGCCGCGGAGCGGCTGGGCCCGTGAGCCATGGCCGCTGAGCCTGCGCGTCCGGAGCCTGTGCTCCGCAGCGGGAGAGGCCATAACAGTGAGAGGCCCGCGTACCGCAAAAAAAAAAAAAAAAAAAAAATTCAAATTTTATTTGATTGAAAGCATGTGTCCAGGGCTTCCCTGGTGGCACAGTGGTTGAGAGTCCGCTTGCCAATGCAGGGGACACGGGTTTGTGCCCGGGTCTGGGAAGATCCCACATTGCCGCGGAGCGGCTGGGCCCGTGAGCCATGGCCGCAGAGCCTGCGCGGCCGGAGCCTGTGCTCCGCAATGGGAGAGACCGCAGCGGTGAGAGGCCCGCGTACCGCAAACAAAACAAAACAAAACAAACAATAAAAACCTAATAGCCCTCAGAGTCAAGCCAAACTTGAGACATTTTGATGCCAAACCTTATTTCTAACGGATAACAAAAATACTAAATTCAGCTCCTGCTTCGCCTTCCCCTCCTGTCCCTTGAAAGGACAGGAGAATTATTTTGGGTTGAAGCAGCTGCAGACCATTAACACGTTAATATTATTTTTCCTAATTATTAGCCTACTTATTTAGGGGTTCACTAACTAAGTGAACTAGGATCCCTAAGAGTTGACATCCTCAGAAAATATGCCAAGGAGAGAAGACTTCCACAATCCCTCCTGCATACAAATCTTGAGGTTTTGAGGTGTAGTGATTACAAAACGTGCAAGTGGCAAACGTTACACTTGCAGTCTGATAGGTTTGAAAGAACCTCAACTAGCTCCAATTTTTTTTTATAAATTTATTTATGATTTATTTATTTTTGGCTACGTTGGGTCTTCGTTGCTGTGTGTGGGCTTTCTCTAGTTGTGGCGAGCGGGGACTACTCTTGCGGTGCACGGGCTTCTCATTGCGGTGGCTTCTCTTGGTGCGGAGCACAGGCTCTAGGTGTGAGGGCTTCCGTAGTTGCGGCGTATGGGCTCAGTAGTTGTGGCTCGCAGGCTCTAGAGCGCAGGCTTAGTAGTTGTGGCGCACAGGCTTAGTTGCTCCGCGGCATGTGGGACCTTCCCGGACCAGGGCTCGAACCCGTGTCTCCTGCATTGGCAGGCGGATTCTTAACCATTGTGCTACAGGGGAAGCCCCTGTCCTGTAGTTTTATGTGAGAAGACCTAAGCAGGTCTGATTTCCATGTGTGTGTGTATGTATGTGTACATGCGTATTTATGGCAGAAGTACCACAAAAGTAATTTTAACCACCAACACATCTTAATATGTTGGTAATCACCAATATGTTAACTTACAGTATATAGAGCATATTTGTTCTATATAAAAATACAAGTTGACCCTTGAACAACTTGGGGGGATTAATCCATGTATAATTTATAGCTGGCCTCCGTGGTTCCCTCCACATCCACGGATTCAACCAACCATGGACTCTGTAGTATTGTAGTGTTTACTGTTGAAAAATATCTTCCTATAAGTGGACCCACATGATTCAATCCTGCATCGTTCAAGGGTCAGCTGTATACAAGTCATGGAATTTGGCTTAAACATTTCCACTGAACACAGTTTGAAAACCATGGCCTAGATTATTCTGTTTTATAATTAACCACACATTGCCCATGATAACATTTGGAGAATCTTTCTTTTTCTGTATCAGATTAAATTGTTATCTAAACTTTTGTCCTCTAGGAAAGAAGTAATTTTCATGTAAAACCCTTTGTGTAGAATGGCTTGAAATACATTTATATGTGTAGCTCCTACTTTATTTTAGCTGGGGGAAAAGGAAAGTACTTATCGAGCACATTGACTAGGACTCTTACATTTTGTAGAAGGTGGATACTTTAAGGATCTCTAATGGGAGCTTAGTACTCAACAGACAAACCTCATTCAGGAAAACACCATTGGGTATCCTTTATGTTGGTGTTTCTCCACCTTGTCTGACCACAGGATTACCCAGGAAAGTTTTTTAGAACTTCCTGGTGCTATGATGCCTGATCCCGACACCACCCACAAGATTCTGATTTAACTGGTCTGGGGCGAGTTTCAGGGGTTGGTATTTTCAAAAAGTGCCTTGGGGATTCTAACATGAATTCAGTGTTAGAAAGCCCAGTTCTATCTGACAGGGCTTATTCTGGGTACCAGAGGAACAAAGATTATCAATGTCTCCAATGGGAAAAGAAAATAAAGAATAATTTAACCTAGAGTGTCAAGTGCTAAAAAAAAAGAATATATAAAGTACTATATCGAATTAAGAAATCAGTAAGTCTGTGGTTGAGTGCATTCTGATAGACTTACGGTAATTCTAATGTGGGCGAAGCATGGAGGTTGAGCGCATTCTGATAGACTTACGGTAATTCTAACGTGGGCGAAGCATGGAGGTTGAGCGCATTCTGATAGACTTGGTAATTCTAATGTGGGCGAAGCATGGGGAGGCTTTTGGTGGAAGTGATGATGGTTGGGCTGGAAGTAGGATTCTTTCAGCAGGGAAGAAATTATGTGAATAAAAGTACAAAACTGGACTTCCCTGGGGGTCCAGTGGTTAAGACTCTGCGCTTCCACTGCAGGCGTGTGGGTTCGATCCCTGGTCGGGGAACTAAGATCCTGCATGCTGTGCGGTGTGGCCAAAAAAAAAAAAGTGAAAAACCGTAAGATGTAGGGAGTCATCCTGTACTTCTGACAGTGGACAGAAATGCTTAGGCACTTTGGAGGTCATCTGACCCATTTTCCTGATCTTAAGCACAACGTCCCAGAATGGATCCATGATTTCCCTTTTGTGACACCCTGTGTATACTGGGAGGCCTGGGTCTTAGCAGTAAATTCCATATGCATTAACTCTTTTAGATAATAGTGCCCAGTACACATCATTTCATAAATGGCATTTCTGTAGCTTGAAAAGTTAACGCATCTTCCCAAGTGAGCATCTTAGTCACTTCTCAAGAGCAGGACAAGAGCCATTACCTTGTCAGACAGAGTAAAACATAGAGCAAAGAACTCTTTCCCCCATGAGGTCTAATAAAGCAAATCACTTACATGGAAAGACATTACTTTTGCCTGAAAGATAGGCACACATGGTGAGTCATAAATCAATAAAAACATAACTATAAGCTATTTAGTGATTCATCCATTCCTTATTTCTAAAATAAGCTTCAGGCAGAAGAGCAGTTTACTTATATCATCAGATTCTTCTCTAAGACGCACCTATAAAAAGGCTAGGGTCAAATCATGCCTTTGACTGCTGGGATAAAATTCCCATTGACGCAACACCTCAGGAAATCTGTGGTTGGCAGAAGAAAGGTACCGATACCTACCTCTCTGCTTCCATCTGAGAAAGCTTTTCGACTTTCTTTTCTCTGTAACTAAATGAAATTGGACCTTACTTTTCATACCTTTTTATTTTTGAAAAGAAGTTTGCTAAATGTGGCGAACTGTATTTTCCAAAAATGGCCAAAGCATTATTCCCAGGACCAGCACTTTGCCCTTTGTCATTCCCCCATCAAGAAGAAGAGTCTATTTCCCTTCCCTTTGAAACTTGACAGGCCTTTGTGACTGCATAGACGAAAAGAATGCGGCATGTCTGCTTCTCTTCTCTTCTCTCTTGAACTTGGGTGGACCTTCATGACTGCCCCCCGTGAATAAAATGCAGGGGAAATGATGCTTCTCAGGCTTAGTCATAAAAAGTGATACCTCTTCCATCTGGCTCCCTCTCCTTTGGAATGCTTGCCCTAAGAATCCCACCACCATGTTGTCAGGAAGCCCAGGCCACGTGGAGAGGCCACATTAGATATTCTGGTAGGCAATCCCAGCTGAGGTCCCAGTCAACAGCCAGCACTAACTGACAAACGTGGGACTGAACCAATATTTAGATGATTCTAGACCCCAACGTTGGAGCCGCCCCAGCTGAGGCTGAGTAGATCAGAGTCAAGAGGCCATCACTGAGCCCTGCCTCAACTGCATATTTGGGAACAAAATTAATTACTTTATTTTAGGTCACTAAGTTTTGATATGTTTTACACAACAATAGATAATTGGAACAACAATAATGAATAAGCTGATTTTTTAAAATTTCAAGACGATTTTCAGGATTTAATCAATTCTACTTTGAATATATTCAAAAGACGTATTAATCAATTAAGGCTGTTGTAAAATAGCGGAAAGTAGATTCAAGAACCACTGTGGAAAGAAGGAAGAGGATTCTGTGTTTCAGACTTACATCCCACTTCCAAGCTCCCATCTTCCTCCAGCACCTAAATTGGTATTAAATAGTCAGTTTATTTTGGAAAGACCAGAGCTCAGAAATGTAAGTAAGGATACCCAAACCTCCACCTAACTGATTTGCCTCAGGCGTCCTATTTATTCATATGTAATAAGTATATCAGTCTCAAGAAGTGATGCAGATTATCTTCCTAGGACCCCCTCTTTCTTCTCGTTATGGACACATACACAGCCTGTACCTGGTGGGCAGTTTTCCAGTGCCCTTCCCCCTGGCACTGAGCAGGCTTTCCATAATGGTAGTTGTCATCCAACCTGCTGGAGTCCCTCACCCACACCCCGGCCCTTTTTGCCATGTCCTCTTGTGGCCAACCTTGAGCTACCACTTTCTCGGTTCTTTTTCTGTGGTTGCTAGCGCTGATGAGGGATAACATAGCTACACTAAGTCACTCTGTATTAACTTCAAATGAACATTTCCTGTCATTCAGCAAGGCCTTTAAAAATTCAGCCTTCTTGCATTGCTAGTAGTTTGGAGGTTAATTGTCCCAGAATGTTTCAAAATGCCCAACTTCTATTCAAGGCTTCTAACACATGACCTAAATCATTTTACATGAAGTTAGAGGTCATTGGGACTCACGTTTCTTCTTCTATGCTACAATATCTTTACATCTCAATAGCTTGGCCCCATGCCCTCAACTCTAGTTTGGAACGTGTATCATCAGTGATAGCCATTTCCTTCCAATGGGAAAAAAGAATATTGCCCTGGGCCTCCTGCTGTTTCATCATCATACAGCTGTGCTTCTCTGCCCGAATGAGGCCTCCTTGGGCCAGCATACTTCTCACCCAGCCCTGACCTTGTGGTCTCTAATACACACACACACCTAGAAAAAAAGTCACCCCGAATACTTATAATTATCATGAGAATTCTAGTCTGTTATACTACATTATATACATAGTAGTATATATATATATATATACCTCGTTATATTTCATTTAATTATATTCTACATTTAAAAAAAACTGGTCATGCCTGCTAGTAATTTGAGGACTACAGTTTAAAAGACACTGGTCTAGAGGGAAAGATTAGGTTTCCAGTCTGCAGATACGCATGGGCCAAACCGAGAAGGAAGAACTAGAGACCAAAGATGGTATCAGAAACTTCTTAATAGAGTAGGGACAGCAGATAGCAAACAAAGTTCAAATAACAGAGGCCTGAACAAATCAAGGTGAGACAGAGAGAAAAGAAATTCAGGAAGCAAGTACACTTAGATTTTTTTTTTAACATCTTTATTGGAGTATAATTGCTTTACACTGTTGTGTTAGTTTCTGCTGTATAAAAAGTGAATCAGCTATATGTATACATACATCCCCGTATCTCCTCCCTCTTGCATCTCCCTCCCACCCTCCCTATCCCACCCCTCTAGGTGGTCACAAAGCACTGAGCTGATCTCCCTGTGCTATGCGGCTGCTTCCCACTAGCTATCTGTTTTACATTTGGCTCACTTAGATTTTTAAAATGTGTACATTTAGAGACTCAAGCCCACTGGAAGGACACAGGTGGAGTACCTTGCAAGTAAGTGGGCTCTAATTTTAAATACAGTGGGATTGGCGTCATGCCTAGTAGACAGAGAAGTGCTGGCTTCATATTCCCTGATGGGTTTTCTGGGGGTCACGGTTCACCTGAGAAATTTGCAGATGACCTGAGTAGATGCCTGAGGAGGAGAAGAAGAAATCTAGAAAAGTTAGATCGGCGAATAGAGAAAAGATCAGAAAGAAGACAGATATACAGCCTCTCTGTTGAGGAAGTTTTAGCAGTTGGAGCATTTGTGGGAAGGTGGATACAAGAACCAGGGAAAGAAGTTGCTTGATTTAAAGAAGTCTAAGGCTTATCCAGTTCTATGTAGGGTGCAGCATTTGATGACAGGAACCAAACGAAGCCTTATTGCCTAAAGAGAAAATACAGAAAAGTATGCTAAAATTTCCTGTGTCTCTAGCACAGGTGGAAGGTAAGGAGACTTACAATAAAAGGACCACCAGCAAAAGTACGGAGGATTATTTTTAACTGCTATGTGCCTGTTTACCCAGCTGTAAAATGTGGATCACAGTTGAATCTCCCTCATAGGATAATTGGAAGGATTAAATGAATTTGTATATGTAAAGGGTTTAGAACAGGGCCTGGCATATGATAAGCATTAAGTAAATGTTCCTGTTATAGTTATTTTTACTGCAAAGTTCAAATAGTACAAAATCTTGATTCGAAAGTATCCAGTATCTTTGAGTCTCTTAGAATTTGCTAAGGGACTTCAGCAACTGAGGCTTCAACTTGAATAGGACGGACCAAGTCCTGTGTTTTGGGAGGATCTCCATTTTTTTCAACTCCAGTGATACTCCTGGCCTCTTCCCAGCCCTTCACTCACTGTCCCCAGGCAAGAGGAGTGGCTTGTGTATTGAGTTTGGAAAAACTGCTTAGAATGTGCCACTCTATACCTTCTCCTCTCTTTCACTTTTGGATGCAGCTCGCCCGCGGGAAGTTATGAATTCTCTACTCCTATGTGTTATAAACCTGCAAGATCAGGCCTATGATTGCCCAGAGCTGCTTGTTGCTGGCTAGGGACACTTGAGTAATTCAAGAGTGAAGTAGAGGAGGCCTGGTATGGCTGTGAATCTAAGACGGGTCATTCCTTCCAATCAGACACTTATTATAATAAACATATTTTAATACCCATCTGTCTGATCTCTGTACCTTCCTCTCAGATGGTTCTGAACCCAGGAGTGACAGGGAAGGGTGCTATTCTGTGACTTCCTGAATCTTGGGAGCTAAAACTCATGCAAGGCATGAAAGTGTTCATTTCAAAGCAAATAAGCACTTTATGAAAGGTGTACTGTTCCACTTAGATGCTTTTTTCTTTCCTGTCTTGATCCTTATGTATATTCGAATTTTTATTCTCTCCTGACACTGTACAGCTGATTAAGCTATTAGCAACTTTAATAAAGTATTCTATTTTTACAAAATGATGTTTTCCTAACATGTTCTCTATCCATGCCCTATGAGTCCTTGGTAGCCACCCAGTATGGAAGCCAGTTTCCATAGGGGTAATTAATGACAACAGTTCCATTCCTAGAACATTCAACCCTATGTCTCAATTAATATTCCCAACATATGGCAGCCTAATGAATCACTTGTATGTATTAGTAAAGTGCATGTGTCCAAATCAGCCGTTCTCCACTAGGAGGCTATAGGCTGTATCTGATTCACTCTGGGGGCTTTTATAAACTACACAGTAGCATCCTTTCCTTCCCTAGCACAAGATTCTAGCCACCCTATGGTCAGAGTCATCTCCACTTAGGTCAGAAAACAGACAGACAGGTTCTTAACTTGTCTCCTTTATTTATATTTTCTATGCTTGTGTAAGTACATCTTCTGACTTCTGAGCCTTTCAAACTTGGGTTACTTATTATGTTATTCTAACCTATTTTCTATTTTCGAATATACGTCAGATTGGTCTTTTACTTGTTGGGGTTGATATTACGTAATGGCTAGGAGCATGGCATTTTATGGTATTAGTGAAATCTGGATTAAGGACTCTGACCTGCTTCCGGGTAACTTTTCTTAATCTGTCTTAAGTCCCAGTTTTCTTGTCTATAAAATGGAGAACATAGGAATATTTTTCTCCTAGAGATACTGTGAGGATTAAAAGACAAAATGAGCTGATGTATATAAAGTGCTTGGCAAAATGTGCAACCCAAATGTGAACAATAGTAAGTGTTCAATAAAGTGTTAGCTATTATTATTATCTTGTGCTTACTTCAAGAAGAGAGTTTTTTCTTTTAATCTTTTTTTTTTTTAAAGATTTATTTATTTTTGGCTGCGTTGGGTCTTAGTTGTGGCATGTGGGCTCTTTCGTTGCAGTGTGTGGGCTTCTCTCTAGTTGTGGTGTGTGGGTTTTCTTTTCTCTAGTTGTGGCGCATATGCTCCAGAGTGCGTGGACTCTGTAGCTGTGAAGCACGTAGGTTCCAGAGCCCGTGGGCTCTGTAGTTTGCTACACACAGGCTCTCTAGTTGAGGCGTGCGAGCTCAGTAGTTCTGGTGCACGGGCCTAGTTGTTCCGCGGCATGTGGGATCTTAGTTTCCTGGCCACGGATCGAACCTCCCTCCCCTGCATTGTAAGGCGGATTCTTTACCACTGGACCACCAGGGAAGTCCCTCCTTTAATCTTTGTCTAATAATCTTTTATTGTTTCTTCCTTTCTGTGTTGCTGTCTAACCCTCAGGAGGCTTTAAATGACAATTATCTGTTTTCTTCAAGGGAATAAACTTACTACTCTATCAGTCTCAGTTGGAATTAATTAAAAGCTGTGCCAACTATATATGATAATGAACAATTTATCTCACATAATTCTTTCAATAAATACTTTTGAGTTCCTGGTGAGTGACTACATTCTGTAAGATTCCTCTCTTTAAATTGTATCATTTACTTTAAAATATTTTACTATTTCAGACTGGCCTTCCCCAATCATTCTGAATTAATTTTGTGCATCTATATAAGAAATAATAAACTGATCTCATTTGATCTATAATGAACCATAGCATGGAACACTTCAGTGCCAATTTATCCATCCAATAATTAACATTCCCATATGAAATGTCACACCTTTCCATCTTGCATGCTTTACTAAGAATTAGAGCTGCCAGATAACATGTAGATGCCCAAATAAATCTGAATTTCAGACAAAAATGAATATATGTCCCAACTATTGCAGAGGATATACGTCTATAACATTATTCATTATTTAACTGAAATTCAAATTTAGCTGGCATTGCTAAATCTGGTAGTCTTGCTAAAGAATGCAGGCAGAAAAGAGATTTAAAACCTGAAGTAATGGTACTACCTTTAAGTATGATTGCTAAACTTAGAGATTGCCGGGCCAGGCCATTCTCTTATGTTTATATGTATATATAAAATTTATATATATATATTTATAGACAATATATCTCTATATATCTATAAATATATGCAAATATATTATGTCTATAAATATATAGAGATATATAGTATAGATATATAATACATAAATATATTATCTATAAATATATATATATTTAACTTGATCAACCAGTTATTTGCCATAACTGAAGAAAAGGCTGCCTGTGTTCCTTCACTTTGTGGTTAGAGGAAACATACCTCAATCTGCAAACTCAGGACAAGAATGTTGTTGCCTGGTGTGCTAGTCAGGCTTAATTGATGTAGTATCAAAGACCCAATTCAAGCCTGCTGTCTTTCCAGGGGCCCTAAGCCCCACCCTGCTTTCCTACCTTCCTGGATCCTGTCTGTGCACAATTCCTCCATTGATTTCTCAGGCTTCACCTGGAGTTCTATCTGGGTAGAGCTGGCAGGATCAGATTAACACTTCAAACACAGAAATAGCTCCATACATAGCCTGGTGAGTAAGGGCTATGAGATCAGTACTTAACCGTGACTTTTGCCTGTAATTTAGCTGTCAACTTCATTTCTGAGAGCTCAGACTTAATGGCCATGTAACGCAAACCTCACTTTTAGAAGATATTAATTTGGCTTTGTCCCCGTTTCTGTAAATGGGAAAACAGAGCTCCCTCTCTCTTTTCTGTGGTACACAATTTTGACTTTCATTCTGTAAATATCCAGTCATCTTTACTGTCTTTAAGGTGCCTTTACTTGGCCTCTAGTTCTGCCATGTACACCGGTGCAAGGGCCAAGGTAACTCAGTCATGAAAACTGCCTACTGAGCTGGGCAAAAGGAAAGCAAAGGGATCATCTTCTGGGTTCTGATAGTACTCTCAACTGGGAAAACTGATAGGACCTAAGATAATGGGCCAGTCATTGCCCTTCTTCAGACGATTATACGCATGTTTCCTCTTAAAATCTTCTATCTGGAAAAAAAGGTATAAAACATTTTCTGTTAAAGTAACTCTCCTGGAAATGTGTGCATTGTCTCCTAGGAAGGCGACATCAATTACTACCCAGTGGTACATTTCTATAGGAAAAAAGATTGATATTGGCTTACCTATAAGGCATAAGTCTCAATGATGACAATAATAAATTTGAAGGATTAGTTGGCTGGACCTGTTTCTATAGAATAACATTCATAGTTAAAGTTACAGAGTTATATTACAGAGGGGGGAAGTGATTAAATAACACACATACACGCACAAGTATATCAAACTTGCTATTTGCATTAAGACAGTATTATCATGAAGAATAATTATAAAAAGGATCATTGATTACCAAAAATTAAGGATCATAAAAAGCAAAGTTTAGTGTATATATATATATATGAATCAGATACTATCTCATAAAAAGAGAAGGATGAAAATTACAATATATTTAAAATATGCTTCATATTGTATAGATAATTTAATGCAGACTGAACCCTAGAATAATATATACTCTTATCCATATGAAAGACACATTATATAACCCAAAGATACACATGGCACTTTGCATAGATGTATGTGTGTATGTTGAATAGTATGTTTTACTCTAAGGTAGGGGCTGGCAAATTACAACTCATAGGTTGGATGTCTTTTTTTGTAAATAAAGTTTTATTAGAACACAGACACATTCGTTTGTTTCTGTATTATTTTTGGTAAAACACAAATATTTATCTGGTCTTTAAAAAAAAAAGCTAAGACATGGTTATGATATCTCTAACTATAAAAAAAGTAAAAAAAATCATGTCTGTTTTAACAATTTCATAATGTGAAATTCAGTTTAGCTCTTCAGTGTTGACAGAGCAACAGGGAAAAATGCCAGGTTCTGAGTAAAGATTTTAATGTGTGTGTAGATAAGTAGAAAAAAGAAAACTTTTCTGTATGTCCACTCCAATTTTCTCCTCTTTATAATTTTACTTATATTTTCCCCCTCTCATTTTTATTATTTTGTTTCTAGCTTCTCCTCACTTATCCCTGTCCTACCTTTTTCCACATTTTTCACACTTCCACCATTTTCCCACATATATTTAAATTTAAATTTAAATTTGGGATTCACGTAAATCATAGGACTTTTTGCATGGAAGATGTATTTATCTGTATCCACATGAGCAGTGTTGAAAACTTTTCACCTCTGATGAACTAAAAAGATAAACTGAGTAAGGTGAATTCGCCTCTTGACAGTTTCCCCGATATCTGTTTGATGTTATGTAACAGCAAAGCAGGAAAAATACACTTGCAGTTCAATATACTTATAAGCTTTGGGGGTAACTCTGGTAATTTTTCAGTTGTTGGCAATTAGAAGACAAGTAAGGGGCTTCCCCGGTGGCGCAGTTGTTGCGAGTCAGCCTGCCGATGCAGGGGACACGGGCTCGTGCCCCGGTCCGGGAAGATCCCACATGCCGCGGAGCGGCTGGGCCCGTGAGCCATGGCTGCTGAGCCTGCGCATCCGGAGCCTGTGCTCCGCAACGGGACAGGCCACAACAGTGAGAGGCCCGCGTACCGCCAAAAAAACCCCCCAAAAACAAAAAAAGACAAGTAAGATAGGTTCAGATCTCTTGTTCTCTCTCGTACGTCTTGCACTTTCTTCTTAGTGGTTGGGATAACTTGTACTTTGTGTGTGCAAGTGTATGTGTTTTAACTGGGTCTTGCTCTGGACCGTCATCTCCAGGGAGACAGGGATGATGTGCACTGTGCTTATACTTTTATTCCCAGTGCCTGTCATATCCTAGGTCCTCCAAGAATATTTATTGACTGACTTGGATGAATAACAGAAAGTTATTATATAATAATTGGAATGACAGGCTCATTCAAGTCTTAGTTAAGTGATTCTAGCAATGGTTTAAAGTTTAGAATTAGAGAGGGTCAGACTGGAGACTGAGAGTTGGATCTTGTCATTTTCCACGACAGAAGATTCAGAAAACTCCTTAGAGAAACATTAATTGAACATGCTTTATGGGCTAGATATTGTTTTCAGTCTTGGACAATCAAGACACAGTTCTTACAATTTAGGTTGCCCATGAAATGTGTAATGAATTCTGATTAGAAAACTCAAAGGAAAGTATTTCACAGAGAAGATGGCATTTAGGAGGGCATTGAGGGATGAATAGGAATCTGATTGGGAGAAAAAGTATTCTAGGTTGTGGGAGTAGATAAAGCCAAAGAGGGGTGGAAGGAAATGCTTGCTGTCTTAGAGATTAGCTGGCAGGTGGTCTACTGTGTGAATAGCACTCAGGGAAAGTAATAGCTTAAACTACCACGGAAGGTGGCAACATGCTTACTCGGACAAAAGCAATAATGGAGCACTGAAAGTTTTCCAGTGGATATAACAGGATACATAGTTGGTGTATTTTAGAAAGATAAGTTTGGTGGCTGTATCAGGAGTAGGCTGCAGGGAGGAAATCTGGTAAGAAGCTTATGGTAATAGCTTCAAAAAAAGACAGTAAAACACTGAACTAGTGAATTCACTATGGTGGAGGAGAGGAAGACAGAATACTGGGACACTCAGGAGAGAAGGATTGACAAATTTGGACATGGTTTGAGTGTTAGGGGTGAGCTGAAGGTAGCACCACTGGAAGATTCCAATTCACTGGCACTTTCCAAATATGAAAGAGAGGATGGAACCTATTCAGGATGAAAGCTAGCAGGACCCCCTTTCGGCTGCGAGCAATGTGTGTAATGGGTTAAAGCACAGATCGGACAGTGTTGTTCTCTCAGAATGCACTTCAAGCTACAAATACTTCAAGATGAACCATTTTGGAGTCAGTGGGGGTCAGAGTCTATGTGTTGTAATAATACTTGTCTTACTCCATTTAATATTGAGAAGTTGCAATGCTAGGAAGAGGAATCATGACAGCGAGAAAAAGAAACCTAAGTCTGTTATTCAAATTGACGGTTATCCCGTAAAATTAGCTGTTGAAGTCTTACAGTACCATCCTTCCTAAAGGCAGTGAGTTTGTAAAACAGAAATCTGAGTGAACTATAATCATGTTTGTTTCCACACTTGTTGAACCAGGGACTTGATTAAGTGCAGTTCAGTGGGGTTTACTTTTTATAGTAAGTTGATAAACTGGTTATAATCATATGAACTGAGATACCAAAACACTGATAGGATTCTCAACACAAACATCCATCTATTTTCTTTTTTTTTAGGGCTAATTTTTTTTATATAGGAGTATACTTGATTACTGTGTTAAGTTTCAGGTGTACAGCAAAGTGATTTAGTTATGCATATACATATATATATATATACATACATTTTTAGATTCTTTTCCCATACAGGTTATTACAGAGTATTGAGTAGAGTTCCCTGTACTATACTTTCTAAAGTTATAGGGAAAAGATGTCCTGAACAAAATGCAGAGACAATTTAACATCATCATTTAAGTTGGTAATTGGAATGTGTTTCTTTAATAAATTCTTTAGTAGAACTGGGTGACAAATAGGATTTAAACTTCATTTCTTCAACCATCAAACAATCATAATAACACCAGACTGTAGAAGACAAGGAAAGAAAATAAAAGATAATTGTTTACCTGATAGGATCCTAATGTTTAGTTTTTAAAATCTGAGAAACATTTGATCTTTCTTGTGTAGGAGAACACAGTAAGATATTTATGCAACTCATCAATTTGGGAGTATGAAATGCATGAACCTAGAAATAAATGCTTCTCCAGCTCAGTCTGGTTCTTTGCCCCACAATAGTTACCACCTTCCCCCATCCCCTCGGGTGTGCCTTGTAGTTCTCAACTACTTGCATTGATCCGACTTGCCAGCCCAGCTTTGCCGGGATCTATTTAAGCAGCTCCCCTGTGCTTTTGTGTTTTTCCCCAGTCATGTAATCGGGATTCTGCATTGTTCCTGTCAATTCATGATAGGTGCTTTTCAACGTCATGACAGTTTCTGGGGATAAAATGATGAATAAGACATGTCACAATCTATAAAGGGATAAAAATCAAACATTAACAATAATATTGGATGATAATTGCACCCAGGTATGTGCCCGTTATAGAGATGGCAGAGGGAAGAGAGAGATTGTGCCTGTGTTATGGGCACTGGAAAGGCTTCATAGAGGAGGAAACATCAGGGCTGTGTTTTCAAAGACTATTCCAAATTATAAGATTCAACAGAAGGCAGTGTGGGGAGATGGGAAGTAGGTATTCCAGGTGGAAGGACAAAACAAGGCATGAAAAAGTTAAAATATTTGGCACACTTTTTATAACTAGATATCTGTGTCAGTTCTTCTTCCCATGTCCCTATTCTTATAACTTGCCAACGTCCCATTCTCCTCCAGAAGAATTGAGTTCTGCCCCTGAATATCAATCCTTTTTGATAGTAGCCATTAGAATTCCCTGATGCTGCCTTTCAGCCCCAGATCCTGACCTGAATGTCACCTGCCCCAAATCTCCTATTTCTGCATCTACTTTCTGTCTTGTATACTTATTTGCCTGAAGTGAGATACTGTGGTTGTGACTATTGAATCCTGAGCTACGCCTCTGTCACAGATCAAGCTCTCTCCAAAAGGGAACGTATCATTAAAGATTCAAGTGCAAGTGGTTTATAAAAGAGGGCTCCCAGGAGAGGCAAGTGAAGGGATGAAGAAGCAGCCAAGCAATCTTCCTGTGATTTCAGGTGTAGCTCCAGACTCAGCCTGATGCCATAGGGCGCGCTGGAGTATGAATTATATTTCAGAGATTGTCGTATCTGGAGGCAAAGGTGTGGGGATTTTGTACCCTCCTAGGAATCACTCACTGACTGAGGTAGACCTCGTATTTTGTGTATGTGGAGACCTAACCTACCAGGCACTTGCCGGCGAGGTAACTCCAGTAAACAAGCGTGAGCGTCCGAAAGTCATAGGTTCAGCTGCGCGCAGCACAGCAATCAGAAGATGGTGAATGCTAGGCAAGGGGATAGGAAGGGATCTGGGGAGGTACTACAGCCTCTGAATCTTCCCCACGTTCATGCCTGTGATGCCTGGTGGGCAGGGATGCTTCAGGTACCTGAATCTCTTTGGGCAAAAGCCTCCTTCCTCCTAGAATTAGCTGGGCTCCTCTGTATTATAAAATGCCTGCATTCCTGGGAAGCTATAGACCCTTCAAAGACAACAAAAACAGAAGATGCCTTTCCTCCTTAGGAGGCTAGTAAAATTTCAGATGAGCAGAGAGCTTTTGGTTCAAATCAAATTCTATGCTGAATACAGAATTTGAAATTTTACTGTGCACAAAATAAAGGTAGGATTGATCTTTGGATTTAAAAAGCATAGGCTGTTTCCTGATCAGTATCCGAAAGCAGGATAAAGTATTTCCAGGATATTTTGTATTCAGATTTATTATGCTCCAAATTCAGTCTTTCAGATTAGAAGGTTTATTCTTGCTACAATATAAAAGCAAGTGTAGGAGACAAGGGTATACAGCTTAAATAAATTTTTGCAACTTCAACCAGAATTTTAAAATATTTTAAGCCATGAGACTTATACTATATGATTAGTAATTAGAAGTAATGTAGAAAAAACATGTGCCTTTTTCTCTATTATTCTTATGTGAGGATTAGCCTAGTGATTTGCACTCCTCTCTTTCTCTTTCTCTGAAATATTTAAGAAGCTCAAATTATTGGAATTATAAAAAATGTGCACTTATACACCTCTCTAAGAAAGACAAATAATAATGATGTATTCATAGGGCAGAAATTTGTTGAAGTCAGTGACTTTCAGGTCAAATTAGAAAGCTAGCTTTGATTCAGCCTTGTATCTAGCAGCCTGAATTGGTGTTCAGAATTACTAGCATGGCATAGTTACTGCTGTGAACCAAATGGGTTAACTTGTACTTACTATAGTTTAAACACATTCTATTTTTACTCTTATTTCTGGGAAAAGTGGTAATTTATGTACAGTAATTCTTACCTAATGAGACTCTTCAATTATCCAGTTTCCTGTCATTCTGGATAAAGGGGCACTGGCTATATCTTCGTTTCCATCCTACCATTTGTGGTGACGTCATACTCCAATTTTAAAGATAATTTTATTTATCACACAGAATTGACCAATGCCTGGAAAGATTACATCTGTAAAGTAAACGTAACACACTGTGGAGCCAAGTGGGGCCCACATGATTTGTTTACATTTAACATTGATTTTTTAAAACCTCATTTCCCTGTTTTGTTACAGATGGCAGTGGAAAAAACAATAGAATCTCCAAATGAAAAAGAACCCAGATTACTATGTTGTAAAAACGGGTCCTTGACATTCTTCCTGTTTGTCTAGGGAGATGCTGACATCCACTTTGTTACCTTTGCCTCTAGTGGTGGGAGGGCAGGTCATTCCTGCCTTGATGCTTGGACGTCTCTCCAAACACAGAATGGTGGCAGATAAAAGGAAGTGGCATGTGGCGTTGGCATGGATGGCAACTGTCAATGGGAGCAGAGATTACACTATTTATACACATTTGTGACCATAGACTGTTTTCCTTCACGTTCTAATTTTGATAACTTCATGCATACAGCAAGTAAACATTAGCATTTTCCTTTTGTTCTCAGCAAATGTTCGTGGTACTACTGGGAGGACGATGCTGCATTTTGACTTACCTTGTTCTATTTGAATGATACTTAAGCAAAATATAGATGATTAGTCAGACGTTTCATTACTCACCTTGGTAAGCTGATAGTTTCACAACCTTACCTTAGATAGTAGAGTATGAGCAAGTGTAGTCTTTCGAGAAGTGTCTATGGAGTTTTATTTCGTAATCTTGTTGAAATTATTTGTGGGTTGAGCTCGTCAAGTCGTACTTAAATGCCCTGTCAATGAAAAAAAAAACAATCTTTAGTGTGTTCTGTTATTAGATCTTTGTTTCGTCTTTGATGAAAAAGCTGTAAAAAGAAGAGGAACGATGCATTTTCCCAGTAGTCCTGAAAAATGTATAAAGATTTAAATTGAACAGGATTTGACAAAATGTGGTACATAGGAGATGTTCTTTTATCAGTTACTATAGATATGAGGCTGCATATTGACTTATCAACATATTTTCTTATTAAAGCTATATGGTTTATATATTTAAATACATGACATGTTCTTAAAAGTGTTTATGGATATCAGGAGAGCAAGCATTTTGATTTGCCTACCAAGTGATACGTCGAAGGGAGTCCTTCCAGACCAGACTTCCCTTCCCAGTTACCTTGGGAGTAGCTTGAACTGCAGAAGCTCCATTTTAAATTGTTGAAGTTATGATTCCCGTAGAGACAGGGATTACTGATGGATGTTATGAGGCCTATTCAGCATCTCTTAAGAGGCACTTACCCTGGAAGGCTGTTAATAGCGCAAGCCGTCACATCCAACTGGCAATTCATCGGGAATCCCCTTGGCTCAATCTGCACAATATATCCAGAATCCGGCAACTTGTTACCATTCCTGCCCCCACTCTTCCAGGACACCATCACCTCTCACTTAGGTTGTTGCCATAATCTCCTAACTGATTTCCCTGTTCCTACACTGCTCCCTCTAAGTGCATTCTCAATACAGCAGCAAGAGAAATCCCTTGGAAACACAAGTCAGGTAATGTTTTTCTTCTGTTTAAATCCTGCGATTGCAGCCCACATCACTCTCAATGAAAGCTCAGATCATTACTACAGCTGTCACCATTCTGCATGACTTGCTTCCCTCTCCCCATAACCTCTTTGACCTCCTATCCCATGAACTCCACCTCTCCTTCCCTCCACTCCCGCTTCTCCAACCCCACTGGCCTCCTTACTCTTCCTGCCTCAGAGCTCTTTCCTCTACCCCAGATATCTCCATCAACTACTCTCTCACTTTTATCAATTCTTTGTGCAGTGTTTTTTTTTTTTATAACACCTTTATGGAGTGTAATTGTTTTACAATGGTGTGTCAGATTCTGCTTTATAACAAAGTGACTCAGCTATACATATACATATATCCCCATATCTCCTCCCTCCCACCCTCCCTATCCCACCCCTCTAGGTGGTCACAGAGCACTGAGCTGATCTCCCCGTTCTATGCAGCTGCTTCCCACTAGCTATCTCTTTTACATTTGGTAGTGTATATATGTCCCTGCCACTCCCTCACTTCGTCCCAGCCTACCCTTCCCCCCCCTGCCGTGCCCTCAAGTCCATTCTCTACATCTGCATCTTTATTCCTGTCCTGCCTCTAGGTTCTCCAGAACAATTTATTTTTTTAAGATTCCATATATATGTGTTAGTATGTGGTATTTATTTTTCGCTTTCTGACTTACTTGACTCTGTATGACAGACTCTAGGTCCATCCACCTCACTACAAATAACTCAGTTTCGTTTCTTATTATGGCTGAGTAATATTCCATTGTATATATGTGCCACATCTTTATCCATTCATCTGTCGATGGACATTTAGATTGCTTCCATGTCCTGGCTATTGTAAATACTGCATCAGTGAACATTATAGTACAAGTTTCTTTTTGAAATATAGTTTTCTCAGGGTATATGCCCAGTAGTGGGATTGCTGGGTCATATGGTAGTTCTATTTTTAGTTTTTTAAGGAACTCCATACTGTTCTCCATAGTGGCTGTATCAATTTACATTCCCACCAGCAGTGCAAGAGTGTTCCCTTTTCTCCACACCCTCTCCAGCATTTACTGCTTGTAGATTTTTTGATGATGGCCATTCTGACTGCTGTGAGGTGACACCTCATTGTAGTTTTGATTTGCATTTCCCTAATGATTAGTGATGTTGAGCATCCTTGCATATGTTTTCTGGCAATCTGTATAACTTCTTTGAAGAAATGTCTATTTAGGTGTTCTGCCTATTTTTGGATTGGGTTGTTTGTGTTTTTGATTTTGAGCTGCATGAGTTGCTTGTATATTTTGGAGATTAATCCATCCTTTGTCAGTTGCTTCCTTTGCAAATATTTTCTCCCATTCTGAGGGTTGTCTTTTTGTCTTGTTTATGGTTTACTTTGCTGTGCAAAAGCTTTTAAGTTTCATTAGGTCCCATTTCTTTATTTTTGTTTTTATTTCCATTTCTCTAGGTGGTGGATCAAAAAGGATCTTGCATTTATGTCTTGGAGTGTTCTGCCTATGTTTTCCTCTAAGAGTTTGATAGTGTCTGGCCTTACATTTAGGTCTTTAATCCATTTTAGTTTATTTTGAGTGTATGAGTATATGGTGTTAGGGAGTGTTCTAATTTCCTTCTTTTACATGTAGCTGTCCAGTTTTCCCTACACCACTTCTTGAAGAGGCTGTCTTTTCTCCATTGTATATTCTTGCCTCTTTTATCAAAGATAAGGTGACCATATGTGTGTGGCATTATCTCTGGGCTTTCTATCCTGTTCCACTGATCTATATTTCTGTTTCTGTGCCAGTACCATGCTGTGTTGATTACTGTAGCTTTGTCGTGTCATCTGAAGTCAGGGAGCCTGATTCGTCCAGCTCCGTTTTCCTTTCTCAAGATTGCTTTGGGTATTCTGGGTCTTTTGTGTTTCCATACAAATTGTGAAAATTATTGTTCTAGTTCTGTGAGAAATGCTATTGGTAATTTGAAAGTGATTGCATTGAATCTTTAGATTACTTTGGATAGTACAGTCATTTTCACAATATTGATTCTTCCAATCCAAGAACATGGTATATCTCACCATCTGTTGGTATCATCTTTAATTTCTTTCATCAGTGTCTTATAGTTTTCTGCATACAGGTCTTTTGTCTCCTTAGGTAGGTTTATTCCTAGGTGTTTTATTCTTTTTGTTGCAGTGGTAAATGGGAGTGTTTCCTTAATTTCTGTGTCAGATTTTTCATCATTAGTGTATAGGAATGCAAGAGACTTCTGTGCACTAATTTTGTATCCTGCTACTTTTCCAAATTCATTGATAGGCTCTAGTAGTTTTCTGGTAGCATCTTTAGGATTCTCTATGTATAGTATCATGTCATCTGCAAACAGTGACAGTTTTACTTCTTCTTTTCTGATTTGGATTCCTTTTATTTCTCTTTCTTCTCTGATTGCTGTGGCTAAAACTTGCAAACTATTGTGAATAATAGTGGTGAGAGTGGGGAACCATGTCTTGTTCTTGATCTTAGAGGAAATGGTTTCAGTTTTTCACCATTGAGAATGATGTTGGCTGTAGGTCTGTCATATATGGCCTTTATTATGTTGAGGTAAGTTCCCTCTATGACTAATTTCTTGAGAGTTTTTATTCTAAATGGGTGTTGAATTTTCTTGAAAGCTTTTTCTGCATCTATTGAGATGATCATATGGTTTTGATCCTTCAGTTTGTTGACATAGTTTATCACATTGATTGATTTGCGTATATTGAAGAATCCTTGCATTCCTGGGATAAACCCCACTTGAACATGGCGTATGATCCTTTAATGTGCTGTTGGATTCTGTTTGCTAGTATTTTGTTGAGGATATTTGAATCTGTGTTCATCAATAATATTGGCCTGTAGTTTTCTTTTTTTGTGACAGCTTTGTCTGGTTTTGGTATCAGCGTGATGGTGGCCTTGTAGAATGATTTTGGGAGTGTTCCTCCGTCTAGTATATTTTGGAAGAGTTGAGAAGAATGGGTGTTAGCTCTTCTCTAAATGTTTGATAGAATTTGCTTGTGATGCCATCTGGTCCTGGGCTTTTGTTTGTTAGAAGATTTTAAATCACAGTTTCAATTTCAGTGCTTGTGATTGGTCTGTTTATATTTTCTATTCCTGGTTTAGTCTTGGAAGGTTGTGCTTTTCTAAGAATTTGTCAATTTCTTCCAGGTTGTCCATTTTATTGGCATAGAGTTGCTTGTAGTTGTTACTTCTCCTTTTTCATTTCTAGTTCTATTGATTTGAGTCTTTCCCCTTTTTTTCTTGATGAGTTTGGCTAATGGGCTATCAATTTTGTTTAGCTTCTCAAAGAACCAGCTCCTTTGCTATTTCCTTCATTTCTTTTTCATTTATTTCTGATGTGGTATTTATGATTTCTTTCCTTCTGCCAACTTTGGGGGCTTTTTGTTCTTCTTTCTCTATTTGCTTTAGGTGTAAGATTAGGTTGTTTATTTGAGATGTTTCTTGTTTCTTAAGGTAGGATTGTATTGCTATAAACTTCCCTCTTAGAGCTGCTTTTACTGCATCCCATAGGTTTTGGATCGTCGTGTTTCCATTGTCATTTGTTTCAAGGTATTTTTTGATTTCCTCTTTGATTTCTTCAGTGATCTCTTGGTTATTTAGTAGTGTATTCTTTAGCCCCCATGTGTTTGTATTTTTTACAGTTATTTTTCTGTAATTGATATCTAGTCTCATAGTGTTGTCCTCAGAAAAGATATGTGATATGATTTCAATTTTCTGAAGTTTACCAAGGCTTGATTTGTGACCCAAGATATGATCTATCCTGGAGAATGTTCCATGAACACTTGAGAAGAAAGTGTATTCTGTTGTTTTTGGATGGAATGTCCTATAAATATCAGTTAAGTCCATCTTGTTTAATGTGTCATTTAAAGCTTGTGTTTCCTTATTTTTTTTCATTTTGGATGATCTGTCCATTGGTGAAAATGGGGTGTGAAAGTCCCTTACTATGTTTGTGTTATTGTTGATTTCCCCTTTTATGGTGTTAGTATTTGCTTTATGTATTGAGGTGCTCTTATGTTGGGTGTAAAAATATTTACAATTGTTATATCTTCTTCTTGGATCGATCCCTTGATCATTATGTAGTGTCCTTTTTTGTCTCTTGTAATAGTCTTTATTTTAAAGTTTATTTTGTCTGATATGAGAATTGCTACTCCAGCTTTCTTTTGATTTCCCTTTGCATGGAATATCTTTTTCCATCCCCTCACTTTCAGTCTGTATGTGTCCCTAGGTCTGAAATGGGTCTCTTGTAGATAGCATATATACGGGTCTTGTTTTTGTATCCATTCAGCCAGTCTATGTCTTTTGGTTGGAGCATTTACTCCATTTACATTTAAGGTAGTTATTGATATGTATGTTCCTATTACCATTTTCTTAATTGTTTTGGGTTTGTTATTGTAGTTCTTTTCCTTCTCTTGTGTTTCCTGCCTGTAGAAGTTCCTTTAGCATTTGTTGTGAAGCTGGTTTGGTGGTGCGGAATTCACTTAGCTTTTGCTTCTCTGTAAAGGTTTTAATGTCTCTGTCGAATCTGAATGAGATCCTTGCTGGGTAGAGTAATCTTGGTTGTAGGTTTTTCCCTTTTATCACTTTAAATATGTCCTGCCACTCCCTTCTGGCTTGCAGAATTTCTGCTGAAAGATCAGCTGTTAACCTTATGGGGATTCCCTTTTATGTTACTTGTTGTTTTTCCCTTGCTGCTTAATATTTTTTCTTTGTATGTTCTTTTTGATAATTTGATTAATATGTGTCTTGGCATGTTTCTCCTTGGATTTTTCCTCTATGGGACTCTCTGTGCTTCCTGGACTTGACTATTTCCTTTCTCGAATTAGTGAAGTTTTTAACTCTAATCTCTTCAAATATTTTCTCAGTCCCTTTCTTTTTTTCTTCTTCTTCTGGGCCCCCTATAATTCAAATGTTGGTGCATTTAATGTTGTTCCAGAGGCCTCTGAGACTGTCCTCAATTCTTTTCATTCTTTTTTCTTTATTCTGCTCTGTGGTAGTTATTTCCACTATTTCATCTTCCAGGTTACTTATCTGTTCTTCTGCCTCAGTATTCTGCTATTCATTCCTTGTAGATAATTTTTAATTTCATTTATAGTGTTGTTCATCATTGTTTGTTTGGTCTTTAGTTCTTCTAGGTCCTTGTTAAGCATTTCTTGTATTTTCTCCATTCTATTTCCAAGATTTTGTGTCATCTTTACTATCATTACTCTGAATTCTTTTTCAGGTAGACTGCCTATTTCCTCCTCCTTTGTTTGGTCTGATGGGTTTTTACCTTGCTCTTTCATCTCCTGTGTGTTTCTCTGTCTTCTCATTTTGCTTAACTTACTGTGTTTGGGGTCTCCTTTTGGCAGGCTGCAGGTTCACATTTCCTGTTATTTTTGGTGTCTGCTCCCAGTGGGTAAGGTTGGTTCCATATGTTGTGTAGGCTTCCTGGTGGAGGGGACTGGTACCTGTGTTCTGGTGGATGAAGCTGGATCTTGTCTTCTGGTGGGCAGGACCATGTCTGGTGGTGTGTTTTGGGGTGTCTGTGAACTTATTATTATTTTAGGCAGCCTCTCTGCTAATGGGTGGGGTTGTATTCCTGTCTTGCTAGTTTTTTGGCATAGGATGTCCAGCACTGCAGCTTGCTGGTTGTTGAGTGGAGCTGGGTCTTAGTGTTGAGAAAGAGATCTCTGGGGAACTCTTGCTGATTGATATTATGAGGGGCTGGGAGTTCTCTGGTGGACCAATGTCCTGAAGTGGCTCTCCCGCCTCAGAGGCTCAGGCCTCACACCCGGCCAGAGCACAAAGACCCTGTCAGCCACATGGTCAGGTATATGCGGAGTTTCTTGCCTTTTGGGAAGTGTGAGATCTTCTGCCAGTGTTCAGTAGGTGTTCTGTAGGAGTTGTTCCACGTGTAGATGTATTTTTGGTGTATTTGTGGGGAGGAAGGTGATTGCTAGGTCTTACTCCTCTGCCATCTTGAAGGTCTTCAGATATTTGTTGAATGAATGAATGAATCCATTGCTATTTTATGACAGTGGCAGAAAGAGTGGTTTGGGTCACCGTAACATGGGCTCCCACCTTTTGCTGAAATGTGTAGGTATCTTGGAGGGGGCATCAATAAATAGCTCCTCCTACCTGTTCTAGGTCTAAAGCAGTTGATAAATAAAGCTGAGTTTCAGTGGTAAGAGGATAAAATATCAGCTTATTACTGGAAGGACCAGTGAAAGAACATGCATGTGTCTGTAGGCAAGTCAGTTACCTAATACTGAATTCCCTAATTAGGCACATGTGTCTACAAAGCAATACTGGACCATGGCAAATGTCCCACAACAGGAGCAGAATGAGTTGCCAGAGAATTCCTACTCCTCAGAGTAAGGAAAGAGGAAGGAAATGGGCTATTCATCCAGTTTCTCCTTCCAAATTAACAAATAACATGTTTTCCTTCTCTTGGAGGTGGGTGGGAGGTGGAGCTGTTGAGGTGGATATAGAAGAATGTGTGGTGAGAGGATGCAGAGAGGCCACTAATGTTACTCTGATAAATATCTCTTCATATAGAAGAAAACATAAGGTATGGGGAAGAAGTATTGTCCCCTAATGATACCTATATTATTCCTCTCTTGAAATGGTTTTTTGGTTAAAAGTAATAGATTTAAGTTATTTGGAATTGTTACTTTTGCTTTCAGCAAACCCATAGAGAAAAAAAAGTCAGTATGCTTGGAATGGAAAGAACTGTTCAAAATATAAATCTGGGACCTAACCCATCACTGTCACAGAAAGGTTAGGAGAAGGCTTGCTTTTAATATAGGGATCCCTCAATGGCCCCACAATCCTAGTAATATTGTCAGTGTTTTCAAATCACAGACCATGCCTTTGGGTTTTCTTCAATGTAATGGGAATCACATCATAAAGAAAACACAGATATATTTGGGTTTTTGTTATGTAACAAGCACAGGAGATATAATAGTGCACAAAATAAATATAGTTCTTGCCCTTAAAGAATCTACTGGGGAAGAAATATAAGTAGATATAGAGCAAAAATAAAGTTATCAATAGTACCAGACAAGTGTGCATATTGAGGCTAAAGGTGGGAAATAATCATTGTTTACAGAATGCTCCTCATGTTACAGGCACAGTAGCAAGTACAGGGGGTATAAAAATAAGATACAGTCCTGCCCTTAAAAAAGAGAGAATTTGAAATGGAAGAGATAGAAATAAGCAGAAAGTTAAAATAAATTTTTAAATGTACTGTATATTGGCCTGCACATGGACCTATGGAGACCCAGAGAAAGAAAACTTAATTCAGGTTTAGGTTTCAAGAAGACTTCTTAGGGAGGTGAGTTTAAGCAGTAGCATAGAAATAGCAGAGGAAAAAAGAAAGTGAATTAGAAGATAGATTTGAGATACTCACAATATAAAGTGATAAAGAGATGAAAACATGGAGTAAGAAAGCTAAGAAATAGGTAGGATAATGTGATTGATTTCTATGTATATTTAATTAGAGTAAAAGGAGAGAATAGAAAAAATTGGGGAAAGATAAAAGCTCAAGATTTTTCCAGGAGAAAGTGATTGGAGCCCTCAGATTTAAAAATGTAATACGTTCTTGGATTGGTTCAAGATGGCAGAGTACAAGGACATGAGCTCATTCCCTGTTGCAAGAGCACTGGAATTACAACTAGTTGCTGAACAATCATCAACAGAAAGACACTGGAACTCACCAAAAAAGATACTCCACGTCCAAAGACAAAGGAGAAGCTGCAATGAGATGGTAGGAAGGGCGCAATCACAATAAAATCAAATCCCATAACTGCTGGGTGGGTGACTCACAAACTGGAGAACAATTATACCACATAAGTCAACCCACTGGAATGAAGGTTCTGAGCCCCACATCAAGCTTCCCAACCTGGGGGGTCAGGCAATGGGAGGAGGAATTCCCAGAGAATCAGAATTTGAAAGCTAGTGGGATTTGATTGCAGGACTTCGACAGGACTGGGGGAAACAGAGACTCCACTCTTGAAGGGGACACACAAAGTAGTGAGTGCATCAGGACCCAGAGGGAAGGAGCAGAGATCCCATAGGAGACTGAACCAGACCTACCTGCTAGTGTTGGAGGGTCTCCTGCAGAGGCAAGGGGTGGCTGTGGCTCACCACGGGGACAAGGACACTGGCAGCAGAAGTTCTGGGAAGTACTCTATGTTGTGAGCCCTCCTGGAGTCCGCTATTAGCCCCAACAAAGAGCCAGGTAGTCTCCAGTGCTGGGTCACCTCAGGCCAAACAAGCAACAGGGAGGGAACTCAGCCCCACCTATCAGCAGACAAATGGATTAAAGTTTTATGGAACTCTGCCCACCAGAGCAACACCCAGCTCTACCCCACCGCCAGTCCCTCCCATCAGGAAGCTTGCACAAGCCTCTTAGATAGCCTCATCTACCAGAGGGCAGACAGCAGAAGCAAGAAGAACTACAATCCTGCAGCCTTTGAAATGAAAACCACATTCACAGAAAGATAGACAAAATGAAAAGGCAGAGGACTAAGTACCAGATGAAGGAACAAGATAAAACCCCAGAAAAACAACTAAATAATGTGGAGATAGGCAACCTTCCAGAAAAAGAATTCAGAATAATGATAGTGAAGATGATCCAAGACCTTGGAAAAAGAATGGAGGCAAAGACTGAGAAGATGCAAGAAAGGTTTAACAAAGACCTAGAAGAATTAAAGAACAGACAAACAGGGATGAACAATAACTGAAATGAAAAATACACTAGAAGGAATCAATAGCAGAGTAACTGAGGCAGAAGACCAGATAAGTGACCTGGAAGACAGAACGGTGGAATTCACTGCCACAGAACAGAATAAAGAAAAAATAAATAAAAGAAATGAAGACAGCCTAAGAGACCTCTGGGACAACATTAAACACACCAATATTCACATTATAGGGGTCCGAGAAGGAGAAGAGCCAGAGAAAGGACCCAAGAAAATATTTGAAGAGATTATAGTCGAAAACTTCCCTAACATGGGAAAGGAAATAGCCACCCAAGTCCAGGAAGCACAGAGAGTCCCAGGCAGGATAAACCCAAGGAGAAACATGAGACACATAGTAATCAAATTGACAAACATTAAAGACAAATTATTAAAATCAACAAGGCAAAAAGGACAAATAAGATACAAGGGAACTCCCATAAGGTTAACAGCTGATTTCTCAGCAGACACTCTACAAGCCAGAAGGGAGTGGCATGATATATTTAAAGTGATGAAAGGGAAGAATCTACAACTAAGATTACTCTACCCAGCAAGGTTCTCATTCAGAAATTAAAAGCTTTACAGACAAGCAAAAGCTAAGAGAATTCAGCACCACCAAACCAGCTCTACAACAAATACTAAAGGAAGTTCTCTAAGTAGGAAACACAAGAGAAGAAAAGGACCTACAAAAACAAACCCAAGACAATTAAGAAAATGGTAATAGGAACATACATATTGATAATGACCTTAAATGTGAATGGAATAAATGCTCCAACCAAAAGACACAGGCTTGCTGAGTGGATACAGAAACAAGACCGATATATATGCTGTCTACAAGAGACCCATGTCAGACCTAGGGACACATACAGACTGAAAGTGAGGGGATGGAAAAAGATATTCCATGTAAATGGAAATCTAAAGAAAGCTGGAGTAGCAATACTCATATCAGATTTAAAAAAACTTTAAAATAAAGAATGTTACAAGAGACAAGGAAGATCACTACAGAATGCTCAAGGGAGCAATCCAAGAAGAAGATATAACAATTACAAATATATATGCACCCAACATAGGAGCACCTCAATACATAAGGCAAATGCTAACAGCTATGAAAGAGGAAATCGACAGTATCACAGTAATAGTAGGGGACTTTAATACCTCACTTACACCAATGGACAGATCATCCAGACAGAAAATTAATAAGGAATCACAAGCTTTAAATGACATAGTAGACCAGATACATTTAATTGATATTTATAGGACATTCCACCCAAAAACAGCAGATTACACTTTCTTCTCAAGTGCACACGGAACATTCTCCAGGATAGATCACATCTTGGGTCACACATCAAGCCTCGGTAAATTTAAGAAAATTGAAATCATATCAAGCCTCTTTTCAGACCAAAACACTATGAGATTAGAAATCAGTTGCAGGGCAAAAAACGTAGAAAACACAAACACATGGAGGCTAAACAATACATTACTAAATAATCAAGAGATCACTGAAGAAGTCAAAGAGGAAATCAAAAAATACCTAGAGACAAATGACAACGAAAACACAATGATCCAAAACCTATGGGATGCAGCAAAAGCAGTTCTAAGAGGGAAGTTTATAGCAAAACAGTCCTACCTTAAGAAACAGGAAAAATCTCAAACAATGTAACCGTACACCTAAAGGAACTAGGGAAAGAAGAACAAACAAAACCCAAAGTTAGTAGAAGGAAAAAAATCATAATCATCAGAGCAGAAATAAATGAAATAGAAACAAAACAATCGCAATGATCAATAAAACTAAAAGCTGGTTCTTTGAAAAGATAAACAAAATTGATAAACCTTTAGCAGGACTCATGAAGAAAATGAGGGAGATGACTCAAATCAATAAAATTAGAAATGAAAAAGAAACGGCAACAGACACTGCAGGAATACAACTCATCATAAGACACTACTACAAGCAACCATATGCCAATAAAATGGACAACCTGGAAGAAATGGACAGATTCTTAGAAATATATAATCTTCCAGGACTGAACCAGGAAGAAATAGATAATATGAACAGACCAATCAGAAGTAATGAAACTGAAACTGTGATAAAAAAATCTTCCAACAAACAAAAGTCCAGGACCAGCTGGCTTCACAGGTGAATTTTATCAAACGTTTAGAGAAGAGCTAACACCCATCCTTCTCAAACTCCTCCAAAAAATTGCAGAGGAAGGAACATTTGCAAACGTATTCTATGAGGCCACCATCACCCTGATACCAAAACCAGACAGAGATACTACAAAAAAAGAAAATTACAGACCAATATCAGTGATGAATATAGATGGAAAAATCCTCAACAAAATACTAGCAAACAGAATTGAACAACACATTAGAAGTATCATACACCATGATCAAGTGGGGTTTATCCTAGGAATGCAAGGATTCTTCAATATACACAAATCAATCAATGTGATACACCATATTAACAAATTGAAGGAGAAAAACCATATGATCACCTCAGTAGATGCAGAAAAAGCTTTTGACAAAATTCAACACCCATTTATGATAAAAGCTCTCCATAAAGTAGGCACAGAGGGAACCTACCTCAACATAATAAAGGCCATATACGACAAACCCACAGCCAACATCGTTCTCAATGGTGAAAAATTGAAAGCATTTCCTCTAAGATCAGGAACAAGTCAAGGATGTCCACTCTTGCCATTATTATTCAACATAGTTTTGGAAATCCTAGCCACAGCAGTCAGAGAAGAAAAAGAAATAAAAGGAATCCAAATTGGAAAAGAAGAAGTAAAACTGTCAGTGTTTGCACATGACATGATACTATACATAGATATCTGAAACATGCCAACAAAAGACTTGTAGAGCTAATCAATGAATTGGGTAAAGTTGCAGGACACAAAATTAATGCACAGAAATCTTTTGCATCCCTATACACTAACAACAAAAGATCAGAAAGAGAAATTAAGGAAACAATACCATTCACAATTGCACAAAAAGAATAAAATACCTAGTAATAAACCTACCTAAGAAGATAAAAGACCTGTACTCAGAAAACTGTAAGACACTTATGATAGAAGTCAAAGATGACACAAACAGATGGAGAGATATACCATGTTCTTGGATTGGAAGAAACAATATTGTGAAAATGGTTATACTACCGAAAGCAATCTACAGATTCAATGCAATCCCTATCAAATTACCAATGGCATTTTTTTACACAGCTAGAACAAAATATCTTAAAATTTGTATGTAGACCCAGAAGACCCCGAATAGCCAAAGCAATCTTGAGGGAAAAAAAGTGAGCTGGAGGAATCAGACTCACTGACTTCAGACTGTAGTACCAAGCTACAGTAATCAAGAGAATATGGTACTGGCACAGAAACAGAAATATAGATCAATGAGGATAGAAAGCCTAGAGATAAACCCATGCACATATGGTCAACTAATCTATGACAAAGGAAGCAAGGATATGCATTGGAGAAAAGACAGTCTCTTCAGTAAGTGGTGCTGGGGAAACTGGACAGCTACATGTAAAAGAATGAAATTAGAACACCCCCTAACACCATACACAAAAATAAACTCAAAATGGATTAAAGACCTAAATGTAAGCCTGGACACTGTAAAACTCTTAGAGGAAAACATAGGAAGAACACTCTTTGACATAAATCACAGCAAGATCTTTTTTGACCCTCCTCCTAGACTAATGGAAATAAAAACAAAAATAAACAAATGGGACCTAATGAAACTTAAAAACTTTTGCATAGCAAAGGAAATCATAAACAAGATGAAAAGACAACCCTCAGAATGGGACGGAGAAAATATTTGCAAACAAACCAACAGACAAAGGATTAATCTCCAAAATATACAAACAGCTCATGCAGCTCAATATTAAAAAAACAACCCAATCCAAAAATGGGCAGAAGACCTAAATAGACTTTTCTCCAAAGAAGACATACAGATGGCCAAGAGCATATGAAAGGATGCTCAACATCACTAATCATTAGAGAAATGCAAAGCAAAACTACCAGTTAGAATGGACATCTTCAGAAAATCTCCAAACAACAAATGCTGGAGAGGGTGTGGAGAAAGGGGAATCCTCTTGCACTGTTGGTGGGAATGTAAATCGATACAGCCATTATGGAGAACAGTATGGAGGTTCCTTAAAAAACTAAAAATAGAACTACCATATGACCCAGCAATCCCACTACTGGGCGTATACCCAGAGAAAACCATAATTCAAAGCACACATGCACCCCAGTTTTCATTCCAGCAGTATTTACAATAGCCATGTCATGGAAGCAACCTAAATGCCCATCGACAGATGAATGGATGAAGAAGTTGTGGTCCATATATACAATGGAATATTACTCAGCCATAAAAAGGAACGAAATTGGGTCATTTGTAGAGACACGGGTGGACCTAGAGACTGTCATACAGAGTGAAGTAAATCAGAAAGAGAAAAACAGTTATATTAACGCATATATGTGGAATCTAGAAAAATGGTACAGATGAACCAGTTTGCAAGGCAGAAATAGAGACACAGATGTAGAGAACACACATATGGACACCAAAGGGGGAAAGCTGGGGGGAGGGATGGTGGTGGGATGAATTGGGAGATTGGGATTGACATATATATACTAATATGTATGAAATAGACAAGTAATAAGAACCTGCTGTATATAAAAAAAGTCAAAAGTAATTAATACTTCTAATCAGTAAAACTAAAAAGAAATCACATACATAGAGTAAAACTGCAGAAGGATAAGGAAAAACTGAAAATTGGAAAACCACCAAGTAGAGAAGAAAATAGGTTTTTTTTTTACCAGGGAATAACAACTGAATAGCAATGATATATGCTCGAAAACATAAGAATCTTCAAAGGAGTGTGGAAAACTAACTGTCAGGGTAGAATTCTGTTTTCAGAGAAGTTATATTCACAAGGGAGAATGAAATAAAGCCACTTTAAGAAATAGAAAGACCAAGTGTTTTTCACCCACAGACTTTTGAAGAAAGTACTCTAAACGATGAAATTCAACACAGAAGAAAAGAGCGAGTGCAAAGATCAATGATAACCAAAAGAGCAAGGACAAACTGGAAGTTCGTGTGTGAAGATCTGGGGGAAGAGAGAAGTGCAGCGGGACACAGGGGAGAGGTAAGCAGAGGCCTGTGATGGGCCGCTCTTTGTCTTTCCTAGGGATTTGGACTTCATCTGGTGGTTCAGGGAATGATGGAAGGGTCTTAGCAAGGTGGTGACGTGGTTAGATGTGCTTCAGTAAGATCACTGGCAGGAGGGTCGAGAATGTTGGAGGGCAGCAAAGCTCATGCCATGAGGCCAGTTAGAGCTTGTGGGTGTAATTTAGTTAAGAAGTGGTTTGGGCTCGAATGAAGATGAGACATGCAGGAAAGCAGGCAGATTCTGGAACTATTAAAGAGATGGAGTCTCAGGACTCAGTAATGACTCCTTATTAGGAGAAAGAGAGGAAACATCAAGGATGGAACTGTCTCGTTAGGGCAGTTTCAGTGGAGTCCAACTGCAGGGGAGGAGCCATGGGCCGTGACAGTGGAAGCACTGATAACCCTGTAAGAACCGTCAGTGAATGGGTGGTGAGACTTGGAACTTAGTCCTAAAGTCAGAAGAGTTACCAGAGGAAGACCAGAGTGAAGAAGGATTTTAGGATGGGAGCCTTATTAGCAAGTTTACATGCTAATGAGTGGAGAACAAAGAAGAAGGCAAAGCTTGGAGGTAGAGAGAGGATAAGAGATGCCTGATAGAATAAGGACCTGGGGAGGTAGGACGTAGAGTCATATGCCAGGAAGGATAGGGAAAGAGGCAGATGTAAGAAACTCACAACTCTCTCCTTCTTTGAAAATAGCATCAGAGCAGTGATGAACAAATGATGAGCAAATTAGTGAATGAGTGCAGGAAAAGATGGGTAAATTATGGACACACACAGGCAGGCCCCAAACAGCATTAACACTAACAAAGGCGCGCATGTTGTCAAGATAGGTACAGTAGACCTCTAGTGGCCAAAAAGAAACTCCAGAAATCTAATGGCTGAGAACAAAATTGGAATAAAATGGCTAGGGAAAATTTATTTACAAAAGAACAAATAGATAAAAGCATTGCTTTACAACGCTGTTGGTTCTGTTGTGCGTAATTTTTGCTGTGTTCAGTTCTTATCAATAGGGTTTAATGGCATACGCCTTATGAATTCGCTTTTATAATTAAGTACTTAGAGTGAGTGGCTTATGGAAATGAAGCCAGTAATCTTTTGATTGTGATTAAAACTTAGAAAAAAAACCTGCAGGAGGGGACTAATTACTTATGTGTGGAATTTCATGTACAAGCTAGATAAAATAAAAGTATTCATTTTCAAATAGAGAAAAGGGAAAAGAGACAATTTATGAGCCATTGATTGCCAAAGTCACAAATATGATGAAAAAAGTGAATTTAAAAACAACAACAGCAACAAGGTTTTTTAAAAAATTGAGTAAATATATAAAACTGTAAAAACAATGATAAAAATCTATTTGAATCCTTAAAAGTTAATAATAATATCCTAATGTAAAATTACTTTGATTAAGCTCAGGGAAGAATCAGGAAAGTACCTTATGACTTCTTAGGCATACTTCAGCTTTTCCATTACAATACTTTTAATCAACAACATACAGTGTCTTAGGTAGGTGAAAATAAATCCACTTAAGAGTAGAATTGTTTTGGGGAATTGTAAGCAGCTGGTGAGGGGTGGTGTGAGAGATAAGGAGATATTGGATATGGGAGCATATATGAGGAAACTTGTCTAATCCACCTTTGCAGAATATAAAAACCCAAGTTAGCAGAACTGAAAAGCAGCTCAGTTCTCTGGGATTTCTTGTTTGATTCTGAACCCTTTTTAGTGTTCAATTCAATACCACTGTATTTGAGAATAACATTATTAATAATGTCATAATTATCTCTACACTATTTTAAGGTACCATATACAGTGTTGGCATTCTTTATTGACTGTGAGCTACCTGAGATTTAGTCATCAGACATCACTGTATTTTTAAGTAAGTTTTGAATTTGACAGGAATAGAAGCAGTAATCTGGAAGCAAGTAAAAATGATTTCCAAGCAATATTTAAGCACCTGTAGTAAAAATATCTCTTAAAAGTACAGTCATACACCCAAAGAAGGAATGATTATCTCTGGATTTTTTTAAATGAGGTGGTTTTATTCTGTTTTTCTTCTATCGTGTGGGTGTGTCCAAAGTTCTCTGCATTGTGCCTGCATTACATTTGTCATTTTCATTCTTTTCTCTCCCAGCTTTATTGGGGGTATAATTGACAAATAAAAATTGTACATACTTAAGGGGTACAACACGATAATTGTGAAATGATTACCAAAATCAAGCTAATTACACATCTGTCACTTCATATACCTACCTTTTTCTGTGTGAGGACACTTAAGATCTATTCTGTCAGCAGATTTCAAGTGTGAAATGCATTGTTATGAATTACAGTCACCATGCTGTATATTAGATCCCCCAGAGCTTATTCATCTTACAAATGAAAGTTTATACCCCTTGACCTGCATCTTGCCATTTCCCGACCTCTCCCCTGCCCACACCTTGGCAGCAATTCTACTCTCTACTCCTATGAGTTTGACTTTTTTAGATTTCACATATAAGTGAGATCATACATTATGTATCTTTCTGTGTCTGGCTTATTTCATTTACCATAATGTCCTCCAGGTTCATCTATGATGTTGCAATGGCAAGATTTTCTTCTTTTTTAAAGCTAATAATATTCACTCATATGTATATATTTCACATTTTCTTTGTCCATTCATCCGCTGACAGACACTTAGGTTTTTTCCATATCCTGGCTATTGTGAATAACGCTGCAAAATCATGGCAGTGCTGATGTCTCTTTGAGATACTGATTTTATTTCTTTTGGATATATACCCAGAAGTAGGATTATTGGATCATACGGTAGTTTTATTTTTAATTTTTTTGAGGAACCTCCATACTGTTTTCTAGTGGCTGCACCCGTTTATATTCCCACCAACAGTGCACGAGGATTCCCTTTTCTCCACACCTTTGCCAGCACTTGTTATCTCTTGTCTCTTTAGCCATTCTGGCAGGTGTGAGATGATATTTCACTGTGGTTTAGATTTCAGTTTCCCTGATGGTTAGTGATGTTGAACACCTTTTCATGTAGCTGTTGGCCATTTGTAGGTCTTCTTTGGAAAAATGTCTATTGACATTTATTGAGGTCCTTTGCCCATTTTTTAATTGGGTTATATGTGTTTTGTTTTGCTACTGGGTTGTATGAGTTCCTTATATATTTTGGATATTAACCCCTTATAAGATATGATTTGCAAATATTTTCTCCCATTCCATAGATTGCCTTCTCATTTTGTTGTTTCATTTTCTGTGCACAAGCTTTTTAGTTCGATATAGCCCCATGTGTTTATTTTTGCTTTTGTTGCCTTGCTTTTGGAACATCGCCAAGGCCAGTGTCATAGAGATTTTTTTCCTGTGTTTTCTTCTAGGAGTTTTATGGTTCAGATATAATATTTAAGTCTTTAACCCATTTTGAGTTAATTTTTGTGTATAGTGTAAGATAAGGATCCAGTGTCATTCTTTTGCATGTGGATATCCAGTTTTCCCAACACTGTTTATTGAAGAAACTATCCTTCTCCTATTGTGTGTTCTTGGCACTCTTGTCAAAGATTAGTTGACTGTATATGAATGGATTTATTTCTGGGCTTCTGATTCTATTCCATTGGTCTATGTATCTGCTTTTATGCCAATACTGTACTGTTTCAATTATAATAGCCTTGTAATATAGTTTGGAAATATGAAATGTGATGGCTCCACATCTGTCATTTTCTGAATGTGATTTTAAAAGGTTCAATGTCCTTTGTTGACTAGAAGCCATAGTAAGGGCCACTACAGAAGCTATTGTGTCTTTGTGGGCAACTCTGCAGCATCTCTTAATATTCTGAGAACTGTCTAGAACCGACCTACATGCAACTCCAGACAACAGTACAAGTTCTCTGGAACAATGTGATGATGTCAGCCTTTTATTAATAATTTTTGCAATTAGGGAAAAGTTAGAGGAAAGTAGGAAATTCCAAGGATAGCTATTGATTAGTTTAAGACTTCACAGTTAGTAACTGTGAATACCAGGAACAGGGAACACAGGAAGGGCCTGGAGAAAGTTTCATATTTGATTCAACAGATTTCTAACCTTAGGAAAGTCAGACACTTGCAAATAATTATCTGTCTCAGTACGCAGCCATACTCATGCCCAGAGATAGGATGCTCTGGTCCTGTTTCTCAAGAATGCCCTTTATTCTGTCAACGCTTAGTTTCCTGGACCTGCGACCTTCACTTGTGGTTTTTGTCCTTTTCTCACTTCCTCCCATTCTCCCTCCTTTTCTTCTTTCTTTTCCCTTCTCTTTGTCCCTCAATAATTGTGTGCTATGCCCCAAATAAGAGCAGATGGTGAGTTCAGATTTGTAACTACTCCCAGACGTGAGGTGTCTCCGTGTTGTCTATTTAGCCAACTCTATTAATCTATTCATTTCACAAGCATTTGTTTGCTAATAAATGTTAACACGTAACTGTTGTTATAGAGAGGGAATGCGTAGTAAATAGTAATTAAAAAAAGAAAAGAAAGGGAAATTCAGACACAGTCTCTACCTTCAAGAAATTTACAGTCTAGTGGAAAGGACTGATAATAATCACAAGTAATCACCCCCAAATAGTTTTTATTACAAATTGGTATGAGAGTTATGACAGAACAGCACAAGTAAATGAATGAGGGTGAGGATTCCAAGAAAGGATTCCCTGAGGGTGTGACATTTAACCTGAGACCTAAAGTAGGGATTCACAACCGGGGCAATTTTGACAATGTCTGGAGGCATTTTTGGTTGTCATAATTGGGACAGGGAGGGTTTATATTTTATGATCATGTTGTGTGAGTTTGGTTTATGTCTATAACAGGGATATTTTCAAAATAAAAAAGAATCTATTCTAAAAAAAGAAATAGGTGAGGGAGATTAAGAGGTACAAACTTCCGGTTGCAAAATCAATGAGTCACGGGTATGAAATGTGCAGTGTGGGGAATTACAGTCAATAGCTATGTAATATCTTTGCATGGTGACAGATGGTAACTAGGCTTATCATGGTGATCATGTTGGAAATTTATAGAAATATTGAATTGCTATGTTGTGTAACAGGAACTAACAGTGTTGTAGGTCAATTATGCGTCAAAAGCGAACAAACAAACTCAAAAAAAAGGTCAGATTTGTGGTACCAGAGGTGGGTGTGACGGGATAAAGGGGAGCTGGATGAAGGCAGAATAAAAAAAGAATCAATTTGGACCCCCATGATGTATATTGTCTTGGATATCCCCATGCATTGATTAGGCTTCAGTTGTTTCAGGGTGATTGTAGATAGCACCTAACACAGGGAAGTCATTGTTCAGCTTTGAATGTTACATTAGACAATTTTTTGAGCACCCAGTAAAACAGTTGCCTTGAATACCAGAGTTTCAAAAGAAAGAAAAGTTTTTCTTGGAATTCTGACACTTCCCTTTCACATATCAAGGTACCTACATATGACTCAGGTCATCGTGTTTTATACTATAAGACATTCAGTAGATTGAAGGAAGGTTCTGGTATCAGGGCAGTTCCTGTCAGACAGGAAGAGGTAGAAAGTGCTTCTTGTGCTTCGGGGAAGGAACCAAGGGAACGAGAGAAAGAGGAAAGCAAAGCAAAGCAATCTGATTTGGATGTCCTTGCTTTGTCCTTGGTAGGGCTGGGAGGGCATCTGAAGCACTGAAATAATTTTGAGGGAATCTGAGAATCAGAAGCTTGTTCTGCATTTCTCATAGGTTCTGTCTGCCCTGTCCTCCTTTCTAGGTTGTTGCCCTTGTCCCTCAGGTTAGCCAAATGGCTGAATCTGTTCTCACATTCAAACACCACACCATCCAGACCAAGAGAGAATGTCTTTATACTCCAGCAAGTGTTTCAAGATCCATTCTGAGGAGACAGGCTTAGGTCACACAATGGACCAATCAGCATGATCACCTGATACTAGGAGGGGAATAAAATGTGTTAATCACTTAGTTATTGTCACACCCACCACTGGACTCCAGGAGAGGAGTTGGCTTCCCTACAACTACGTGGATCCCAAATAGAAATCAGGCACTACTGAAAAAGGGACATGGATTCTGGAGAAAAACACAAATGCCCACTTTAACCTACTCCTTAGGCCACCCAACAGCCAGACGTACTCTTCTTTCAGCACGTGGTTTAAAACATGGCCAAGCTTACATAGAACAAGCACACACCTCATACACAGACCTTATAAACGCGCGTGTCACCTCAGAAAACACAATCCAAAGATTGATTCAGTTACTGAATCCGGATTCTAAGAGCTCTGATAAAAATCAAAACCATATATAATCACACAGCTTATGGGCTACATTACCACGCTTTGTGTTTGACCGACTGCATAATTCCCAGAGAGTCTTGCCTGTAAGATGAAGTGACAAATAACTTCTCAGCTTGCCCTCACAGGGTGTCTCAATGGATCACTAAACTAGGATCATTAGACTGTTTATTCTTCAAGGCTTGCTTTAAAACTTTTCTCTTGCTGGGTCCACCAACCCTAAACTGTGACATAATAAACTTGGCTCAATCTTCAACTGCTTCTCACATGGAAATATCCCCAGATACAGTAAATCAGAACAAAGCCCTAACCTTTGACCTTGTTATTCTGAAATGCTACTAATATTGCATCAGTGGTAAGCAATAAACTTGACTTTGTTTTGGCAACAAGTTATTTTGGGGAGCTCTTCAGAGAGTGAGCAGTTGACCCTGGGTGAGGTGTATTCCTTTTCTTGGGTCCAAATATAGTTTCTCATGATTCACTAATTTATGGCTAAATGGATACTTATTTGTATGGAGTGCGTATAAGAATACAATGGTGCAGAAAAAAAAGAGTGACTAAAGTGAAACTTCCATTTGGAAAAGAGGAAACATCTCATAGGGATGACTGGTCCCGATATCCATGAGATGACAGGACTCCCTCGCCTGGGAGTTCCTTAGTTTGCCAATCTGCTCACCTCTGGTTTGGTTATGGCAGGATGTTTCTTTTCTACTGTCCTTCACAGCCATCTCTGAGATGGGCACTGAGTATGTCTCCCCTTTCCCTTTACTTCTTAGAGGCTCATTTCCTATTAGTTAAGGAGCTTAGAGTTTATATTCAGGGCCTGAGAAATCACAGGCTAGGAGCTTATTTGGCAGTAAAGCTTCAATAAAAGTATAGAGGCTTCCAGGCTATTTGTTTCATAGGCCAGCAGCCAAAGACAGAGACCCTGATGAGTTGAAGTCTTGAAATTCAATTCTAGCCACCAGAGTTTCTTTGGTAGTGAGCCTCCACTTCCCTGCTTTGCTCACTCCTCTAGTGCTGTGGTTCTCAAAGTGTGGTTCCTAGGCAAGCAGCAGCATCATCTGAGAACTGGTAAGAGATGCCAATTCTTGGGTCCGGACCTATTCAGAACCTCTGGGGTTGGGGCCCAGCAATCTGGTGGAATAAGCACTGGAGGTGAGATAAAGTTTGAGACCACAGCTTTAAGTGATGTCATTTGGGGGCAATTTGAAACAATAAGCTGGGGCATGAAAATGCCGTTAGAATAGTCTCTCCCTGCAGGCTTTATGTGAGGGCTTCTTCTCAAGTGGAGCCCTGACCCTTTTCCTTTTCTTATTAGTAGGAGCTAATTAGCATAGGCCTGGATGGGGGATAGGGGCAGCAGCGTTTTCCTGAACCACAAAGATAACTGCTCTTCTAATCTTTCAGGGTTCCAGGTACTAGACTCTCTGGCAACTGAATAGACATCAAAGGTAGTGTTTCTCTAGGCAAGGTCTTATTTTCTTCCTTCTGCTTTCCGATGGCAGTATCAAAATTATCATACCTCTTTTGTGTAGGAATTTATTGAAGGCCACTAAAAATAGTCAACACACTCTAACATCCTAATTTTTCCTCCGAAGTCCCTTCTTGCAAAAGCTTCAATATGTACATGATCTGGTTCTCCAGGGTACGGATGGACAAAAATGATTATTTCCATTACCATGTATTAATAACTACAGTCTTCCAACCACTGAATAGATGTGTCCCATTGGTCTCCACCCAACCTCCTTGGCTCAGCTAAGACCCCATTTTAGAGTCTCTTAATGTTAACCTTACTCTCAGTCCCAATTTCTGTATCAAGGATCTGAATTACAAACAACAGAAACCAAGTATGGTTGTCTTAGAAGGAAAAAATTGTGGAGAAAGAAAGAGGGTTTATTGAAATGAAATGGTACCCCACAGATTCACCTGGGGGCTGGGGGATGAGAGAGGGTGAATGGGCAGGACTAGGATGATGAAGATGAATCAGTGGGAAGAACAGCCACTGCAGGAGGGATCAGGTCAAGGTGCCACTACCAGCATTGCTGACGCTGAGTCACGGCTGCCGAGATGACCTAACATCTAACCATCAGGACGTGTTCTTACGTCAGACACCCAAAGTCTAAGTGCCAGGGTGAGCTTAGAGTTGAGTTAAGTGGCTCAACTTAACTCATGTGCCAACTGATCCCTGACCAGTAGGAGAAGATAAAGGAGGATCTGGGCCCTCTCATCTTCCATAATGGTTGATGGACCCCAGAGATGGTAAGATGATAAGAATGATATTAAGGAGGAGAATGAAAGCTGGGGGAAGGGGTTGGGAGGTGAAAATAATGGTTGCCTCTGGGGCCTGAAGTGGGGATGTCGCACTGCCCTAAAGAGTCCACGTGGGAGTTCAGTGACTTTATAAAGTACTGACACTTAGAACAGGGCCTGGCACATGGTGAGCACTAGGTAAATGTCCCTGCTTGCTGTTTTATTCTTTTTTTCCAAGGCATCGTCATTGCCTTGATCATATATAAAATTAAAAGAGAATGACTCCACCTTACCCCACCCCTCGAAAAAGTAGAGAAAGTAAAGAACAAAAGGCAAAAAGAATTTATATCCTGCCTTTCCATTGAGTAATATAACATCAGTAGTATCCTGTGTTCGTAAATATTGTTTACAATTTGAAAGGTTTTTCAGTATCAGGATTGCATATTCATCATTCTATTGTGATATCTTGGCGTGGAGGCCTGATGTAGTCGTCACTGGTTAATATAAAATATCAGCTATCAGAAACAGAAAGTGACCAGAAATCTTTTCTGTCTTTAATTTCTGTGGAATAAAATCGGTAAATGATATCACATCAAAGCATTGTTTTTTAAAATGCCGTGTTTGGGGAGGTTTGTTTCGATATCAAATATTTCTATTTCATGATTTTGTTTATCTGGAAAATGATTATTGGAGACATGGTAGCAATACCTGAGTGAAGGGTGGGAGAAAGGGGAAGAGGGATATGGAATGGGAAGGATAAAAGGAGGAAGAAAGAGAGTTAACACTTGCTGACTGTTGCGCAACTTTCCTCTACATAAATTATCTCATTTCATCTTCCAAATAACTGGGCCATTTAAATCTGCAGAACACATTCTTGAAACGGAAATTTACCTGAAAGCCATTATAACAAGGAAGGTAACTGTTGAGTGAATAAATAGCTCAGGATGAGCAGTTGAGGAAGTGGGTACCCTCTTCATCTTCCTTGGAATAACACTCCGAATTATTTAAAAATATATTATCTAATTTATGTTTTTAAAAAGGCTAAACTCTGGTCAGTGTAGTTTGGGTAGTTAAGTCAATTACATTGTATTCTAACTCTTCACAGATTTGTAACACATACATCAAGTTTACGTTCACGGGTAACTCTTCCTTGACTGTATGGATTTTAAGTGTCGTCTTTGAATATGGAATCAAAGACTATCTATACCTGGTAAAGAAAATTCAAATACGCGCACACACACACACAGACTCAGAAACCAAAATACTGCATTTCACAGAAATTTTCAGCCTTAACTATTATGTGTAAGGGGAATTTTATGTGTAGTTATAATTTTAACATGTAAAAATAGACTAGGGATAATCGGTAAAACTCCAAGTAATTTCTTGCTAAATCCAAACACCCTTGACTTAAGATCACAATCTAAGTTCCTAACCATATGGAACTGTTTACTAGTTGAGACAGTTACTGATTCAGCTATTATGAACCAGTCCCTAGAATATGTTCTCTGGCCATTTTATGGTTTTAAAAATGACAGACCAAGGTTGAACTCAGATGGCTGAAAGAGGCACCTATGAGGTTGAAAGCAACAAATAGAATTTGTACATATTACAGAAGGAGCTGCCAGCTAAAAGCACTACAGTTGGAATTATCAAGGACATAGGGTATTATTTTGTCATTTCATTTGTAAAAAAAAAAAGAATGGAAACATGTACAAATATTTGTTTGACTACAGAAATATCCCAGTAGAACTCCATCTCATGGACATCATTATCCTATAAAAGAAAATTGTTCCCTTTGTGGATTGCAGATATGAATATATTCACAGCAAAATGTGTGCAGTTTGAAATCTTTGCTATATTTTCTCTTTCTATTTGTGCTGGTTTCTCTTTACAACAGCAAGGGATGCTCTTAAGGGGATGCTGGAACAAGTTCCTTCCTTACTACCTACATCCAAAATCTGAGCTAGTTATAAAAAGTTTTTTTTTTAAACCAGATATAGATAGCCTTTGATTGCATACTTAAAGATGAAAGAAAATTGTTATATTGATGGAAAAGTTAACTCTTCATTTTAAGGTATTATAAATGGCTAATATCAAACCAAGGAAAAACATATGACTATCTCAAAATAAGTAGAAGAAATTTGGACCAAGAGGCTGCAAGAGATTCATGGTTAATACTGTAGAAGATGAATCTCAGGAGCCATCACATGACAGACACATGTCTGCCGTTGCAAGAGCCTCCCACTGACTTTCCTATACGTCCTTGGCCTCCATTGAATCCATCTCTTCTTCAAACAGCTGAAAGCATCTTCTCAAAATGAAATTCTAGGGACTTCCGTGGGGGTGCAGTGGTTAAGAACCTGCCTACCAATGCAGGGGACACGGGTTCGAGCCCTGGTCGGGGAAGATCCCACATGCCACGGAGCAAATAAACCTCTGCCCCACAACTTCTGAGCCTGTTCTCTAGAGCCCGCGAGCCACAACTACTGAGCCCGTATGCCACAACTACTGAAGCCCATGCGCCTAGAGCCTGTGCTCTGCAACAGGAGAAGCCACTGCAATGAGAAGCCTGCACATTGCCACAAAGAGTAGCCCCCGCTCGCCACAACTAGAGAAAGCCCACATGCAGCAACGAAGACCCAACGCAGCCAAAAATAAATAAATGTATAAAAAAACCCCACAGAGATTTCTCTTTGATTAAAAAAAAAATTCTAATCATATAATCCTACTCCATAAATCTTTCATTATGCTTGAGATAAAATGCAAAGTCCTCAGCATGACTTACATGGTCCTTTTACAATACAGATATTTCCTGTGTCTGCCTTTCTAGATTCAGGGCCTTATAATTTCTAACCCTTTTACTGAATGTGCTTCTTCCCTTTTTTGGATAGTCTACTCTGATTTATGGCTCACCTTTTCAGGAAAGCTTTCCCTGACCCCTCAGACCTATGAGGGAAGGACAGGTAGTATTTTTGTGGTAGTAACTGCTACAGAGAAATATATAGAATGATAATGGGGCTGTAATTTTACATAGGATAATCAAAAAGGCATTGCTGATCAAGTAGTATTTGAGCAAAGACCTGAAGGGATTTGAAAGAAGACTTACACTTGCAGCTATCTGGGGCAAGGGCAGTCCAGCTAGAGGCGGAAGCTGCTGCAAGGGCCCTGAGGTAGGATGGACTTGCTATTTGAGAAAGAACAAGAAGGCCAATATGGCAAGCACCAAGTAAGGGAATCGAGCAGGAAGAGCACTAGAAGACAAACTCATAGAACATGTAGATCATGGTGAGCAGTTTGGATTTAGATCTAAAAAAAGATGAAAAGCTAGATTTTTTTTTTTTTTTTTTTTTTTTTTTTTTTTGCGGTACGCGGGCCTCTCACTGTTGTGGCCTCTCCCGTTGCGGAGCACAGGCTCCAGACACGCAGGCTCAGTGGCCATGGCTCACAGGCCCAGCCGCTCCGCGGCATGTGGGATCTTCCCAGACCGGGGCACGAACCTGTGTCCCGTACATTGGCAGGCAGACTCTCAACCACTGCGCCACCAGGGAAGCCCGAAAAGCTAGATTTGAGTGAGTGAAGGGGTGAACACTGGGAGACGAGGCTAGAGAGGGAATGGTTTAGGGGTTTGGACACAGTGTGGTGCAAAGAGACCATTGTAAAGGTCTTGGCCATTCCTCTGAGTAAACCGTGTTGGCTTTGGATTGCTTAAGCAGAATAGTAACATGATCTGATGTGTATTCTGGATGATCACTCTAGCTGCTATGTTAGAATAGAGGGGCAAAGAGTGGTGGCAGGGAACCTCGTAAAGTGCCTCTCACAGTCCTCCTGATGAGTACTGACTGTGACTGCACAAGTGAAGTAGAGGTGCTGATGAGTGCCTAGGATCTGGATTTATTTATCTGGAAGAGAGAGCTGACAGAATTTGCTAATATAAAGTGGAAGGAAGAGAAGTGTGAAGAATTATTCTAACGTTTTGACCTAAGCAACCATAAAAATAGGGAATAGAGTTGTTTTGGTCTAAGAACTATTAAAAAATAGGGAATAGAGTATAACAAAAGGTGAAAAACTAGGAGAAGCTCTTTTGTAGGAGAGGGACTGCTGCTGGTACTTAAATAAAGAATTCCCTTTAGAATATGTTGAGTTTGAGATAACCATTAGATAATCAAGTAGAGTTTTCTAGTAGAGAGTCAGATACAAAAATCTAGAGCTTAGCAAAAAGTTCAGGGCCAGAGGTATGCATTTTGGAGTCATATGGAAATACATGGTATTTAAAAACTGGGAGTAAGTGTAGATTGAAGAGAGGAGGTCAGAGGACCTCCAGGGGCACTCCAAATTTTAGAAGTCAGCAAGATAAGGATGATCCAGCAAAGCATTAAGCTGTTCTGTGAGATAGAAGGACACCCCAGAGACCGATGTTCAGAGGCCAAGTGGAGAGTATGTTTCAAATATTTGTTAGGAGCTACAAATTACTAATATCAGAATTGAAGAAGGGGACGTCACTTCAGATCCCATGAACAACGAAAAGATTAAAAAGAAATACTAAGAACAACTCAATGACCACAAATTTGATAACCTAGATGAAATGGACCAATTGTTTAAAAAACACAATCTCCCAAAACTCACACAAGAAGGAGTAGATAATCTGAAAAGGCCGATGTCTATTTAATATTGAATCAATAATGAATAATCTTCCAAAAGAGAAAACACTAGGTCCAGACAGATTCACCACTGAATTATACCAAACATTTGAGGAAGAATTTATGGCAATTCTCTATACTCTCTTCCAGAATATAGAAGCAGAGGGAATACTTTCTAACTCATTCTAGGAGGTCAGCATTATCCTAATTTGAAAACAAGGCACAGACATTACTAGAAATTAATATTTCTCATGAACACAGATGCAAAATCTTCAACAAAATATTAGCAAATTGAATCCAACAATGTATAAAAGGAATTGTACAACATGACCAAGTGGCATTTATCCTAGGTATGCAAGGTGTTTTAACATTTGACAATCAATTAATGTTATCCATCACATCAACAAGTGAAAGAAGAAAAATCACATGATCACATGAATAGATGCCGAAAAGGCATCTGACAAAATCCAATACCCATTCATGATGCAAATTCTCATCAAACTAGGAATAGAAGGGAACTTCCTCAAATTGATAAAAAATCGTCTTCAAAAACCTGCAGCTAACATCATACTTAATGATGAAAAACTAGAGACTTTCCCACTAAGATCAAGAAAAAGGCAAAGAAGTCCCTTCACCACTCCTTTTCAACATCATACTGGAAATGCTAGCTAATGCAAACAAGAGGAAAAATAGACAACAGAAACATATCTAAAGGTAATCCATAAACTGGAGTTGTAAGACACAGATTTTAAGTAACTATTACTTATGTTTGAGAAAATAGATGACACAATGGAGAATTTCACCAAAGCACTAGAATCCACAAAAAAGAATCAAATAGAAATTCTTGAACAGAAAATCATAATAATTAAAATTAAGAGTTCAATATTTGGGTTTTTATCAAATTAGACTGAGAAGAAGAAAGGATTTGTGAACGAGAAGATAAGCTATTAAAGCCATGCAAACTAAAGCACACAGTGAAGAAAGTATGGAAAAGCCATAGTACACAGCTTTTGTGTCTATGTGTAAGAGTCCCCCAAAATTAGTGTGTTTGCACCATTCCATGGGCAGAATACCCATGGAATGTGGGTATTGTGATACCATGAAAGAAGTCCCGTCCTGGCCAGTGAGGATGATCTGGTCACCAAGCCACCCTCTTGGAACCAAGGCCTGACTCCAGAACTCAACTTCAGGGCCTTAGGACAACCCTATGGGTATGATTCTGGGAGCTCTTCAGGCATCTGGTTGACCTCAATGAGTGGTAAAGAGAGTTGGAGAGTGCTCCTAAGAAATCTCACCCATACAGGTCCTAATCTAGGCTCTGGGTGCCCTTCCTGGATAATAATGCAGATTCTGGGTGATTCCAATCAGCAGAAGAGGATTATGAAAACTTTGGAAAAGGCACTTTGAAGTGGTGGGAGTTAGGGGATTAAAAGGGGGCCTGAGGTGTGGAGCCCAGGTCAGGGGTTCCACTTACTTGGGTCTAAGGAAGGTAATGAGAATTTTAGTGATCATTTAGGGACCTGTGATCTAACTCAAATCAATGAGAGTCATTCCTTGGCTTTTGCTTGAAATATTGGAGAAGAGATTTTCTTCCCAATGAAATTCTTAAACTTTGATAATATACGCTTTTAGATTTTGTTGCCTTTCTTTGTTGCCACTGGAATGAATATGATTGAGAAATAAGCCAGCAAAGTTGAAAACAAAACTAAGTGACAGAGAGGAGGGAAAAAATATTCTTGAAGACAAGGATCAAACAACTGGATTGCACCGAGTCAGCAGCTAGTTTATTACAGAAATATATGAGTCAATATGTTCCCTTATTTGCTTAAACTGAGTAAATTTGGAATTTTCTTACGTGAAACAGGATGAGCCCTTATTCACATGCACAAGATTTTTATCTTCTCCCTTCTTGCGTGAGGGTCTTGTGGTACTGTTTCTGGTGGTACTGCTTCAGTCATTGAGCAGAGCAGAGTCTGAAGGGTGACTGGCTCTGATGGAATGATAGTAAGTTTGACACTTATGTAAACTGTTTACAGGATATCCTGGTAGGACAGCAGGTGCTCTGAAACATGAGTGTGGAGCTCAAGGGAAATGTCAGGTTTGAGATATAAATTTTGGTAGCACTATCATATTAGTAAGAGAAAGTTTTGGCATTGTATGAGATATACAGTAAGAAGAAAAAACTGAACGTGAACTATAAGGGAGCTAATATTTAATAGGGAGCTAGAAGAGAGGAATCAACGAAAAAAGGGAGGCTGGTGTGAACTAGGAGAAAATCCAAGGGTGAAGAACGAAGAAAAAAAAAGAACAGTTGTAAGACTTCGGTACATGTGGTAAAAGTAGAAGATGAATGACATGCAACTTTTCAATTAGCATTTAAATATTGGATTTGGCAACTCAGGTTAATGAATGACCTTTAAGAGAGGAGTTTTGTTAGAGGAAAGGGACGAGAAAAAATTCAGAGGTTGAGGGTTGCACAAATGTATCAACTAAGATTATATTTGACTCAAAAATAATGATTTACATATGGGTAAAAATTTTAAATATCATATTTCTCTGATGAATTTTAAATATCAACAGTGATTATATTCTTCTTTAAGGTCAAATTGAGATTAATTTCTATGATTTCTATTTGATTTTGAGACCTTAAAAATAACTAGTGAGTAATTTCTGTTTGTCAAAAAACTCCTAAGCTGATTCATAGAAATCAGAAGACAATTGAGCTTGCAAAGAATCATTTTACTTATACTCTTGCATCTCTATGCATACATATAAAATATCAACTAATTAAAATCAACATAGTATATGGACTGAACTATATTATGTTAAAATATTATTTATATGTTAAAACTAAAGTTCACAGCCTTAACTAATATCATCTAAATGTATATAGTTTACTACATATGTGAATGTTTAAATAAATGCATTCAACACTATGTCAATAAGTAAATGAAGATAAAGAGTAGTTTAAATGAGAGGACTGGTAATTTTAAAAGTTATGATGAAATAAAACAAAAGTTAAACATTCATGTCTTTCATGGAGGAAGTCAGGAAGAGACATCCCAGAGCTGGTGTGAATCTCCATAGTTACCTGGCTCACAGGCTCTTTTATCTTTCTCCTCTACTGTGTTTGGCCATGGCTTCCATCCTAAAGCTTTTTTCATTGTCCAGATGGTTGTTGGGGCTTTAGACACCAGACGTGTATTCTAGACAGTAGGAAGGAGAAAGGACTAATGGCAAGAGGGAACATGTTAAAACCCCCTGTTCAACACTTTTTTTGAAATCTACCTAAATTCTGCTTAAAACACGTTGAACACCCCTAGCTGCCAGAACGACTGGGAAATAAAATATTTTATCTGGGCACATTGATCAGGGTGCAGTTAGAGACAAAGAACAGGATAGACACTAACAGTCTCTGTCTCAATGGATTATGAGACACAAAGTATAATGCACTGTATTTTCCAAAATATTTGGTAGAGATATGGGGAGGTATTTTGAATAGTATTTGAGAGAATGGGAATTTTTAGGATGGGAAAGACATGAGTGTCTGTGGGTTGAGGGGCAGAATGCATAAGATGAAGTGCAATTAATTAATGCAGCAAGGCACCTGGAGAGGTGAGAGACAGGGATTGAGGGCACAGTAGTCCCTATTCCTCATGCCTCCCATTTCAGGAAATCAATGTCAAGGTGGTCTACAATGCATTGTTCACACTCGGGTCCCATCTGCCTTACATGGGATTTTAGAGTTTAATGGCATAGTTATAACACTTTAATTTTGCATGAAAACACTTTGCAAATATAATTTGTGAGGGTGCCGTGTTCATTATGGTAAAGAATAAGCTATTTAGCAAAAAAGGGATTGTTCTTCATAGATTTGAGCAAGAAACCTTGGCCAATAAAATGTTTTTAGATTAAGTTTTAAAATAATAGGCTACGTGCCTAGACGTATGTATAAAAACTAGATAAAATGAATCTTTGGATAAATGACCCTTTGGACAATTAACTTATCATATTTAATACATTGCTTTCAATATTAGCATTTATCTTTCTTTTTTATTATAATCTGGTCTGCACAGGTGCACACACACACACACACACACACACACACACACACACTACTCTTAAAAAGGTCCGATAGTTGCTAAAATCAACATATATGGAAATAGCCCCTATAGCTTAAAAGGGTCTTTTTAGCATTTATTAGAAAGTATGATATAATACCTTATTCCTTTTGCTCTGTGTTGGCATTCCAAATGCCATGTTCTAATAGCATATGACAACATAAATAATTTACTAATTTAGAATTTACCCACTCCTCAGTTTTTTAAAGGAGAATATACAGAATATTTAGAATGAATATTATCAAGTTTCTACCATATAGATAAGAGGCAAGCTTACTTTTCATAAGATTGAAAAATTAAAGGCACTAAATCATTTTCCAGCTATCCACATTATGTGTAAAAATAGTTTCTTATTTTGTATGTTCAGAAATACTACCTAAATATCTCTAAAGTTTTGTAAGTATACACTTGCTTTCTTTATGCTTTATTTCATCTTTGCTTAAAATATGATTCATTCTAGTTTCATTTTAGATTTAGTCACTCTCTAAAGTTATGGGTCAAAATTATAATTTAGCAATCACCATGTTTTCTGCAATTAAAAAAATCTTGTGTAATTTGAAGTTGAATTCACATGCTTTTGTCTACTCTTTATCAAAGATCAAATAATTATGTTTGAAAAATTCCATTGAGGGGGTGCCTTCAAGATGGCAGAGGAGTAAGACATGGAGGTCACCTTCCTCCCCCAAAATACATCAAAACTACATCTAGCAAAAATCCTCAACAACATACTAGCAAACAGAATCCAACAGCACATTAAAAGGATCATACACCATGATCAAGTGGGGTTTATTCCGGGAATGCAAGGGTTCTTCAGTATACGCAAATCTATCAATGTGATAAACCACATTAACAAATTGAAGGAGAAAAACCATATGATCATCTCAATAGATGCAGAGAAAGCTTTCAACAAAATCGAACACCAATTCATGATAAAAACCCTGCAGAAAGTAGGCATAGAGGGAACTTTCCTCAACATAATAAAGGCCATATATGACAAACCCCCAGCCAACATCATCCTCAATGGTGAAAAACTGAAAGCATTCCCACTAAGATCAGGAACAAGACAAGGTTGCCCACTCTCACCACTCTTATTCAACATAGTTTTGGAAGTTTTAGCCACAGCAATCAGAGAAGAAAAGGAAATAAAAGGAATCCAAATCAGAAAAGAAGAAGTAAAGCTGTCACTGCAGATGTCATGATCCTATACATAGAGAATCCTAAAGATGCTACCAGAAAACTACTAGAGCTAATCAATGAATTTGGTAAAGTTGCAGGATACAAAATTAATGCACAGAAATCTCTTGCATTCCTATACACTAATGATGAAAAATCTGAAAGTGAAATCAAGAAAACACTCCCATTTACCATTCCAACAAAAAGAATAAAATATCTAGGAATAAACCTACCAGGAGACAAAAGACCTGTATGCAGAAAACTATAAGACACTGATGAAAGAAATTAATGATACAAACAGATGGAGAGATATACCATGTTCTTGGATTGGAAGAATCAACCTTGTGAAAATGACTCTACTACCCAAAGCAATCTACAGATTCAATGCAATCCCTATCAAACTACCACTGGCAGTTTTCACAGAACTAGAACAAAAAATTTCACAATTTGTATGGAAACACAAAAGACCCCAAATAGCCAAAGCAATCTTGAGAAAGAAAAACAGAGCTGGAGGAATCAGGCTCCCTGACTTCAGACTATACTACAGAGCTACAGTAATCAAGACAGTATGGTATTGTCACAAAAACAGAAATATAGATCAATGGAACAGGATAGAAAGCCCAGAGATAAACCCACGCACATATGGTCACCTTATCTTTGATAAAGGAGGCCGGAATGTACAGTGGAGAAAGGACAGCCTCTTCAATAAGTGGTGCTGGGAAAACTGGACAGGCACATGTAAAAGTATGAGATTAGATCACTCCCTAACACCATACACAAAATTAAGCACAAAATGGATTAAAGACCTAAATGTAAGGCCAGAAACCATCAAACTCTTATAGGAAAACATAGGCAGAACACTCTATGACATAAATCATTGCAAGATCCTTTTTGACCCACCTCCTAGAGAAATGGAAATAAAAACAAAAATAAACCAATGGCACCTTACAAAACTTAAAAGCTTTTGCACAGCAAAGGAAACCGTAAATGAGATGAAAAGACAACCCTCAGAATGGGAGAAAATGTTTGCAAATGAAGTAACTGACAAAGGATTGATTAATGTCCAAAATACACAAGCAGCTCATGCAGCTCAAAATCAAAAACACAAGTAACCCAATCCAAAAATGGGCAGAAGACCTAAATAGACTTTTCTCCAAAGAAGACATACAGGTGGCCAAGAGGCATATGAAAGGATGCTCAACATCAGTAATCATTAGGGAAATGCAAATCAAAACCACAATGAGGTATCACCTCACAGCAGTCAGAATGGCCATCATCAAAAAATCTACAATCAATAAATGCTGGAGAGGGTGTGGAGAAAAGGGAGCCCTCTTGCACTGTTGGTGGGAATGTAAATTGATACAGCCACTATGGAGTTTCCTTAAAAAACTAAAAATAGAACTACCGTATGACCCAGCAATCCCACTACTGGGCATATATCTTGAGAAAACCATAATTCAAAAAGAGTCACGTAGCACAATGTTCATTGCAGCTCTATGTACAATAGCCAGGACATGGAAGCAACCTAAGTGTCCATCGACAGATGAATGGATAAAGAAGATGTGGCACATATATACAATGGAATATTATGCAGCCATAAAAAGAAATGAAATTGAGTTATTTGTAGTGAGGTGGATGGACCTAGAGACTGTCATACAGAGTGAAGTAAGTCAGAAAGAGAAAAACAAATACCGTATGCTAACACATATATATGGAGTCTTAAAAAATAAAAAAGGTACTGAAGAACCTAGGGGCAGTAGAGGAATAAAGAGGCAGACATAGAGGATGGACTTGAGGACACGGGAAACGGGAATGGTAAGCTGGGACGAAGTGAGAGAGTGGCATGGACATATATATACACTTCCAAATGTATAATAGATCGCTAGTGGGAAGCAGCACATAGCACAGGAAGATCAGCTCAGTGCTTTGTTTCCACCTAGAGGGTTGGGATAGGGAGGGTGGGAGGGAGACCCAAGAGCGAGAGATATAGTGATGTATGTATATCTGATTCACTTTGTTATACAGAAGAAACTAACACATCAGTGTAAAGCCATTATACTCCAATAAAGATGTTAAAAAGAAGAATTCCACTGAGACGGGAAGCTTAGGAGAGACAAAAATGCAGCCCATGGGATTTTTCAGTTTGTATGACATAATTTTAAAAATCATCAGTGTCTTCAATGAAGTACTATGATGCTAAAATTATAATGACTTAAAGATAATGATGTTCATATCAACATAGAAATGTCACCATCACTACAAATACTCTATCAGCTTATTCCAGTCCCTACACCCTGTTAGTCTCCTCTCTACTCCAAACTGGTTCCTGGCAAATAAGAAGTGTGGAGGAAGGGAGAGAGGAGAACGGGTGGAAGAGATGGTGGGAGAGAAAGAGAGAGAAGGATGAAGGAATTTTGGAATGAATGAGAAGAGCTTTGATTTACAGGCACTGTGTTTTAGAGGGGAAGTGAAATGAATTCTAAACTCTAAATTACTTCTTTCATGAAATGTTTCCTGATATCTTTCACTTGCTCCAGAAACAATTCTACTTTGTATCAATCCCCTTAATTCTTATTGTACCCTTTAAATAATCTGCATCACTTGTATTATGGTTTTTAAAGCATCAGTTTTTCTTTTCTACCAGATTATCAAGTATTTCATAAGAGGGACTGGGCCTCATTTATCTTTATGATCTCTGTATGTTTAACACAATACCAGCTACATAGGACCTCATTAAATAATTTTTAGGCTAATGAATTAATTCATATAGTTTTTTTAGGAGCTTTGGAATCTGTTAGAAGTATTTAAAGAATAGTAGTTGGACATTAAGTATTCTTCATTAATTGTCATTATAGCAGTAATCACAATAATAAATATTCAGGCTTTTTGAGCTCTCTTTTAATTATGTTAGATTTAAAATTTAAATCTTTCACAGAAAATCTTGCTTTTCTCTCTTCTCTTTATAATATTGATATATAGCTGACACCAAAGGAAGGAAATACAAATAGATTTACAAAAGCTGATACTTACCAAGTAGCTGTCCTCAGGGAATGTGAGTTATCAAGTCTGCAGCTTTGAACAGTTTGGAATCTATGTGTAACAAACTAGCCCATATAAAGAGCTATTTTTAACCACCACCAACACCACCACTGCCATCACCACTGACAGCAACAATCTCAAAACTTGAAGAAAAACATTTGTACCTCAGCAGCCAGGGCATTTATGCACTCACATTGACCAACCTATATTTGTCCTGATCAGAGGTACAAAAATATATATCCACTATTTGTTAGATTTAAGTTGGAATTATAAACATTAAAAGATGCTATTTCTACACAAACAATTTTATTCCCTTTACAAATTATAAATTGAGTTTGCCCACAATATCAAATACCAATTTTTAAAATAAAATGTGGTAGAACTTCTTTCTAATTGAGTTTATGAAGAAATCACATGAACAAAGGTGAAGAAGAGGAAGAGGAAGAAGAAGAAGAGGAAAAGGAAGAAGGAGCAAAATGGGGAGGGGGAGGGGAATGGGATGGAGAAGGAAAAGGAGACAAGGAAAAGCAACTATAACCAATTTGTGCACTGAATAAGGCAGTTTGGCTTCAGATAGCTTAGACGACCAAAGAAAAGTGAAGGAAGGTGAAAATAAAGAGAGAAAGGCACAATGAGCTTCTTTGTACTGGACTTCTCAATACTCTTTCTGGGCCCTAGTACCAAAAACAGGGGAAGAAGTGACTTCTGCTGATTTTGAGGATTGAATTTAATTTTATAGTAGTTTGGTAAGAAAATAAACATTGTGGGATCAGGTACTAGTAGAAGAATTATCATAAATTCAACCCTAAATTAATGAAATAGAATTGACAGAACAGAAATAAACCCTTACATTTATGGTCAATTACTTTTCAACCAGTGTGCCCAGACAATTCATTAGGGGAAAGAATAGTCTTTTCAACAAATGAGACAACTGGATATCCACATGTAAAAGAATGATGCTGAAACCCTGCCTCACACCATATACAAAATTAACTGAAAAATGTGTCATAGTGCTAAAACTATACAACTCTAAGAGGTCAATGTGAGAATAGATCTTTGCAACCTTGAGTTAGGCAATGGTGTCTTAGATATAACACCAAAAACACAAGTGACCAAAAAACAAAAGATAAATGGACTTTGTCAGAATTTTAAAAATTTGTGCTTCAAAGGAAACAATGAAGAAAGTGAAAAGCAACCCACAGAGTGGGAGAAAATATTAGCAAATCACGTATCTGATAAGGGACTGGTATCCAGAATGTATAAAAAATACTTTTACATCTCAGTAATTAAAAAGACAATCCCACTGTCTTAGTCAGTTTGGGCTGCTATAACAAAGTACCATAGATTGGGTGGCTGATAAACAACAGAAGTTTATTTCTCAGAGTTCTGGAAGCTGCAAGTCTGACATCGGAGTGTCAGCGTAGTTGGGTTCTGGTGAGAGCTCTATTACAAGTTGCAGACAGCTGACTTCACGCATCCTCACACAGAAGAAAGAGAGCAAGAGTCTGTTGTAAGGTCACTGATCCCATCTATGAGGGCTCTACCCTCCTGACCTAATTGACTCCCCAGAGCCCTACCTCCTACTGCTATCACATTGTGGTTAGGATTTCAACATATGAATATGGGGCAGGGGGCAGGTCACAAACATTCAGTGCATAACATCAATTTAAAAATGGAGAATAGATTTGAATAAATATTTCTCCAAAGAAGATAAACAGATGGACAATAAACACATGAAAATATGCTCAACATTGTTAGCCATGAGGGAAACACAAATCAAAACAAGAAGATACCACTTCATATCCACTAGGATGACTATATTAAGAAAGACAGAAGATAGTAAGTGTTGACAAGAACACAGAGGAATTAAAACCATCGTGCATGGCTGGTGGGATTTTAAAATGCTTCAGCCACTTTAGAAAACACTTTGGCGGTTCCTCAAAATTTTAACCTAGAGTTTCTTTTCTATATGACCCAGCAATTCCATGGCTAGGTATATACTCAAGGTTAAAATTATATGTCCAAACACAAACTTGTACACAAATGTTCATAGCAGCATTATTCCTAGTAGCCAAACAGTAGAAACAACCCAAATGTCTCTCAAGTGATGAATGGATAGATAAAATGTGGCATATCCAGAAAATGGAATATTATTTAGCAAAAAAAAGAATGAAGTACTATTATATGCTGCAACATGGATAAACCTTAAAAACATTACGATAAGTGAAATAGTCCAGCCACAAACTGTACTATTAAAGTTATATGAAATGCAGAATAGGCCAATCTATAGAGAAAGAAAGTAGATTAGGTTGGTAGCAGCTGAGGGAGGGTGGAATGGAACATGTCTCATAACGGGTGCTGGGTTCCTTTTGGGGGTGATGAAAGTGCTCTAAAATTAGATATTGGTGATGGTTGTGCAACTCTATTAATCTACTAAACCCTATTGAATTGTATACTTTAAAACAGTTAATTTTATGGTATGTCAATTATATCCCAATAAAGTTGTTATTAAAAAATAATAATTCAAATCAAGACATTTAGGATACTTCTCTGGTTATTGATTAGAGTCCAGTTTCTAGTTTAATAAGTTTATATGTAAAACAAAGGAATTGAGTAGATGATTTCTAAGGTTGCCTCTGGAAGTATAATTTGAATTTTATAAGTTTATGATTTTATCCTGAAATCTGATGGAAATCTGATTCAGTCGTGATCAGTATGTGCCCCTAATTGAAGTTCTCTCGCCCTCCCTCTCTTTGCCTCTCTCTATTTTGCGTTACATATTTTTGATTCATTGAGAGTAAGAAGATTCAAAATGGCGATATAAAAGAAGTCAAATTAACCTTTTATAACATTTGAAGCTCAGTATTTTTTACAGCAATACAATTACACTTTAATAAAGTAGGTAGAGAAATTCAAATGAAAAACACAGAAGACTTGCTCAGAGAATCCAACCTAGAGATTTGGTAAATTGCATCATTATTAAGCTTGTATATATTTAAACCAAAAAAGCAAAAAAAAAACCCCCATCAGTTTACTTATATGTTTATCCATGATCATTATTTGATTTGATCCCATGGCAGGAAATTTCATAAATAAACCTCATTACATAAGACCACTGTAGTGATCAATTTAGCTTACAAAAAGCATTCCATCCAACATCATCAGTTGGAAATATGTTTTAGGCAATGGTAATTTCTTTTGACTAATGGATTGCAAACTGAAACTAAAATCAGTGCATTTACTGAATGTCTGTTACTGTGCTAGGGCTCAGAGGAAATACTAAGAAGTATAAAATCAATGGTTTTAACCTCAAGAAAGTTTCCAAGTTTCTCTGTGGTTCAGAAGATCCTTGTCAACCCCCTGCGAACCCTTCAAGATCTACACCCCTCCTCTCTCAAGTATTCTTTGTCCCTCACAGGCAGAGATGCCTGATCAGTATCATCAGCTTTTATTAGTGTTTATCTTAAATATCTGTTTACATGTCTGGTTGCCTTTACAGGTCTTGAGCTCCAGGGCAGTACCTTATTCATTCTTTCATTCACTCGTATGATGAATATTTATCAAATACCTTTTACCATGCTAGGCATACAATGGTTAAAAAGAAAAACCAAAAAAAGATGCAGTTCCCATTTCTATAGAACTTTCAGTCTAATGGTACATAAAAGTAAACAGGTATTACTAATTTAGTAATTGCTTACACACGTACAAATAAAATGCAACTTTTTTATGTTTTACAAAGCACCCCACTTTTGGGAATTCCCTGGCGGTCCAGTGGTTAGGACTCTGGGCTTTCACTGCCGAGGGCCTGGGTTCAATCCCTGGGAACTAAGATCCCGCAAGCCGTGCGGCACGGCCAACAATTCAGTTATAAAAAAGAAGAATCGGGCTTCCCTGGTGGCGCAGTGGTTGGGAGTCCGCCTGCCGATGCAGGGGACGCGGGTTCGTGCCCCGGTCCGGGAAGATCCCACATGTCGCGGAGTGGCTGGGCCCGTGAGGCATGGCCGCTGAGCCTGCGCGTCCGGAGCCTGTGCTCCGCAACGGGAGAGGCCACAACGGTGAGAGGCCCGCGTACCGCAAAAAAAAAAAAAAAAGAATCATTACACGTGTATTCAATAAGTTAACGTTAAAATCAAAGCCATTTTATATTTACCATGCGTTTCATACTGTTAGTCCGTTTAAAGGTATATTTATTTTTTTAAAAAACCCACTTTAGAATATAATGATCTCTCCATCTCTTCCAGCATAAGTAAGCTCTTTGGCTTGTTTCAAGCTTTTTGGTGTAAGTTTTCAGTCTTTTAAATTTCCTTCTTCTGCCCCCTGCTCTAATTCCAGATAATTTCTAAGTAACCTTGCGGGAACCTTGTGGAAGCATATTGAATTATATGACTCCTCGCTGATGTTCTGTGAAGCGTGGAATCTTATCTAGCCCCTGACTGGTATCCGCTGGGATGTGACCACTTCTGTGTGGTGTTTTGAGACATTGTACTGGCACCTGCTCTGAAGTCAATGGTCCCAGTCATTTGCCTGCAGTGTTGAAAACCTGGAATATTTTTGCCATGACCCCCAAGCCTCTGTTGGCTTATTGGTCCTCTCATACTCTGTATCTTGGAGTATGTGGGCACATACGCAGCACATGGAGATCTGGGATTTATTTAGACTTACCTAGCTGAGAGCCTCCCTGCGGTAAAGTTGTTATTGCTTCTGGGCTGAGCTGGATATCAAGTCAAACAATGGGCTTCTCACAGAGGCTTGAGTCTTCTGCTGATATACACCAGCGGGGGCAGGCCATTATCTTTGATGTTCTTATATCTATCTGATTTCTTCAGAACTGGACCCTAAAAGCAGTTGTCATATGTTCTTTTACCCTAAGCCCAAAATAACGAATGGAGTGCGCTTAGAAAATATACCTTAGCTATAAGGTAGTATCTTAAGTATAATTTCAATTGCATAGGCATTATGAACCAGTGTGGTAGGTGTTTAACCTGTCCTGTCTGAAGCAGTCGTTGCTGTGGTGCTCTGATGGTGATTTTCCTCATTCCTTCTACATCTTTAATTGGAAATCTTTTGTAAAGAAGACTAGTCCCTTTCTCCCGTTTGTTTGTTTGTTTATGTGTTCACTTTGGGGGCGGGTGTTAATATCAGTGTGGATATGTATTTCATTCTTTGGGTTACAATCCAATACTATTATTACTTATTTTGTTTTTGAAAATGTTCTAATTTTGGCTATTGGGAGCATTTATTAGGCCCTTTCACTATGTTTTGATCTTTTATTATTTATTTTTAATCACTTCCTTACTTTCTGGCATCACATGCCGCTCCAGGATTATCCAGTGTTTTCCCTACCCCAGCCCTGGCATAAACCAGTTTTACAAGGAGCCCCGGTTCCTTTTATTAGAGAATGATATTTAGAAACCAAGCTCATTGCTGCTGGGGTGACACTTCTTCTAGCACCTCTAAGTGGATGGAACTGGGGAATATATGTACCGTAACTCATGTCTATAAACATGTCTCTATTTATTCCTATTATATTTGTAGGTATTAAAAAATCATGAATCCATTTGAATACCCCCATCTCCAATCCAGTACCACGTGGTTCATTCTAGCATTATACGCTTTCCTTGTTTGTAACTTCTTCCTTTGGCAGTGAGAAAGCCAACTGTCAGTTTCTACAGTATATTTATTAGTTCAACCCTAGCATAAAAGTAAAGTAGTTTTAGAATTGCTAGGCCATACCCTTGTGAGGAATAAATTTACCAACTCTAGCAGAGATTGGCCAAGTACAGATCACAGGCCAAATCCAACCCAGCACCTGTTTAATAAATAAAGTTTTATTGGAACACAGCCACGCTCATTTGTTTACATATTGTCTGTGGCTGCTTCTGCATTCCAGCTACACAGTTAAATAGTGGGGACAGAGATTCTTGTTTGCCAAGCGGAACATATTTACTGTCAAGTCCTTTATTGAAAAAGTTTGCCAAGCCCTAAGCTAGAGCGTAGGGTTAATGTACATTTCTTTTTGTGTTTCACTTTGAAGTATCCAGTCAGGAAACTGTTTGCCAAAGTTGTTCGGGTCAGCAACTTTTTGTGATTATGTAATTCCTTTGAAATACATCTAGATTTGTCACATCCTGCATCCCTCCCCACATCCTGTTTGATCTGATTTTTAAAAGTTAACATGCAGTAAAATTCACTCTACGATGTACAGTTCTTTGAGTTTTGACAACTGTGATGACTGATGTATTCATCCCCACAATTCCGTACAGAAGTTTTCTCACCCCACTCCGTGCCCCAAGTTCCCTAGTGTTGTTCATTTATATTCAACCTTTCTCTTTACACCTTTAGCACTGGCAGCCACTAATCTTCTTTCTGTCCCTACAGTTTTGCCTTTTCCAGAGTGCTATATACACATGGAATTGTGCAAAATGAGCCTTTTTAGGTCAGACTTCTTTCACTTAGCAAAGTGCATTTAAGATCTAAGCATGTTGCTGTGCTAAGTTATTTCCTACCTGGTCTTTTATAGAAAAAGTTTACTGACCGTTTTATAAAGAATAGAAAGGAATGGGAGAAGATGGGTGGCTTTGTTAGAGATTTGATACAAGAAGCAAAGAAAAATTAAAGATGGTTCTGTAATTTTGAATTTGGCTTATTGAGAGGATGTTTTACCTTAGTAAAAATAGTGAAGCCCTATTTGGGGGTTGTTCTTAAATGGCCAGATACTTTTTTATAATTCATCATTATGCAAAACTAGAAGAATGAACATTCAAGTGGTCATGAGTTGGCCAAACAACAAACCCCATCAAAGTGACAAGTGTATCAGTTTTCATTCTAGCTGCTGGAAAATGGGAGGCATTGAGTAGTAGGAGTCAGTACGCAACCACGGAAGAAAGAGTTTTTACATCATTCGGGCCATATGATTTTCCCTGTCTGAAGAAGTGTTGTCCAGAAAGCTCCTCATAAGACAACAATGGAAGTCCTTTCGTAATACATATTTGTTTTCAGATAATGTATTATCATTCTAAAATTTCAGATGGTAGAGAGGAAGTGAAAGTAACGCTGCAATCCCACATCCTTCAGGATAACTACTGTTAACCTATTGGGTAATTCCTTTCTGAATTCTTTATGCATATAGATAGAGAGCATCATGCCGTAATACTCTCCTATTAGCTGCTCTTCGATGTTATTAATATATTGTCTATGTCTTTTTTTGCAATACTTTCAGTTCTACTTTATGGTGGCATAATATTCTATTGTGTAGTTATGCTGTTATTATATAACCGAAACATTTTTGGTATCAATATAGGTGATGGCTATGTTTTCACTATTAAAACTCAAAGAGCACCATTCTATGCACACATAGTCATAATTTCTTCACTATGGTCCTAGCATAAATTTCTAGAAGCAGAACTTCTAAGTAAAAAGATGGATTTTTTTTTGTTTTTTTTTGCGGTACGCAGACCTCTCACTGTCGTGGCCTCTCCCGTTGCGGAGCACAGGCTCCGGACGCGCAGGCTCAGCGGCCATGGCTCACGGGTCTAGCCGCTCCGCGGCATGTGGGATCTTCCCGGACCGGGGCGCGAACCCGTGTCCCCTGCATCGGCAGGCGGACTGTCAACCACTGCGCCACCAGGGAAGCCCAAAGATGGCTTTTTTATCAGTTGTATTTTTAAGGCTCCATCCAAAAGTAAACATTTTTTTTTGACTTTTTAAGCTCAGGAAGTCTTGTCAATGATAATTATAAAGGGATAGAACATGGTTGTTTTTGAACTATGGGGAAGCAGACTAAAGGTGAGGTCGTTAACCAAAAAAAAATCAGTATTAAAAACAGTGAGGAAGCCATAGGCAATTAACGATAGCATTGTCAACCTGTCTTCATTCTTTTCTGTATCTTGACTGATTTCAGCCCTAGAGGATGAAGTAAAAAGGAAGAGGAGGAATTGATGGGAAAACATCTCAAGCGCCTAATTGGGTCTTTTGTTTAATCTTCAGAGGGGTGTTCTTTTGACCCCAAGCATGATCAAAAAGAAGATAGCATGTTGCATCTATAAGCAAAAACCTTAGAGAAAGCATTAACTTCGCTGTTTATCACGTCTTTTATCTCACGTTTTTTATTCATAATTTCTTTGCCATTTTCCTAGCATAAAATTCTAGAAGCAGAACTTCTAGATAAAACAATGACATTTAAAATTTTGTGTTTTGAGAGAAGTTTTCACTGGTATTACCAGACATTTTTGAATACTTTCATAAAACTGATTTTCCATTTTGATCATTTGGTACTTAGCAAATACCACAATGTGCTACTAGTTCTTTTATGAGTTTGGTCTCAACATACTCAACTAGTTAAAATTCTTTGACAGTACTATCTTTAATATCTAGTGGGTATGTTGAAAATATTTGTTGATTGATTTATGTTACTGAGATATTGATTCTAATGCGTTATACTTTTAATAATCCATAAACACAGGAAGTGGAAAAGTCTACCATTAAAATATATACAAATTACTCTCATCTTCCTACTGTATGATTAATTTATCATACTTTTGTGGCTAGAACATTTGCATTTCTAAATTGTGCCTATCTGGTTTTCCTTACTACAGTGAAAGACATATCATTTATCTAGTTGCCAAATCCAGAAAGCTTAATTTTTCCTTCTGCTTAAGTTTCTGAGATCCATCCATATCTTTCTATTCCCAAAATTACTTTTGGTACATTTCAGTCTCTTAGACACTCCAGCAGCCTCCTAATTTGTCTGCCTACCTTTGGAGTCGTGCCCTACTCCCAAACACTCACTTTGTTACAGCTAGAGAGGCTTCCAAACAAAACACGAATCTCACGATGTCACTCTGTTTAAGACTCTTTAATGCTCTCCCTTTGCCCTTACAGGGAAAAACTCTGTAGCAGGGCATTTGAGACTCTAGGTTCTGGTCCCAGCTTATTTCTCCAGGCTCCTTCAAACCTTTCTATTTCTGTGCTCTGTATTGCAAAATACTAATTAGACCCTAAATAGATAGTGTCTTCTCTCTGGCCCTTTTACACTGTGGTGCAAGGCTGAAATTAAGACTCGGCGTTAACGTTGCCTTGACATCTGTAAAATTGGGAGAGCTTTGAATGACCTAACCACAAGTTCCCCTTCCCCCCCTGCTCCTGCAGATAAAGAACCCTAGTCGAACAACCCTCTTATCACAAGACCTGGTTCAGTCCTGAAGTAGCAGAAGCCAGTGCAAGAAATTACTCAGACAAGCCAAGGGCCACCTCAGCCTCTTGTTACTACAAAGCCTGCCCCCTACAGCCCCTGCTTATTGATTTGTTTCCAAGAGCAACCCCCATGTGGCCCTGCATGGCATGTGATGTCCTCTTCACCTGGCTTGTGTAGTTTATGTGACTAAGAAATTGCTGTCAGTCTCATCTGGCTAGTGGTGGGTGTTGTCTGTTCAGTCATCCACTTAACTCTAGGGCAGGAGTCTCTCCCTCACCATAGGCGTGAGGAGGAGATGAATAAAACCTGCATATGCTATTTATTATGTTTTGGAAGAAAGTTTCTGTTGGTCTCACTAAATTCTGATCATCCATTCAGACTCAGAATTGCAAATGAGATGCCCAGCTTCTTTTAATGATCCAATCTCTGTGCTTCATTTAAATTAAAGCCTTTTTTCATACCACAGACAGTCATGCTGCTTCAACCTAGGAAGTGTTTAGCAGGTGTATTAGTCATAGTTATAGAACAGGGAGAGAGAGAGAGAGAGAGATAGAGAGGCAGAGACAGAGGGAGAGAGAGACAGAGAGAGAGAGAGAGAGATGGGGAAATGTATAATAGGAATTGGCTCATGCAATTATTGAGGCTGAGAAGTCCCAGTATCTGCGGTCTGCAAGCTGGGAAAGCCAGTGGTGTAATTCAGTCTGAATCAGAAGGCCTAATAACCAGAAGCACTGATGTCCAGGGGGAGGAGAAAATGGACGTCCCAGGCCAAAGCAAAGAGAGCAAATTCGCCCCTCTTCTCTCTTTTTGCTCTATTATTCAGGCTCTCAACAGAGGGATGATGCCCACCTGCATTAGTAAGGGTGATCTTCACCCAGTCTGATTCAAATGCTAAGTTCTTCTGGAAACAACGTCACGGACACATCTAGAAATAATGTGTGCCACCTATCTGGGCATCCCTTAGTCCAGCCAAGTTGGCACATAAAATTAACCATCACAGGAAAGGAGGAGAGTGTGGCCACTTCTCCACTCCCCCATCTTGTTCCAGCTCTTCTCAACATCACTTTCCCAGTAGGCTGTCACTGCAACTTCCTGAGTTGGTTCTGGACGGAGCAAAGGAGGAACGGAAAAAATCCTAGTTGGCAGAGGCAGATGTAACTTGGTATTCGGTGCCCTCTGAGGATGGCAGATTCCCAATGTTCATTCTTTTTCTCCTGAAATATTTTTGTGGGTTTTTTAGATATTCTCCCTTTGAAGAAAAACAAAAACAAAACAAACAAACAAAAACACCAAAATTCAGCTCTTGTGCTGTGAGGTTTGTTTCTCCCGCAGTTGTTCCCTACATTCCCCTGACCGCCCGGCTGTTTCTTCATTGGACAGTATCTCTGATGTCTTCCTGCTAAAGGCTCCTTGTTCTTGGCAGCAAACCCTCCTGAAGAGGGTGTTCCCCTCAAATGCTCTTTGTGTGGCTCTTTCCTCCAAAATCTGCTTCTCAAACATAGGAACCATGCCTCTCTGACCTACCAGTGATGGAAAACATAGCCTGCTTTCTTCACTCTGCAGACCCAGGTTCAGACATTCCCTTTGGAATGTCTTCAGGTAGTCACGCCACATACTCCATTAATAAGTTCCCTGATGGAAGAGGCAATCCTAAAGCCAATGTGTCAGAAGTTCTGAGATCAGCAGGACAACCATCTCACCCTGCTTCAGTTTCACAACTTTCTAAGGGAAGTAAGTCGCCAGACTGGCTGATGCATCAGGGTCCACCAGACACTGCAGAGATAATAAAAACTTTACCTCAGAAGTACAGAAGGAAACTTGTATCTCAAGAAGAAATTGAATTTATCCAACGTGGAGGTCCAGAATAAGCACTGACAATGTGGCTGCTGTTTGTTTAAGCAGACAAAGAAGAATCTTTACCATAACGGACTTCCAGGATGACAAATGAGAAATTGAACATTAAACAACTTTAATAAATATTCTGTAAAAAAAAAAAAAAAATGAAGTAGAAAATTTAGATGGACACTTCTATCTCCTAATTTATGTATCTTGGTCAGCTTCTCCACAAGCTCATCTGATTGTTTATATACTTTATACTTATTAAAGTATACGTTAAAAAAAAAAGTTTATGTTCCCCAAACTTTAGTAGTCAAACATTCAATTCTCTCATCGGTACCTTGGTCGATCCATTCAGTAGCCTTGAGGTGAGGAAGAAGCACTATCTTCCCTACCCCAACAGTGGGGGGTAGGTGAAATGCCACTGTATTTGGATAACTTGTGCTAAAGAAATTCTCTTATTTATTAGGTTTATTCAACTACTTACATATCCCTAAATTAGGTAATGAGCCAACAAATGCAAAAATATTTTCGATTGCCTCTTTTGCATATACTACGTAAATGATTTAGCAAGATGCTTTGAAATGGAGAGCAGGTGGCATCAATGGTTCTATTTTCCCTTTGGGCCTGATGTAAAACGGGAGCAGATGGAGTGCCATTTTAACATCCTGTTACATTTTGTACCTAAATTTTATTTTCCGTGACATTACTGTACATTCTCAACAGTCTGGCTAGACCTTTATCTATAAAGGAATTTAACTGCAGTCGACTTGCTACATTAACCAAAGATTTTAAAGACAAGTTAGTCATCTGTTTAAAACTGTGTTGAGTATATACTTGCTGAGCTCATTCATATTCACGTTTGGAAAGAGTAATATTTTAGGTTGAATCATGTGTACCATGATCATTTCAAAATAAATAACTATTTAAATAATATTTGTGATGGCTCATTAAAATAGGTCTGATCTTGTTGTGTATTTTAATTTCCACACTTTGGTGGTGACAGCAAAGGCAAGTTTTTCTCCTTTATCATAAAAGGTTTTCTGTTTTGAGTGTTAAACTCTCACTTTCAGCTCCCTTCTTAATCACAAGATAGGTCAGGATAGGCATTAGGAATTCTGAAGAGTTCTTGAACCTCCTGAAAGTCTATGCAAAAGTTTATGTATATTTATAATTTGTTATATGCAACTTAATCTTAGAAGGACAATGCCTTAAAACAAGACATTCTAAAAAATCATCATGTTTTTTGGTCAAAGAAAACAGTGCTATTAAAAAACCTGTATATATATCAAAATAATTGTGTTTGTGCACTTATATTGTCATTCTACAAAGGATTTGACTTGACTTATAGAAATACATTGGATAAAAGAAGATTTTTTAAAAAAGGATTTTCAGTTTAAACTTGGAAACATATAATTAGTCTTTTCCCTTCTTCTCAAAGAAATCACAAGAAGTAAACAAGAAAGATAAAATTAAATGCAAATTTCTTCTTCAGTAAAACTAGACAAGAGGTGAAACTCCAGACTCAAATATTGTTGGAAAGGGTTCTACAGGCATTGAAGACTAAACAGCAGAGGTGAAATCAATGAGCACTTCAAGAAATTATAAATTTTTAAATAATCTCAGAGAGGGAAAGTCTAAGTAGGATCCCAAACTTAGAATATATAAAATAAGATTGATAAATTCAATCGTATAAAACAACAAAAACAATAATAATAATGAATTTTTTTGCAAGGTAAAACACTTTAAAAGAAAAATGACCAACTAGTAGAAATATTTGCATCCTATTACATTCAACAGTCTAGTTTTCCTAATATAAAAAAGACTTTAACACATCAATAATGAAAGGATCATCAATCCAATAGGAAAGGGCAAATGATAAAAGCAAACCATTAACAAAAAATACAAATAGGTCTTAATCATTAAAAGATGTTCAACTTCACTCACAATTAGAGAATACTATCACTGTAATATTGTTCTTCACCAAATTGGTAAATATACATGATAGTAGCATAATAGTGAGAATGGAAATCGATGATACTTATATAAAATACTTTGGAAAAAATCCTTCAAAATTGCAAATATTCATGTGTGTGAAATGTATACTTACAAGGTTGTTCCTTGTACAATTTGAAATGTCATAAGATTGAAAACAGCCCTATGTGTACTATTATTAGTAGTACATATTGGGTTAAATAAATTATGGTACATCTAAAGAAAAGAATAAGGTCTGTATGTATTGAGATGAAACTATGTGTACATATATTGTTAAAAAATATCAAAGGGCAAAATCATATATGTGGCTTGCTCCTTTTTTTGCAAAAAAAAAAAAAGGAAAAAAGTAAAAGTATATGCACATGTTTATACATACTTTGAAGACTTCTGGAAGAATGAAAAAGAAACTGGTAACAGTATGTTTTTTCCTGATGGGAGTGGGGAAGTGAGTAGCTGAAGGATAGAGGAGTGAAGACAAAGTTTCATGTATACATTTTTATATTTTTTGAATTTTGAACCATTCGAAATTTGTACTATACTTATTGTATTCTATATTCAACTAAATAAAATTAAAGGTGAATTCAAGAAGAGTGATAATATGTACACTTATGACCTTACCCAATTATTATTTTTTTAGTGAAAGAACATATGAACATACTTATTTTTAGGTTAAGGGTAGCAGCAGAATCTTTATTAACAAGTGAAGATATAATTTGTATTTGTTTTATCACAAAGTCAACTCCAGTTGTCATTTATCTGCTGGAAAAACAATTAAATGCCTCAGTGCAAACAGAGTAAAAAATAGAGGATTCTATCTTCTATTTTCATTAATATAATTGTACTCCATGTCTCACTTATCAAATTACGCCTCTCTAAATAAGCTATTTCTTTACTGTCACACGTTAATAACAACACATAATCACTATACCATCCAGATTTTCTCAAATATTAAAATAAAAAATTCCAGAAGTAAACACTTCATAAGTTTTAAATTGCATGTTTTTCTGAGTAGTATGATGAAGTCTTGTGCAGTCCTACTCTGTCACTGCCAGAATCCCCAACCATCAATATCTTTCTGCTCTTGACATCTAACCATTGACATCACTGTGGCTCAATGATCCAAAGATGATCCTCCTTCTGACTTATTGTCAGAGGTCAATAGTAGCCTAACACTACGTCACAATACTTGTGTCATTAACCTCAGTTCATCTCATCATGTAGGCATTTTATCATCTCATATCATCATAAAAAGAGTGAGTTCAGTACAATAAGACACTTTGAGAGAGAGACCACATTCACATAAGTTTTATTACAGTATATTGTTATAATTGTTATATTTTATTATTAGTTATTGTTGTTAATCTCTTATTGTACCTAATTTATAAATTAAACTTTATCATAAGTATGTATGTGTAGGAAAAAACATAGTGTGCATAGGGTTTGGTATTATCTGTAGTTTTGGACATCCACTGGGGGTCTTGTAATGTTTCCCCTGCAGATAAGGGGGGGGCCACTGTATATAACTCGATGAGTTTGGGAATAAGTATACAACTGTAAAACCATCCCCGTCATCGAGGCCAGAGACATACCCATCGCCTCATAAAGCTTCCTCCTGCCCTTGTTATTATTGCTTTATTATCATTATTATTGAAATTATTTTTGTGGTAAGAATGCTTAATGTAGGTCTACACTCTTCGAAAATGTTAAGTATACAATGCAATATTGTTAGCTGTATGCTCTATGCTGTAAGGTAGATCTCCAGAACTTATTTATCTTGGATAACTAACACTTTGTGTTCTTTGACCAACATCTTCCCATTTCCCTTCCCCCAGACCCTGGCAACTATCATTGTACCCTCTGCTTCTATAAGTTTGACTATTTCAGATTCCAGATATAAGTGAAATCATGCAGTATTTGTCTTTCTGCATTTGGCCTTTTGCACTTAGCATAGTGTCCAGGTCTGTCTCTGTTGTCGCAAAGGGCAGGCTTTCCTCCTTTTTTATGGCTGAATAATATCCCATTGTATGTATACAGCACATTTACTTTATCCATTCATCTGTCAATGGATATTTAGGTGGTTTACTTATCGTGGCTATTGTGAATAATGCTTTAATGAACTTGGGGGTGGAGGTTTATCTCGGAGATCCTGATTTCAATTCCTTTGGATATATACTCAGAAGTGGGGTTGCTGGATCATGTATAAGTTTTATTTTTAATATTTTAAGGAACCTCCATACTGTTTTCAATAATGACTTGCAACTTACATTCCTACAAACTGTATACAGGGCTCCCTTTTCTTCACAATCCTCGGCAACACTTGTTATGTTTTGTTTGTAAAATTATTCATGATGGGCCTCGCTTTTAGATTTGAGTTTCTCAATTCGTTTTATCCACAATAGAAAACAAAGTTCTTTTTTGTGCCGTAAAGAATGGCCCCTAAAGAAGACATTAATAGTTGCTCTTTTGACTGTGCGAAATTTCAATAATCCCTCTCTGGAATGATTTTAAGCAATATAACTTCCTGACGGACCTTCTAGGATAAAGTTGTAGCAAAATGCACATATGTGTAAAGAAATGGATGCATTTGCTACATAGAGTTGTGGATTGATAGTCAAGTACATTTTGGAAGATGTCTTTCAAAATTGCCACATTGAGTTTTAGGGTAATTCATCTTTAGCTATTATTTCTGCAGTAGTTAGATGGTAGAACAGGTATCCATTGAGGCTAAATTGCTTCATAAGTCACAAGGAGACTAATCATCTCTCCATCCTCTATAGCAAGAAGACAGACATCCAGCATTTTAAAAGAAGTTCAAAAATTAAGCTTTTAATATAAAAAGGAGGGTGAAAACATGTCTTGTTACATGGCTCTAAATTATAATGTGATTGGTAGGTGGTTCTTACCCACATTTATTCTTATGGTAGTATTAAAACAGATATTCTATTTATTAAGTCATACAGCTTGTCCCATACCTTCTTCCTCTTTACAGAGTTAAAGGAGAGGAAATGATGGTGATGGTGGTGATGATAGTAACAAGACTAATAGCATCTGACATTTATTGAGCACATACTTTAGGCTAGGCTCTGTGATAAGTCCATTACATTCATAATGTCACTTAAGCCTCACAAAAAACCTGTGAGATAGGTATTATTACTGGTCGCTATTCTACAGAGGGGAAAAATGTATTTTAGAGGGTAACATTCAAAGTCACACAGCTCCTATCAATACATGGCAGCTCCTGATAAGTGTGGTGCCCAGAATTGTGCACATGGTAAATTTAGAACAAATTATACCAAGTGTTGTATCACACTGATTGATTTCCAAATATTGAACCGTCCTTGCATCCCTGGAATAAATCCCCCTTGATCATAGTGTATGATTCTTTTTATATATTGTTGAGTTCAGTTCACTAATATCTTGTTGAGGATTTTTGCATCTATATTCATCAATGATTTGAACATGTAATTTTCCTTTTATGTAGTGGCTATGTCTGGTTTTGATATCAGGGTAATGGTGGCCTCTTAGAATGAGGTTGAGAGTGTTCCCTTCGCTTCAATTTTTTGGAATAGTTTAAGAAAGATAGGTATTATCTCTTCTTTATATGTTTGATAGAATTCCCGTGTGAAGCCATTGAGTCCTGGGTTTCTGTTTGCTGGGAGTATTTTTGTTTGTTTTGTTTTGTTTTGTTTTCACTAATTACAACTTCAATTTCACTATTACTGATTGGTCTGATCACATTGTCTATCTCTTCCTGATTTAGTCTTGGCAGGTTGTATGTTTCTAGAAATGTGACCACTCTTTCTAGGTTGTCTAATTTGTTGGCATATAACTGTTTGTAGTATTCTCGTATGATGTTTTGTATCTCTGTGATATTGGTGGTTGTTTCTCCTCTTTCATTTCTTATTTTGTTTATTTGTGTTCTCTCTCTTTTCTTCTTGACAAGCCTGGCTGAAAGTCTGTCAATTTTGTTTATCTTTTTGAAGAACAAGCACTTGCTATCATTGACCTTTTCTGTTGTTCTTTTGGTTTCTATTTTATTTATGCCCTCTCTGATCTTTATTATTTCCTCCTTTTTGCTGATTTTGGCTTTGTTTGTTCTTCTTTTTCTAATTCCTTTAGGTGGAAGTTCAGGTTGACTATTTGATATTTTTCTTGTTTCTTGAGGTAATACTGTATAGCTATAAAATTCCCTCTTAAAGCTGTTTATTCTGCTGTTTTTGGGTGGAATGTCCTGTAGATAACTACCAAGTCCGACTGCTGTATTGTGTCATTTGAGACCACTGTTGCTGTACTGATTTTTCTGTCTGGATGATCTGTGCCTTGATGTAAGTGGGTTGTTAAAGTCCCCTTCTATTATTTATTATTGTCAATTTCTCCCTTTATGTCTGTTAATATTTGCTTTATATGCTTAGGTACTCCTGTACTGGGTGCATATATGTTAACAAGTCTAATATCCTCTTCTTGTGTTGATCCGTTTTAAATTATATAATGACCTTCTTTCTCATTGTTATAGACTTCATTTAAAAGTCTATTTCGTCTGATATAAGTATTGCTACCCTCACTTTCTTGACATTTCCATTTGCCCTCCCTTTCAGTCTGTGTGTGTGTGTGTGTGTGTGTGTGTCTGTGTGTGTGTGTGTGTCTGTGTGTGTGTGTGTGTGTGTGTGTGTCTCTGTGTGTGTGTGTGTGTGTGTGTGTGTGTGTCTGTGTGTGTGTGTGTGTGTGTGTGGCTCTGAAGAGAGTCTCTTGGAAGCAGCCTATAGATGGGTCTTGTTTATTTGTCCAATCAGCCAGCTATTTATCCAGCTCCACCTTTTGACGAGGGCGTTTAATCCATTGACATTTAAAGTAAGTATTGATTGGTATGTACTTATTGCCATTTAATACTTGTTTTCCAATTGTTTTTGTAGTTTTTGCCTTTTCTTCTTCTTTTAGTCTCTTCCCTTGTGGTTTGATAATTTTCTTTAGTGGTATGTTTCTGTTCCTTTCTGTCTCCTTTTTGTGTATCTATTGTTGATTTTTGATCTGTGGTTACCATGGGGTTCATATATGTTGACCTCTAACTATATCTGTTTTTTTAAACAGGTAGTCCTTTAAGTTCAAACACATTCTAAAAGATCTACCTTTTTTATATTCCTTTCTCCCACCTTTTATGTATATGATGTCATATTTTACATCTTAATGTCTGTCACTTTATTAATTATAGTTATACTTGATTTTACGATATTTTGTCTTTTAATCTTTGTACTAGGTTCAACTAGTGGCTGACCCTCAGCCTTTACTATATATTTGCCGTTAGTAGTGGGACTTTTTTTCCCTCTCCTGTAGGTACTTCTTGTTATCGCATTTTCTTTTCCACTTAGAGAAGACCCTTTAACTTCTCTTTTAGGTTTGGTTTAATATTGATGAACTCTTTTAGTTTTTCCTTGCCTGAGAAGTTCTTTATCTCTCCTTCAATTCTAAATGATAATCTTGCTGGGTAGAGTATCCTAGGTTGCGGGTTTTTCCCTTTCAGCACATTGAATATATCATGTCACTACTTTCTGGTCTGCAGAGCTTCTGGAGAAAAATCAGCTGATAGCCTTATGGGGGTTTCCTTGTATGTGACTTTTTGTTTTTATTTTGCTGCCTTTACAATTCTCTCTTTATATTTATTTTTTTACCACTTTAGTTATGATATGTCTTGGTGTGGGTATGTTTGGGTTCATCTTCTTTGGGATCCTCTGTGCTTCTTGAACCTGGTTATCTGTTTCCTTCTTCAGGCTTGGGAAGTTTTCAGCCATAATTTTATTCAATACATTTTTGACCCCCTTCTTCCTCTCACTCCTTCTTCTGGAACCCCTATAATGGGAGTGTTGGTATGCCTGATAATATCCTAAAGATCCCCTAAACTGTTCTCATTAAAAATTGTTTTTTTCTTTTTGCTGTTCTGATTAGGTGATTTCCATTATTCTATCGTCTAGATCGCTTATGCATTCTTCTGTATCACTTAGTCTGCTGTTCATTCCTTCTAGTGTGTTTTTCATTTGTTATTGTATTCTTCAGTTCTGACTGGTTCTATATTATATTTTCTACTTCCTTGTTAAAAATCTCAGTGTGCTCATCTATTATTTTCCCTAATTCAGTTAGCATTCTTATTACTAATGCTTTGAACTCTTTATCTGGTAAATTGTTTATTTCTTATTAGTTGTTTTTTTCAGGGAGTTTCTCTTACTCTTTCAATTGAGACAAATTCCTCTGTCTTCTCATTTTGCTTATCTTTTTCTGTCTCTATGAAATTAGGTGAAACAGTTACCTATGTTGATGTTGATATGGTGTCCTTATGTAGAAGTATTCCTATACCGTCTGCATGTGCCTATTGGCTTTGGTGAGAGCAAGTTCCATCTTTCCTCAGGGTGTGCTGGCAGCTATCACCTTGGTAGGATGTGGGGCTGGAGATGGAGGGGCAGAAGCCAGAGCCAGGTATGAGGCAGGACTTCCCCTCTGTTCAGTGGCCATCGCCACCCCATCGGGGCCGGGATCATGTCCCAAGTTGCTAGAGAGAGGAAGCCTGAGGTTCAGGACCAAGCTGGCTCAGTTTCCTTTAAGTGTGTGCGCTTGCCCATCCCAGCGCCAGCCCCTTTGCCCCAGAGGGGAGCAGTGCCAGAGCAAGGGGGGCTGGTGTGAGGGCTGCGCGTGGGCTGTGGTGGTCTGACTGCTGTCCACACTGCCTCTGCTGCACCACCTAAGCAACAGCAGTAATGGCTGCCTGCTCCCTGCTCAGACATCACTTAGGGTATGAGCCTCTTCAGTGTTTCGTAGTCGAGCTTTTTCCTCAGTTGTGGCAGCCCTTGCTCTAGTGTGGAGCTGCAACGTGAGGCAAGCAGTGCTGGAGCATTTGCTTGGCTCAGGTTGGGGCACACCCTGTGGTGGTCCTGGGAAATGAGTCAGCCACCCTTCCGGTTTCAGTCTGCCCTCTCTGCCCTGCCTTGGGAGAAAGAAAGCATTTATGTGCATCTCATGAGCTGAGTCCAGGCTTCTCACAACCCTCCTATTAGTCCCTCCAGCTCTCCAACCAGCCAAGAGGGCTTGTCTTCCACTTGTCAGCCCCCAGGGCTGGGGCACCCAATATGTGGCTTAAACTGCCCACTCCCCAGCGTGGATCTCCACCAGTGTATTCTCTCTTTTCCTCTGCGTCCCCTCCCAGGGGCCAGATCCTGACCTGATCATTTCTCTTCCCTTCCTATCTGATTCTATGTGGATTTTTCTTAGAGCCTTGGCTGTACCGGATTCTTTTTGCTAGTCTCCAGTTAGTTTTTAGTGAGAATTGTTATATGTGTAGATGTATTTTTAATGTGTTTGCTGTGAGGAGGTGAGTTCTGTGTCCTCCTATTCCACCATCTTGATTCTAGTCTGGTCACACATAGATTATATGTTTATATCTTTTATTATGTATTTAAATCTTTACTACGTGATCATATCTTTTAATGTTCAGATAATGAACGTGAAGAGGTTTTAAAATATTTCTTAGTTTATACAGATATGTAGTGTTTATTTTTTATAAAAAATTTATAGAGTTTTGAGAATATGAAAAAGATATATATTTTTTTACTCTCAAAAGTGTCCTAATCCAGACAACAAATTACATGGTCATTCTTAAATCATCTCATTGAGGTGCAACCTGCTCTGTCAGTAGATGTCAGTCCTGACAGTGTTATCTGAGGGACAGTCAAGCAGGTGGGGGAAGCCAGTTTAGTGCATGGGTGTGTATCATAGAGAGTATAATTTGACTTGGAGAAAAGTGTGGCCTCCTTGTAGCCATTTCATCTACTTATACCACAGATGTGTACAGAGCTGAAGCTAAGCTGCCTGATGCATGCGGATACTTAAAAATTTGTATAGATGTGTAAATTATCTTTATAATCTTTTTCTGTCCGTTGAATTTGTCCTATTTTCTTTCTAGGTTGTGTGAAGTTAGACTGAAACTATAAATGAAAAATAAAGGATGGTGATTTAATTTTACGAATATGCTGAGGTGAGTAGGAGAATAGTGGTAAGTGATTAAAAAAACTATAAACGCATACACTGGAGACTCAAAATTGTACTTGCCTAGGGTAGAGTTGAGAACCCCAAACTTGATCTAGTAGAAAAATGTTTAGTTATTTGTAGAATTAGGATGAAAATTAAATTCTAGGCAGAATCTCAACGTGTATATATTTACAATGTGCATTTGAGTTGTCAACTGAATTTAATTATCTCTGACTATATTTGTACTTATATATTAGGCATTTCAGATATGCTGTTTATATATTTTATTGACAGGTCACAAAAGGATTGTTTCAAACTTTAAGATAAAGTGAACCCAGGGGTGTTTTGGAAGGTGGGTGAAGGCAACTAAGTTGGGTGAAGTTTCCTCCTATATCTCTGCCTTTTTCTATGCTGTTACTTTCCCACTTTCTGTGGTCAAAGGAGATGGTAGTTATGTTCCTAGAATATCCTTTTACTTACCAGAAGTGGTAAGGGAAAGGCTAGGGCTGAATATGATAAAATGTATTTGGAGAGGAAAATCTAAAGTATTTGAAAATTGATAGCATAAAAATAATTTCTCAGGGAAAAATGGTGACTGTAATTTGTAAATTTTAGAGGAAGTTGGGGAAACAGAAATTTTTCAGAATCAAAAGTATAAACTGATCTGTGTGAAAGATCTATGGCAACTTGCCAAAAAGGCTTAGTCTCAGATCAGGAAGAATTCAAAAGTACAGGAAGAATGAAGCTGGGGAAAACCCAACCCGGCCCGACAGCTTTGAGATGAAGCTAAAAGGAAATTGACTTGAAACTCAGAGTTGAAGGCATTTCCCTCCCATGATCTAGGGAACTGGGGTAAGGCACTCAGTATTCCTGGTAAGTATCTCAGACTCTTTAGTTTGCAAGGCAGGGCCCTTTGTGAGATGTCTCAGCCTCTGTTTGTTTCTTCGTCACTGGTGTAATAGCCAAGGTGTATCCAATGAGCGGACATCCAGGGCCGCTCAGTGTCAGGCCTCTGTCTAGGCCTTCCTGTCTCCGTGAGGACTGGGTTCTTGAATTCCACGTTACCTAGACCATCCATAACAGCACTTTGAAAATGCACACACTCCTCATATTCGATCAAATGGATCACTTTCTCCGTACATTTTCCTCTGATTCCCTCAGCTGGAAGTACTCATACCTTCTTCTAAATCCTCATCTTATTACCGTAGATCTCATTTGGTTACTTAGTGCCTTCTGATTTGATTTGAACTGCTGATGCATCCCTTCTCCAGGCTGTAAACCCTTGAAAAATAGTCTGTATTTTATTGTTCACAGGGTGAGCCAGGCTGGCCAATAAATATTTGCAGAATAATTAATTAATTATTTAATATATAATTATTAAAATAGTATAATTATAAAAATAATAGCATAATTTAATAATGACTTGACATGGGTTATTTCTTCATGCAGATTATTGGGCCTTGGGGTCATTAATTAAAAAAAAAATACCGAGGACTGGAAAGGAAATCATAATGGGGAAGGAATTGCTTAATAATTTAAATCTGTTCGTGTAACGTTACATGAGACTCTAGGCTTGTTTACTGTTTTTTTATAGACTTGTTTACTTCTATCGTATCTGGATTTTACACTGTAACAAACTTGAAATGGCTGTCTGTTCACTGGATTACAATGGGCAGGTTGAAAAAGTAGAGTTTTTTTTAAGACCTGGAGAACCATAGCCAATCGGAGATATACCTTCTCACCTCTTACCAGAGTGGGTGAGAATAGCTTGTTCTATGGCACAGGGGGCCCCCTTGTTTTGAGGTTTTCTTTGGGAGCTATACCATTTCATCACGTGTAACATTGGTGAAAGCAGCTAGCATGATACTATAATAGATACTCAATAAAAAATTATTTACTCTGTTGTTGAATTACCAAATTCCTCTGCAAGAATTTCCTAGTTTTAATCGAAATTGTTTGTCTTTTGCAAACCACCAGCTGTGAACAGGTTGAGCATAATTTAGGAGTACAAATGATACTGTACATACCAGATAATTCTGCTGTTTTTCATCGCTAGAGAAATAGCAAGTCAAGCTGACAACTGATTTGCAGCTTTTATTCCCTTTAAAATTCAAGTTCTACTGTAAATATTACAATTATAATATCAATTTTAATAATTATATTTTAATTAAATACATAACATTTAAATAATAATAAAGTCCTCAGAAATGGTTCTCTTTAAATATAAGAGAATCCATTTAAATATTCACTTTAAAATTTTTCCTAATATTTAAACAGAAGTTTAGCGAAGTCTTTAAATTGAAATGATACCTTTAAAGTATCTACCAGAGAATTAAGTTAGATTTGTCAGCATGGACTGATACTTCTATGGCTCTATGCAGTCATACGTATGGAAATTACTTAAATATCATTAAATTTTAAAAATGAAGCCTGCTTATATTGAAGGAAAGAATCAAAAAAGTTGTAGCATCTAAATAAAATATAAAATAAAATAATATAATTTCTAGAATATCTCTGGGTACAGAATGATTCCACAGCATTTCCCCGTTTGTACAGTAGATGTCGCCGCAAAGTTAAAGATGCCTGAGTAGTAAATGCTCTTAGTACACAGGAGGAGTGATTAAGTATTATTTGGATCTAGTTGTAAAAAAATTGCTAGCTGGAAAAAACGTGCTTTTTCATGAACTGTGCCCGACTGATGTCTTTATCAATTAAATGCAGTCTCTTCCTATTGGACAGATTTAAAGCCCCTTGAAAGGACAATGTATTTTATTTCTTTATATTATTCTACCTTTTTTTTCACATCTTAAAATTCCAGCTGTGCTTTTTATATGTGGTTTGCAGGCTCTAAGAATAAAAATACCTCGTTCATTAAAGGTTAACCAGCTAATTGCTATAAACCTCTGAGATTCTTAGGTGAAAGGCGTTAAATGAAATGCATGGCTAATGCAATATGTTCCAATCATCGTACTTTTCTTTTAAACAGGGGTAAAAGATTTTCCCTGTACTATCAATAATGCTAACATCATCATGTTTGAATATTATTGCCTAATAGTCAATTAAGGGTGGCCAGGAGCTGCTTCTCTCAATAGGAGGCAGAGAAAGAGGATAAGGGCCTCCCAGCTGCTTTCTCAACTCACCAAAGGCTAATTCCAACCTTGCACTGATGGTTTGATCCCAAGACAACAGCTGCAGAATATCTCAGGCCCTTGGGCTAAGGGAAGAAAGCACAGGGGTGAGGCCATCCCACTTCCCCAGCTTCAGCAACCGCAATGCTTTGAGGAAATCCGCCTCAGTAGCCACACCTCCAGGCCTTGCTGGGAAAATTGAGCTGGGGTCTATTCATAAGACTTTTTACACCACATTCATTTTCCCACTAGTCCTGGGTCCAAACATCTGTATCTAATATAGGTGAAAAATGTGTCAGCTCACATGCCTCTGGGATCCAGGCAAATGACAAAAATGTTTGAACTGGTCCAGACTGCTTTCTCTACCATACTGCAATCTCATTCAAACTTTTGTGAGCACCATGTCCACCTGAACATAAATCTGTAAGCCAGTTTTAGCCCCCAGGTCCTTAGCTCTTAACCCCCTGCTCTAATGCTTGGTTTAGATATTTATGTATACTATCTAGAGACAAAGCATTAACTTGGGCCTTTGTGAAAGCAACCAGAGGATTTGTGCAGCCAGATGGACCTTGCATTCTAATGAAATTCATGCAGCGATTTTTACACATAATCATGTAGGTAAAATTATAAAGGATGTTGTACAGGATAAAATTATAAAGGGTATAGAGGAGAGTTCTGGTGTCGATTTCACTTTCTCCTCACTAAGCACCTGGAGATGATTTCTAGTTAGAACAGTTCTGGTTCTGTCTGTCTTGCCTTTTCTGTCATCCTCCACCTGCACTGAACCTCAGTTCCTTGTTTTAGAATCCAAAACATTGTCAGTTAGTTTAGTGAAACATCCCATCAAACCTTCTATATCGGAATTGATAGCACTGACCAAATATTTTACTGAATATAATTTCACAGCATGTGTATAACTGAAGGATATTGTTTCTGAAATAAATTACAATACAGGTTTAATTAGAAGAGCTTATATTTAACTATCTGGAAATTATTGAATTCCAATAGAAGCCTGAACAATCTTTTACTCTATCATCTTTCTCCTCAAATAAATTAAAACAAAATGTGGATAAAAATTAGATTCAGAATTAGCAATATTTCCACTCAAAGTTATTTTCTTTTTCCACATTTCTCTCTATTCCCTACAGCTATGCAGTTTTTCGACAGCTACTTATCCTTAATATTTATGATATGTTGCTACAGAATCCTCGTAAATAACATTTTAATTATTGCCCAATATTATTCCATGAAGTCCATTGGCCAAAATGTAATTAATCATTTCCTACTGTTAAATATCTAGTCTTTTGTGCTACCATAAATAATTTTGCAGTGAATGTAGATATTCTTTCCTTTAGATAATCCCTAGGAAAATTTGATGCAGTTGAGATTACTCTATCAAAGGATACTACCATCTACATAATTTTTGGAATACATAGTAAAAATGACTTCTAAAATATTTGTCAATTTACATATACATATTACCAGCATAGATAATTACCTTATTTTGCACACTTCTTAGGTGTAACATGTTTTCAAAATTTTAATTTCTGATTTTTTTCATTTATTTGTTTACTAATTTTTCTTTAGATGTTTCTTTTCAATTTCATGTCTTTTCCTGAAAATATTTTATTAGCTTTTCCTCTTTAGTTATGATACATTTTATTATAAAGAAAGAATAGTTCATAGAATAATCTGTTTATCTTTTCCTCTGTGGTATCTTCTCCCCTCCTTTTTATCAAGATTGTAAATGAGACCACTTTCCTCCAAGGTCTTTTGTTAATTAGCTCATATAATTCTTCCTGGCAGCCAAGCTGTGGGTAATGTCCCTATTTAGTTATTAATCTCCTGGCTTTGTAGGGAAGTCATGTGATCAAAATTATCTTTAATAATTCTTATTAACTTTGAAACACTTGCTGCAAATATGCTATTATTTACTGTCTTAACTGATTTCATTGGGAGTAACTAAAAATAAAAGCTTGCTAATTATTGGAACAACTGGAAGTGCAGCCAGTTTTGATATAGTGCTGCTCAGCTCTGTGAATTTTAGACTATTTTTTTTCCCTTCAACTTAACTTATTAATATCCAACTCTAAATACCAAGGAACCAATTCTGAAGTGTTTTTTTCCCCTAACGATGTAATAAAATCAATTATTGCTTTATAGAACATACAATTTGTTTTAACCAAACAGCTAATTTTCAACACTAGTTTCTAATTGGTTATTTAAAATGTTAACATTTGCTTTCAAGTTAATTTTCTCTTTTTTCAAAAAAGAGGCCACATGATTTAAGAATGTTTTTGTTTTTCTGAACATGGCTGTCTTTAGAATATTCCAGTTTATACATCAAAGAGTGATATTCTTTTTTGAATGCAAGAATTTGAGATCAGATGATAGCATCAACTTCAGAAATATGAAATGAAATGTGTCTACTTTACCACTCAGAATTCAGTTCAGGAAACATTTTATGCAGAAAGGGATTTACTACAGTTTGCTGAGCGTCCCCATACAACTCTCCCAATGACAATTATTGATCTCTTAGGCTTAGCGTACTCACTGAAGTAGACTAAATAGATTGAATATTTGCACTCAAGTAGACTAAATAGATTGAATAGGTCTCCTTCACACATTTCAGATGTAGTTTTCTTCTTCTTGGTCTTCATCTGTAACATCTAATTGATCTCCGAATCAAGAGGTAAGAGAACAGGAGCATGTATGTGGAAGAGATTTCTTAAAGCTTGCGACCAATTGGTACCACAGAGAACAAACCACAGTTTGATGGAAAGGCAAGACAGAACTCATTGTATTTCTCCTTAGGGTCTCTGCCTACCACCTATTAGGACCAGTGCCTGTTTCACATTAGGCCCACCCTGATTTATTCTAAGCCCTAGATCCCATAGGGTGGTGCTTATGGTCATGTCATTATAGGCTATTATTAGTTGTTCCTACAGTGCAAATGAGCCCTTTCCTTTTTAATTCCTTTCTGGGGAAGCACCCCAAGGGAATGATAATTTGCAAAAAATGGCCACATGATTTATTTTTGCCTAATGAGCTTAAGTTCAGTTTTAGGTTTTGAAAAGGAAAAGCTAAAAGGAGCCGAGACTTGCTATGGTTAATTCTAACTAACCATATCAAGGACATTTCATACTCATAGATGACAGACTCTCAGGGTCAGAAGGTATCTTGAGGGTTTTCTACTCAAGTCACACTAGTCTCAGGAGATAGATGTGAGAAAGAGAAAGAGATCTAGTAAGGAAAACTAGGGACCAGTCTGTGGGAAAGGCTGGAAACAGGAAAACAGGATGGCATAAATGAATGGAGACGTTCCAGGCTTTCTGGTAGCAGTTTCAGTATCTTTTAATCGAGAAATCTTTGCAAAAATGCATTTCTTTGTGAGGATCCTGTGAGATTTGTTTCTTTGGTATTGTAGTAAAATTGTTAGTGAAGTGACCCACAGGTGACCCACAGCTTAATAGAAATACTGAACCTCCTAAAATGTCATAGAGAAGAAGAGTGCAGGGTTAAGGGTGAAGCGACAGATGTTTCATGCTGGCAACTTTGTTGAATTATGAAATTGCTTCTTTTGGTTTCCTGAGTGAGACCTTCATTTGCCAAACTGCTGATTCTTGTAAAATGGCATTATTCCAATATTTTCCTTCGAACACTAAAATGACTTATATCCTTTTCCCCATCCTTTCTCCTTAAAATATGGAATTCATATTAAAGTAGCTGTCAAGTAATGTCTGCACAATTCTTGGTAGTTCTCTGATGAAATATTCTAGGTACATGGGAATTACACATCATTGTCTTTCAGGTTTTATTGTACAGGAAATTCAGGGAGTAGCAGGAACGCTTTGTTTCTTTAGCAGATACATGTTTGGGTTCTCATGACTGTGACTAATAATATATTTTCAATATAGAGCATCTTTATCCAAGAAAGTGGTTTAGGGAATATATAACTGGAAGATATAATTCTTTGTTGGCTGTCCTTCCCATTGCAGTGTTTTAGGATTATTACTGATCTTTGCCTGTGACCCAACACTGTGTTCCTTCAAGCAATTGAACAAAATAGAATCTGGACACATTCTCCATGTTTAGAAAGAATCATGCTTTGTTTAATGGCTTGTACATGAAAAATCTCTTTGTTTCACCTTGGATTTATTAGCCTTCTAGGTTATTAGCCAGCCCCTAAATATAGCAGGGCTAGGTTTCTATACTTCCTGTTACCATGATCTGAATCTCTTCTATACTCTTTCCCATGGATCATTAAAGTGCATTCCCAAATTTACCTTCAGGTAAACTTTTATGTCTCCTTTTTTCATCTCCTTCTTTATTTCTTGTTTGCAGAATAAAAATTGTCTTTATCTACCTTTGGACTGCTGATTTCTGCTGACCTTGAAAGGTTCAGCAGTGTCTATGAACTTACCATTCCAGTCTTAAGTGATTGAACTCTTTTACTAGAAGTTTTTTGAGCACAGACTATGTAAGGGGAGGATGTGCTGAATTGGGATTTATAAAGGGAAATTTAAGGAGCAGAATTTCCAGTGTACTTGGCTATCTCTTTTCCAGGATGATGTCTTTCCGTCATCGCAAACAAATATTCTCACCTTTTGACACTTACTAGTAGAATATTTGGTCATAGCAATGAAAAACAATGTTTGTTGTTAAAAGGAAATTTAGCACCTATTGTACAAGTTCTGGATGAAGCTTACAGGATAACAGGCAATTTCTGATAAGAGTATTAACAATGTATTTCCATGGCCACTTAATGGTTTGATCTTAAAATACATATCAAATGTTCCTACTAAATTCTTTTGACTTTTTCACTGTCTTAGCTATATGAAAAATTAAGTTGTACTACCTTAGAGTAAAACCTATTAAGGCAGACATTGTTATTATTGGAATTCTGGTGAGATTATTGAATTCTTTTCCGTCCCATCGCTAAATATAGCAAAAGTAGAAGATAACATATGCCTTAAAACATGGGTTCTAATCCATCAAAGAATCACCATGTAGTTTACAACAGGAATCTCTAAGAGATGAATGAGTAGTTCTTCAAGTATTATTGAATGCACTTTCTAAACAGGAACAATCACAGGAGGTTAAGAACTTCACACTGTTACAGGAGAATAGAAGAGAGAGCCTTTCCTCCTCAAATTCTATCATTTTTTGTTAGGAAAGGAAAAGATCTTGAAACTTCTGGCATGAGGGTTAATCTCTCTGTAAAGACTTCCCAAAAGATTCATCTCCTAATTTGGGGGGATTGTGGTTTATATCACAGAGTTAGCATCTTCTCAGGTACTTTTCTGTTTTCTAATTTACCATACAGTTGACTGAATTATATCATAAATGCAGTGACTGCAAATTTTGTAAAACCCATAATGCCTTGATCACTAATTATAATTTGGGTATAATGTATGCCTTACGTTTCTACCATGTTTAAAATTCCCTATTTGTTTTGTTGTATTGTTGAAGCAGTAACAATTAGGTACTATAAAATCTTATCAATCAATATGAAGTGAATCCAACTAACATGAAAATGACAAAAGTCATTATATTTTTAGGAATAAAACAGCACTGATTTTCACGCTCCATAAGGGCAAGGAACATGTCTGCCTCATTCACAGTTGTTCTCAAAGGGTTTGGTATAGTGCCTGGCCTACAAAATTGTTGAGATAGTCTTTTTGAGTAATTGAATAGGAGAATTTTTATTAAAAAAAGTCATAACTAGATTTCTATGTGCTCTATAACTAGAAGGCTTTCTCCCTATATGTATTCAAATAGAGCCAAATACCATGCAAACACATATATCTTTCAGCAGGAAAAAAGTGCTGGAAGGGTTTTTAGAATACGAAGAGTTCTTGTCTAAAGGACTTTATTAATCACTGTAACCTGGCGGAGATTACTTCAGAATTCAAAATATTAAAGGAATGAATTACTTGCTTTAAAAATGACTAGTATCTATGAGATCATTAAATATTAAATTTGACATTTCAGTAGTCATCATCAGCTTTTTGCATATTACTTTCTTAGGAAATATTGAATCCATGCACAGAAACATATGTACAGTTCTCAACAGCATTTGGTTAGAAACATCAAGACTGATGATTTAGGCTTGTTTTGTCAGAAGGTCTAATCAGCATTAATTTCTTTTTTTAAGACATTATTGAGTAAAGAATTTAGAAATTAAATGGATGTGTGTTTGAACTACAAGAGCAACATTAGAAAAATTTTATGGGAAAACATATCATTAAATTTAGCCAAAGAACCTTGGTTTTTAGGACATTTTACACTGCCTTTTTAATGAATGACCCACTGAGATTTAATTTATACCAGCTCTGCTGTGCTGTAGCAAGCAGCCATGATGTCTCCAAAGCATGAAGTTAATGAAATAATGGCTCTTTGGAGTTGGTTATTACCTGCACAGAGATAGTTTTTCTTGTTTAAAGCTAATTAACATGAAAGACAACTTGACCACTTTAAATGAAATGAGAAGAAAATGGAAATAATGTGTCACAATGAGGCAGACAATGGAAATTTTAGCCATCAAAGAAAACGTGGAACAAGTGTAAACCACATTACTTTTCACATTATTCTAACTTTGAGAAAAGAAATACCTTTTCAGGGACTATTTTAACTAAGTGGTGTCAGCTGAAATCATTTATTCTTCAGATAGATTCAGCCTAATTCTCTATTATGTATGGGATCCTTGGTAGTATACCATTAGTCTAGAAAATGTGACAAGAAATCCATTGAAGAAAGTGAAGAAAGTACATGGAGATAATGTTTAGTTATGTAAGAACACTTCTCAATATAGCCTTTCGTAGCTGGGTCTTGGATGGGACCTTATTTGAAAAGCGCCCTTGGAAATGCTGAGATTGAGAAACAGTCACAAGAAGTTTTATTTCTGTGAGTCCTTTGTTGTGGGACTGATAGACCCTTCCAAATAAAAAGTCAAGAACGAAACTTCCTCAGCCTCTGAATTTGGGAGCACCCTGGTATTCACTTGGAGTTCGGACACTGCTAAAAAAGTTTCAAGTTCTTCCATAAATGGAAGCTAAAACTAAGGATGAAAATTCCTTTGGCGTGTCCAGAGACTTGTAACCTCCTATAGCGGTGGACAAAAAAGTCACCTGGGAGCCAATGTTAAAATCAGGTTTCTGGACTCCATCCCAGAGAGTCTAAGTCCAGAGGTCTAGGCAAAGAGTCAGGATCCCAGGTAATTCTGTTGTAGGGGGTCTTCACAGCACTCCTTAAGAAACACTGACCGAGAAACAAGACTAAGGTGATCAAAATAACTTTGACTATCCAACACTGATCAAAATTTATAAAAAGAATGAGGGAAATAAAGCCCTTCTCCAAATTCTGTTGCTCTCTCTCCATGCAACAGAATAAAGAAAAGGCAGTGATGGCAGGGAAACAGAAACAGAAGCAGTTAATGAGGCTGCAAGACCTCACCTGGAACTGAAGTATAGACCAGTGAGGAGAGAGAGCATGAAACACTATGAGTTAACCGGAAAAGTAAGAGTACCTCTGGTGGATTAGGGATCTAATCATGAATATCAGGGGAGTACTTGGAGCAAAATCTTTAATGCTATTAACCTATTGCATAGTGATCTCAGGTTTGATATAGCTTAGAGAAAATTTACCCTTGAAAACACTTAACTGACACTAATCGTTTGTTTGTTTTTGGCAAAGGAAGTAAGTTGATACAGGAAGCCTTCCTGAATTGTCACAAAGAAGTGGAAACATTTAAAGTTTTATGCATCAAAATTTCATCATATATCTTCGGCTTATTCCTTCTAAAATGCAACTAATTCACACATTTTTAAAAACTACCTTCAGAGCATGTATCAAGTAAATGCTTTTTGACAGTGTCATTCCACATGCTTTTTTTTTTTTTGTTTGCGGTACGCGGGCCTCTCCCTGTCGGGGCCTTTTCCGTTGCAGAGCACAGGCTCCGGACGTGCAGGCTCAGTGGCCGTGGCTCACGGGCTCAGCCGCTCCGCGGCTCATGGGATCTTCCCGGACCGGGGCACGAACCCGTGTCCCCTGCATTGGCAGGCGGACTCTCAACCACGGCGCCACCAGGGAAGCCCCACATGCTTTTTTAATGTTGACTTGTCTTTTATTTTTCTCAGTACAGTATTTATTTTGGAATGCTTTAAGATTCTTAGTAAAGTTGCAAAGATAATATGGAGAATTTCATGTACGTCTCAGTTTCTCCTAGCATTCACATCTTACATTACCAGGGCACATTTGTCAAAACTAAGAAACCAACATGGGTACATTACTATTAACTTCAACAGCAGGATGTCACTGATTTTTCCATCAATGTCTTTTTCTGGTCCAGGATCCAATCCAGGATACCATATAGTATTTAGTCGTCTGGTTTCCTCACTTTCCTCTGGTCTGTGATATTTTCTCATTTTTTCTTTGTTGTTCATGACTTCGATGGTTTTGAGGAATATTGGTTAGGTATTTTGTAGAATGTCCCTGAACTTGGGTTTGTATAATGTTTTTCTCATGGCTATACTGGGGTCATGGGTCTGGGGGAGAAAGACCACATGATGAAATGCTCTTCTCATCGTGTCCTATCAGGGGGTGCGTGCTATCAACATGACTTATCACCGATGATGTTAACCTTGATCCTCTGGACAAGGTAGTGTTTGCCATGTTGCTACACTGTAAAGTTATTATTTTTCCCTTTGCCTATTCTATTCTTTGGAAGCAAGTCACTAAGTCCACCCCACGCTCAAGCGATAGGGGCATTAAGCCCCATCTCCTGAAGGGGAGGATATCTATATAAGTTATTTGGAATTCTTCTCTAAGAAAGATTTGTCTCTTCTCTATTTGTTTATTTATTTAGTCATGTATATCTGTGTGGAGTCAGGGATATTTATTTTATACTTTGCATTATAACCCAATACTACATTGTTTTTGTTGTTCAAATTGTTCCAGCTTTGATCAGTGGAACCTCTTGGCAGGTGGGCTCCCTCTTTACCTTTGACATCTCACCCCCCCTTTTTAATCCTTCTTCCCTTTCTTGCATAACAAGATGTTACAGGCTTACCATGTATTTGCCTGTCCTGGCCATAGAATCAGTTGTCTTTGATTTTTTTTTTTTTTTTTTTTTGTGGTACGCGGGCCTCTCACTGTTGTGGCCTCTCCCGTTGCGGAGCACAGGCTCTGGACATGCAGGCTCAGCGTCCATGGCTCACGGGCCCAGCCGCTCCACGGCATGTGGGATCTTCCCGGACCGGGGCACGAACCCGTGTCCCCTGCATCAGCAGGTGGACTCTCAACCACTGAGCCACCAGGGAAGCCCAGTTGTCTTTGATTTTTAACCTCATGAAAACAAGGAGTAAATATATTTTGTTTCCTGTATATAATACCTTATGCAAAATCATGATTGTTTTTGGTGATACTGATGGTACAAGGCCAAGAACAAAATAGGATCTTATTAGGTTCATTTCCTGCCAGGCCAAAATGTAATGAATACTCATTTCTGACCTGAAAACATTGTTTGGAAAGTGACAAAAGGGATACTTTAGGATGGACTGCACATTTTCCTTTTCACTTCCTGCCGTTTTGTAGAAATAGTTTGGAGAGAGCGCTGTGGGGAAGGGCGGTGGTTTCACCACTTAACCACCCACAAAATCAGGCATGATCTTGGTCTTTGTTTTGTTCAGGAACCTTAGTTTCCACGGTAAGTAGCACTGGCCGCAGACTCCAAACAGCTGAGAACTATTCTTAGCAAAAGATAAAGAAGAAAAACTTACTGCTTTTTTCTTTCTTCTCCCCTCATCTCCTGTTATTTCTTAGTTAACGTGTGCTAAAAATTCTGGTACTCCCATTATTTCAGCCAACAAATGAGTGGAACTATCCTCTTACAACCATCTTTCTGAGGTTCTTAACGTTTCTCACAATTGTACCCAAAACAGGTAGAGAGTAATCACAGTTTCTCGCTGCCTTCTGGTAGAGTTGGAAATTAAATCAGTGGCTGAGTTGCCCCCTTTGCCTCTTAACAGTTGGGCCATGCATTGCCAAACAGGTAGTGACTATACAGTGTAGGTTTGAGAGGTAAGGGTACATTTAAAAAGACTTTCCCCAAATGGTTTTACTTTAAGTAAGGAAAATAGGGAGGTGTGGCCTCCAATAGGAATTAGGAAAGAGAAGCAAATGAATAAATGAGATAAAGTACCTCTGCACAGCAAAGGAAAACCACCAACGAAATGAAAGGGCAACCTATGGAATAGGACAAAATATTTGCAAGTCATATATCTGACAAAGGGTCAGTATCTAAAATATATAAAGAACTCACACAACTCAATAGCAAGCAATCTGATCAGAAAATGGGCAGAGCAACTGCATTTTTCCAAAGAAGACATTTTCCGAACAGCTACATGAAAAGGTGATTAACATCACTAATCATCAGGGAAAAGCAAATCCAAACCACAATGAGCTATCACCTCACACCTGTCAGAATGGCTCTGGCTATCACCACAAAGACAAGAAAGTGTTGGCTAGGATGTGGAGAAAAGGGAACTCTTGTGCACTGTTAGTGGGAATGTAAATTAGTGCAACCACTATGGAAAATGGCAGGTAGGTTCCTCAAAAATTAAAACAAAAAAAAATAGAACTGCTATATGATCCAGCAATTTCACTTTTGGGGACGTATATATCCAAAGGAAAGGAAATCACTACCTAGAAGAGATACCTGCACCCCCATGTTCATTATATCATTATTTGTAATAACCAAGACATGGAAACAACCTAGTATGTATAAAATATATAATGTATGTAATATATATATATATACACATACCTTATATATTTCATACATATATGTGATATATATAAGGGAACATATTCAGCTGTAGCAAAGAAGGGAATCCTGCCATTTTTGACAACATGGATGGACCTTGAGGGCATTGTGTTAAACAAAATCCATCAAAGAGAGAAAGATGAATACTGTATGATCTAACTTATATGTGGAATATAAAACAGCAAAACTCACAGAGAACAGATTGGTGGTGGCCAGAGATAGAAATGGGTGAAAGTGGTCAGAGGTACAAACTTCGAGTTATAAGATAAATAAGTCCTGGGGATGTAATATACGCGGTGGTGACTACAGTTAACAGTGCTCGTGTATATTTGGAAGTTGTTAGGAGAGGAGACCTTTAAAGTTCTCATGACAGAAAAAACTTGTAACTGTATGTGGTGATGGATTTTAACTAAACTTACCGTGGTGATCATTCACAACATATACATATATCTAATCATTATGTTGTATAACTTAATCTAATGCACTGTTGTACGTCAATTATATCTTGATAAAACAGGAAACATATTTTTTTGAACGCTCTGAATGTGTCTGCCAAATTATCTTACGAGAAATACTTGCCCATGAAAGAAACCATTTATACTGGAAAAACCACTGTGATTAGCTGGTATATTCACATGTGTAGAAAGACATATTACTGTCAAAATACATTCGTGAAGCTAAAGTACTGGAGCCACCTGAAATAGAGCTCTTGGAGTATTTAATCTCAATACACAGTATTTGAGACAGTCAGATACTCCTAAAGATTTTGTGTTCTCTAATATTCTTTCAATTATCTTGATTACGTTTTGGATAAAGGCATAATTAGGTGATTGTACTAGACTGCAAGGTCTGTTTCAAACTGTGGCAAACACAAACACAGAAACCAGATTGGCATTAGGATGGCACTAGTAAAAGTGGCTTCTGGTACCTAGAGAAATGGACTTTTTGGTCTAAAGTGTCAATGGGGACGTGTGTCAGCAAAAAGGAAAGGAAAACAATATACTGTTTATTCCCTTAGATGAGTGATTGCCACACTTGACTACATTAGAATCACCTGGGAAGTTCTTAAAACTGATGATGCCTGGGTTATAATGTCTGAGATGGGTCTAGGCATTGACATCTTTTAAGGCTTCCGAGGTGATTATAATGTGCATCCCATGTCACAGAACAATATTATCAAATTTCAGTGAACATTTAAAAAAAGTCTGGATAATTTGTTAACAAGGCAGATTCTTGGGGCCAACTGTAGTACTCATAGGTATTGATCAGGTGTAGTGTCCAGAAATTTACACCTTTAAAAAATAAATCTTCAAGTGCTTTGGTTCATTGCATGATACTTAGATCGTAACTGCCATAGCTGCTTGTGATTCCAGTCAAGTTGTGGCGTCAGGCAAGCCCAGACTTGCTCCACTGCCTAGAGCCTAAGCTCCGTGGAACTGCTTGGTTTTCTTTGCAAGCTCTGAGGTCTTTTCTCACTTATGCCCTTCATCAGCTGTCTAGGTAACTCATCCTTTGACATTCAGCTCCTTTACCTACGCTTGGAATTTCTTGACTCCTCCAAGGCCTCTCTCTCACTCTGCCCCTGTGTCCCCGTGTGATTGTCTTACTGTTTTGTAAACCTTAGTGTTATCTGTGTTTTCCATGAAACACTAAATTCCTCAGAGGACCAACTGAGACTTGCTAAACTTTTATGTTCTCGTGCCCGCCTCATTTCCTTATCATTGAGTGCGCTCAAAACTCCAAGCCCAATAGACGAACATCATGAATAATTATAGTATGTTGTGAAATATTCTCTGTCAATGATAAATGCAATAGGCCGCAGCAATCCAGATTTCTTTCATCAGTAAATTTAATTTATTCAGGACCTTTCTTCTCCTTCCCCACAATTAGCATGAATAATTCAGAGGAGGCTATATTCTGTCTAGTTGTGAATGAGAAGTTCGCATGCAGTTGACTCAATTTTCTAAGCTATTGGAGAGGGACAAAAGCAGATAATCCCAAAAGCACTTATATTTGTGTTTGGAACGCATTTTGACATTTCCTGTGGAAAAAGTGTGGCCGATGATATAGGAATTCACAGTATTTCATACAAAAAATTTGAGGCCATATGTGTAGGACCCGATTCTCCAGAAGCCAAAAACTGCCCTCCTGTTTAGTCCTCCACACACCACCCATCTGGCCTGCTTTCCTGAGGACTCCTCTAGGGGTAAGGGAAGCTATCTATTGAAATAAAAAAGGAACAAAAAGGGATTGGTGTTGGCGGTGTGCTGTGTGTTTTAATTTAGGACTCTTCCCCCTCAAAGGTAGTGCTCTCCTATTTCTTTCCACACGTGAAAGAATATTCTGTTCATGTCAACAGACAAGTTAATCAAGCAAACTAGGTTGTGATCCCCTTAAGATCTCGAATGCAAGCTAAAAGGATCAGGGGTAATTTCATGGAGTGATAGAGTGGATTTATATTTCCCTCCATAAATATTTAACGGTTTATAGAGAATTTTTTTTTCAGAAAAATTTTAAGGAGCTCCTACAAATTGGGCAATTTAACTTTCTTCAAATAAGTACTCAGTAGAAGAACACTGTAAATTTACAACATCTGGATGAGAGTTAGTTACCATAGTTTCTATTAGAAGCATAAAAATATGCGCGTGGATATGTAAATGTGGTAGGTTCTTTGTCATGTTCTTTTATCTCTTTATATGATAGTGGTATATTCCTTAAAGCTGATAAAATTTACAAAGCAGTCATTAAAGTATCCTCATTAAATCTTTGACTTACATTATGGACGTGATCTGCACAGGGACTGCCTCTCCAACAACCCCTTTACCTCCCATACTGGGTAACCATAGGGTTCTGGGTAGGCAGTAGCAAAATCAGATTCTCTTTCTGACTGTGATTGGTTCAGGGAACTTGACAAAAGTTGATCCACTCAGAGGAAAGCCCAGAACTTCTAGTTAATAGCTGAGATGGCAAACGGTCTCCCTTTGGTCCGAAAGGAAAAGCACACGTGTCCAGTTGCAGCTGGCAACCATCTTGTGAACTCGAGAGGGGCCAGTCTTGGGACAAAGCTGACAGATTCCTGGTGAAATCTTTTAGTCATCAAATCCAGCTATCCGTGAAGGTAGTCCTCCTGTAGGCTTTTTAGCTGTGTAAATTACTGACTCTTTATTTTGTACAACAATTTGAGTTTTTTCTCTTATTTGCAATAGGAAAACTCTTAGCAGATATGAGTACCTACGACTGACATGTCTGTCAAATGAGAGAGGAGCAAATGGGTTATTCTAACATGTGACAGAATAAAAAGTAGCTATCTCATAGTAAAATATAAAAGGATTTACATCCGTGGTATGGTGTGTTTGAACCAGCCCTATATGTAAATGCAGCCTAGCTGTTCTTGTCCCTTTTGCATTTCCTTCCTGATCATGGCACACTGAGAAAATGTCACACAAAACTTGAGCGACCTATTGGGAAGTAATTTTTCTTTGTAATCTTCTTATGTTGCTTTGCACTCCAACTGCAACGTTTCGTCATGTAATTCAGACTTGAGGGTTCCTTTCAGAAATCACTGCATTTTATAAATGAGGAGACTGAATCTCAGTGAGGTTGAGATGGCAAAGAACGAGGACAAAGCCTCCTGTCTTCTGATGAGCCCTTTTCCCACTGCACTGTGCTGTCTACGTGGAAAAAATTAAAAAACACATGGCTGCGTGACATTAAAAAACCATGACATTGTTCCCTCTCCTGTAAGAGGGTTCTGTCTTGTTGCCGTTGCCGTGTGACTCTCAGAGCTTCCCCGCGCTCCCTATTCCATCGGCAGCCTGACCGCGTGACTTGCTGAGGTAACTGTGAGTAGATGTGCAGAATCATGGAGGGCAACCGTGTGAGGCAGCTTGCTCTTGTACTATTACAGCAAGTCCCAGAGGGTGGCTGCCATTTCATCCTTGGTCCTGGAATGAAAAGACCCATGGAGAAGTTCCTCTGCCTGGAGCAGAAATGCAGTTACATTTAACATTAATGGGCAGGAAACATTTGTTATAGTAAGTCATTGAAAGTTGGGGTGGTTTGTTACTTCAGCAAAGCAGACGAATACTCAGAGGATAAGGAACAAGTATGCTGTATGTTGTAAAATTTCAAAAAAGAGGAAAGTCCTGTGCATGTATAAAACACTCCTTGCATTTCTACGGCTGTTCAAAGGACATAATACTGGCTGGTTTCTCCCTTATGTCATTAACATCTTACAGAGCCTGGGTTAACCTGTTTCTTCATTTTTGCTAATTGTGAGAAGGAGAAGATAGCACATGAACAAGTCAAGTTACAGGTAAATAACAACATCTATATTAATACAGCACTTTAAGTCCATCCTGTGGTAGGACACAACGTACTGTATTATATAGTTTTTAATGTATCTCAAATTGGACTGTGAGCTCTTAGCAACAACAGGTACTATTTCAGGGACTAAACTCATACAGATTAGGAAGACACAGTTGTTGACCTCAAAGAGGTCAGAGTAGATTGTCTCATTCTTGTTTAGACATTGGGACATGCAGTAAGACTACTATGGTGTATGAGAGAGAGAGAGAACATCCATGAAAGAATATGGCATACTAAGGGTACTATATCTGTTTAGAAAAGCCAGGAAATTTCCAAGAGAATCCAAATGCTAAAGAATAAAAGAAGTTATCAAAATAGGGGAAGGGATCAACATATGCAAAGACAGGGAGTCATTAAGTAATTCCGTAGGGCAAATGTGGGGTGACAGGGAGAAACAGACATGGGTCCAGCCATGGCAGACCATTTATACTAAGGAACTGACCTTTATTCTCTGCATAATAAAATGTCCCTGAAGGAATATGATCAAAGTACTGACATGGACAGAATTTAGTTTTGCATATATCTCTTTTTTGGAAGAATGAAGAAAAGAACATCTGGTAACACTGGTAAGAAGACTTTGAAAGTTATCTGCATTAGTGTGGGTAAGAAATGCCAAGATCTTGCGTTAAACGCAATGGCTGTGGGATAGAGGCTATGCAAACTTATTTTTAAGGGTCACTCTGCTGAATTTTGTGAGGGTTGAGGTAGAAGTCACTCTCCTTAGGCAAGGAGGTATATAGGAAAGTTATGTCAGATATTTTAACGAAAAAAAAGTGTAGCACCCTAATGCAAAGATTTTGGACTTGAGACGAGGAGAGAGTATCATTTACTATCTCCCTGGTCTTAATTATTAATCTTTTCTAAGGCTCAGTTTCCTCACCTGTAAAATGGATACAATAAAGTACTTTTCTTATAAGGTTATAATGACAATGAAATAATATGGAGGATAAAACAATTTTAATCTTCTGACCTGTATAAGGGATTTACAATTTTTTGGTCATGTCTTTTTTTTTTTAACATCTTTATTGGAGCATAATTGCTTTACAATGGTGTGTTAGTTTCTGCTTTATAACAGAGTGAATCAGCTATACATATACTTATATCCCCATATCCCCTCCCTCTTGTGTCCGCCTCCCTCCCACCCTCCCTATCCCACTCCTCTAGGTGGTCACAAAGCACCGAGCTGATCTTGCTGTGCTACGCAGCTGCTTCCCACTAGCTATCGGTTTTACATTTGGTAGTGTATATATGTCCATTGGTCATGTCTTTTCCCCCCTAATTCTTATTAATTCTATAACATCAGCCAGGACAGGAAATACGGGAGATTTGGGGTGAAATATGGGGAGGGAGACAATTTCAATTTGAAAATCTAGAATCTGATTTTCTGTAAGATACCCATATGGAAGTATCTGGTAGGTAGCTGGCAATTCAAGGAGGTATCTAGCAGGTGATTAGTAATTCAAGCCTGAGACTTAGAAGAAGGTACTGATGGGAAGTAGGTCATATTAAAATTGATGTCATAGCTGTCAATGATATTGCCAGAGTTAATGTATAGAAATAAGGGAAGAGGGACCCGAAAAAAGGATACTGAGGAGTAGCCTGACAGCAAATGGGTAATCAGCATTAAATAATGTTTTATAAAGCAAGGAAGGAGTTTTTAAAAGAAGGGATTTAATTATAGATAAACACTCCAGGTAGAAGGGTATAATATGTTGAAAGGATCAAATATAGGCAATTATAGAGAAGTTAGATTGAAAGAAGCTACATATATTAGGCAGTGAATTAAAAGTGGTCAAATAGAGAACAGTAATTTAAGATTGTTCTTTTCAAAGCCTCCAGTGTGAGGGGAAGGGAACTATAAAGACTCCTAGTTGCCTCCTGTCAACTCTGTCCTTCTCATTGAGTTACAGAACTTTTATATTATTGGTCATAGTATTATGCCCAGTTTCAAGTGACATCTCCAAGCCCCCATACAATTGGGTGGCTAGTGAGATATGATCGCGAGTCATTGGGTGGGAAGCAGCTTCCGGGACAGCTGCTTAGAAGCGCTGCCTCAGCTGGGAGTCATGTCCTTTCCCCTTTGTGTTTCTACCTTCCTGAAATGGGGATGAGATGGCTGAAGTCAGAGCAACCACCGTGGGACCTCGAAAACAATGTCAAGAGAAGCTCAGGTACTTCAGCACTAATATTCTTGAACTCCTGAATCAATGCCGTCAACAGTTTACTTCTGTTATGTGAGAAAAATAGTTATTTTAAGTCCCTGTTGGAACTCTGTTTTTAGCGGCTGGATGCAATTGTAGTTATAAACTGACAAAGCATAACAGCTAGGTGACATAAGGTTAAAAGAATGTGTATATATTCAAAGCAGTGGCTTACAACCTTCTTGAGATTCTTTTCTTTATTTTACTCTTCTCCCTCAATAGGGAACACTGGCAAATCAGGGTCTGTACTTAACAGATTACACTCGGTAACCTTATTACCACCTGGGCCTGATTGAAATGCTTTTGAGCTGATGCTCTAATGCGAGGAAACCCTCGGGAACCTTAGGAAGGGGTGGTCAAGCATATGAGCAGGTGTTCCCCATCACTGGGAAAGGCAAATTAAAACCGCCATGAGATATCATTACATACTCACTAGGAGGGCTAAAATTAAAAAGACTGCTAATACCGTGTGTTGGAGAGGATGTGAGCAACTGGACATCTCGTAAAATACGCAGTGACTCTAACACTTGGGAAAAAAGTTGGGCAGATTTTTACAAAGTTAAACTACACTTACCGTAAGACCCAGCAATCCTACTCTTATGCATTTACCTAAGAGACAAGAAAGCATTTGTTTTCACAAAGAGCTGTGCATAAATGTTCGTAGCAGCTTTATTTATAATATTCGCAAACGGGAAACAATGCAAATGCACAGCAACAGGTACATGTATCCGCTAATTGTGGTACATCCCACAATGGGATACCTCCACCTGATGGCTGAGACAGGAGGTGCTGATTCCAGCCCGCTCCTAAAAGACACAGGAGCTCCTCTGATGGGAGACTGACTGGAGGATGCCCCCTTGGCCTGGCCAACGCTTTCTTGGGGTCGCATTTGGCACTCTTGAGTATCTCTCTACCCCCTCCTCCTGATTTCCTCCTTTCTTTTACCTATATCAGAGCTGCATCGTTCTGCAGGATTTCCACGCCTTCTTGCTTCTCTTCCCTTTATCCTTCACATTATTTCCCCTAGATCTATTCAGGGCTAATTCTGTCTTGGCATCTACTTCCTCGAGGATGTAAATTAACACGATGAGTGTCTGAGTCAGAGGGCAGGGACATGAAGGAATTTTGGGGTGTAATGGAAAAATGTTTTAGGCCTTATCATTGTGGTGGTTATATGGGTATATTCATTTGTCAAAACACTGAAATGTATACTTAAAGTGAGTATATTTTATTCCTTAATAAAATTGACTTAAAAGAAAAAATAATTCCAAATGCCGTGGCTTACCAGTCAGGTCAGGTAGTGGTTAGATAACATATTTTATACAGACTACAAGGCAAAGGGGATAAACAAAGAATCTGCAGAGCATTGGCAAAAACGCAATCTTCACTTATTTAGGAGTTGCATTTATAAATCTTTAGGAATCATAAATTTCCTTTTAAGGATGTCAGGTCACTTTGGTGACTTGCTTATAAGTGGGCGTAAAATGGTTAAATAATAAAAGCCCAGGTGGCTGTAGCAGGGGTAGTATTTGAATGAGACAGAGGAATTACGCTTAAGTGATGACTTTATACAGTAAAAAAGGGATAAGGGTTTTGGAGGTAGCTTTTTATCTGAAAATTATTTTTCCCCCATAAACCCAGACTGGCTTCTGAATTCATAACCACTGATGGTGCGGGGCGAGAAGATGTGCTGAGGCAGCCTCCGGCATACTTAACAAAAGCACAGACACTGGAGAAAAAAGGCAGAGCTAATACTCATCAGTGTATTTAAATCCTCCCTTTCCTGTCTGTCTTTCCCCCCAGATTGTGAGTTACATGAGGATGACGACCAGGGCTTTATCCGTTTTCTCTGTTTCTGGAATAGCTAGCTTACTACGGGCAAGCAATACATTTTTATTGAATAGATTATTAAAGGAATAAATAACTTTCCATCACAACTCTCCTTCTCATGCGACCATCTTTCAAAACATCTCTTGCTCATTTTCTCCCAGACGAAGCTGAGTACCTATAATGACAAGGCTGTTTTCTTGATGTTGTTTTGCTTCATCTACCATCTACTTATTTTACTACCATGTTTAGCCTTCACTAGAAACTAAGGAGCCAGATCAAAAGAGGATCCTGCTATTGTAACTGAGGTCAGAAAGCTTGTGTCTGGCGAGATCCTGAGCCGGGATGGTTTGACGTGGCATATCATTGAATCGCTGTGTTGCTCAATCTGAATGCAATCTTTTCAAAGTGGCTTTACTACAGCAGAACAATTAGAGATGTCAAAATCCATCTGATGTCGAATTTTTCATTACATAGCTTTTAAGAAATCCGTAGAGCCACAATGTGAAGAAAACAATAGTTCTCTTTTTTAAAGATAAACTTTTAATTAAAAAATACTTTTTGACTCAGAGAAAAGTTGCAAAGATAGTAGAGAGTTCTAGCTCCCTTAATGTTAATATCTTTCATTACTATGGTATCTTTATCACACCAAGAAAACAACTTGTGTTTGTTACTATTAACTGAACTGCAGGCTGTATTCAGATTTCACTAGTTTTTTCCTAAGGTCTGTTTTCTGTTCATTACATTTAGTCATCATATCTTCTCAGTCTCCTCCACTGTGTGACAGTTTCTCGAGCTTTCTTTGTTTTTGATGACCTTGTCAGTTTTGAGGAGTACTTTGTAGAGCGTCCTCCAGGGTGGATTTGTCTAATGTTTTTCTCACTGTTAGACTGGGGTCATGGGCTTTTGGGAGGAAGACCAGAGAGGTGAATTCTCACCACATCATATCAGGCTACATGCCATTTCCATGGTTTACTAGTGATGTTGCTAATCTTAATCATCTGGTCGAGGCAGGGCTTGCCAGGTTTCTCCACTGTGAGGTTACTTCCTCTGCTTCTTTTCCTTGCTCTAAGGAAGCGAGTCACTCTGGGTAGCCCGCCCTTAAAGGAGCGGGGTGATTTAAGCACCATCTCCTGGATAGGGGAGCACCCAAAGAAATTGTTTGAAATTCTTCTGTAAGAAAGAGTTGTCTCTTCTCCCTCATTTGTTTGTTTATTACATCATTTATTTATATCAGTATGGACCTGAGATATGTATTTTATGCTTTGGGTTACCATCCAATACTGTTGTTTATTTTGTTGTTCACATTATTCTGATTCTGACCATTCAGAGCTCTTTCACTTTGCTTCCATTTGACAGGCCCCATCCTTTTCTCTGAACACTTCCTCATTTCCTGGCCCTGTTAAGATGCCCCTGATTGATCATATCTGTTCCCTGCCCCAACTCTAGAGCCAGCCAGCCATTTCTCCAAAGAGCCATGGTTCTTTTCATTGGAGAATGGTGTCAGAACCCAAGATCAGAACACAGGGTAACAGGGTTATTTTTGTTTTGTTTTGTTTTTGGTTTTGTTTTTGTATTTTTTTTGTGTGTGTGGCACGCGGCCTCTCACCACTGTGGCCTCTCCCGTTGCGGAGCAACAGGCTCCAGATGCACAGGCTCAGCGGCTATGGCTCACGGGCCCAGCCGCTCCGTGGCATGTGGGATCTTCCCGGACCGGGGCACGAACCCATGTCCCCTGCATCGGCAGGCGGACTCTCAACCACTGTGCCACCAGGGAAGCCCGTTTTATTTTTATCAGAGCACAGTTATTGAAGTTCCACCAGCTACTAATATACCATTATGTCTGTTTATGCCTAGTATTTAGCTGAGGGAAGAGTTTTGTTTTATATGTTAGATTACTAGGGTTCTCTGTCTTACATTCTTTTCTTTTAGTTCTGTTTACTGTTTTATTTCCTTCTGAATTCTTATAAGATGAATGGAATGCTGGATTATGGTAGGGATAGTTTTGGCAGCAAGAAACATCTCATTTTGAAAATGAACTTATCCCTGGATTAACTTTTCTCCCAGTAGAGTTGCACTGTGGCTGTTAAGTTGTGCAGAGCTTACTGTGTTGAAGAGGCCTGTTGCGTAGGCCTGTTATATATTTTCGATATATAAAGGTATATTCGTTTTATGAATTGATCATATATGGGGTTTGGTCCCCTTTTGTTCCTGCTGTTTTATCAGAGAAAGAGCTGATCTGTCTTTCAGGAGTGGGCTTATGCTATTCAAGCTTGTAGAAATGGATACACGTCCATAATTCTGATTTATTCATTTACGGTAAGAAATGCAGTGATAAGGAAACAAGAATGCTTGTATCAGTAGAATCGTTCCTGTCCAATGTGGTATTCAGGAAGCAATAGTATGATCAGAAGCCTTTTGGTGAGCATGGTTCAAAACAAGGGGAGTGCCACAATTTACCTGTTGGATGGCATGCTGTCTAAGTAGCCTGACACTCCTACTCTCTGTCACTGCCTCCAGAAGCAGAAAATTCTGGATGGACATAGCCTGCCTCTAGCTATTTGGGTCTCTTCTTTGGTCCTCTGGGCTGACAGTTCCCCCTTCTTTTAGCAATTACTCACAACGCAATACATGCATGTGGGGAATTTCCTTAATGCAAAATTTCCATCCTACTCCAATTGTACCTTCTCTGAAAATAATTGCCTAGTAACCTTGGTTCAAGATTTTGATGTTTACAAACTCTTCAGTCACACATTTAAAAAAAGAAAAAAATATATATCAATTTGGGGTTTACTTCTATAAAAGACTTAAGCACAGATATTGCATGTGGATTTTCCTAGTTTAATCTAGACAGAGCACATTTTTCCTTTTTACCTAATTCTACTTCCTGACCTCGTATTGTTCACCTCCATACTCCTTCTCCTGGGAGAGACACTTTTCTGTTGTCTACATGAAACTGTGTGAGCATGGGTAAGTTACTTAACTTCCCAAATCCTGTGTTTCCTTATGTGTGAAATGAGAAAAAGTAGTACCACTTCAGAAGGTTGATGTATGGATTAAATTCTCATTTAAAATATATCAAATGTCTTAAAAAATTACTGGCAAATAGTAAGCGTTCAATAAAGGTTAGCTTCAGTCAGTGGCCCAAAATATCCCCAAACAGCAGCTTAAAACTAGTCAGCATTTCAAATGCTACAGCAACAATCTTCACCCTGACTCAGTGCTTCCCTGTTAAAGACAGGGATAAGCCAGCATTTTTCTAGTGAATAAAGACATATGTTGGGCTAACATACTCATATTGGAGGCTGAATTCTCCACATCAATCATCATTGCTGCATAGATGCAGCAATTAATTGCTAAGTCCTTTTAAATATAAAACTGATGAAAACCAAGAGCAGTTTTTCATAAACATTTATTAATACTCAATAAAAGTGACCAGCAAGGGTTGCCCAGTGTAGATTATGTCCATTAAGATTTTTCTGTGTTAGAAGAAAGGCTTAATATTCATAAGTTAATCAATACAGGTACATATTACTATTTTAACTCGATCATTTCAATTCTACAAATAAGCTTATTTTGAGGCAGCTCTATTTGGAAATTGAATGACTAGCCTACAAAACAACAGGGGGTATGGTTGAAAATGACCTTCTTTTATTGTTGTGTCGTAAATGTAGGACTGTAATGACGAAAGCCTTGACCAAATGTCATCCACTTGGATTACTGTGCACGTGGTAATCTGTCATTTGGGTCCTCTGGAGAGCCAGGGAGCAGGCTGCTGCACGTCACGTTAACATGTGTTTGTGGAGAGACATTCACCGAAAGTTGTGCGCGACATCCATAAGGGTCTCCTAGCGGATCCTGAATTTCATCTTTAGTTTCATTAGCCAGATATTGGCTGTTAGAATTATTAGTGCTCTAGGAGGACCCACCCAAGTGTGGGCACCAGTGTCTCCTCCCTGTGGAGCAGACTGTATCTTGGAGACTCATCTGGTCCCCAGACCAGGGGATGTGGGGCACACAGCTGTGTCCTACAAATCATTGTGTCCTAAAATCACTCATGCTTAGTTCTTTTGGGGAATAATTGCTTGTTTTCAATCCCTAAATTTAAACTCACCTCCATTTGGACTTACTTCTCCTGGTTTTTTGGTTTTTTGTTTTGTTTTTTTTTGGTCTGATTTAAACCCTGAATCCAGGCTGGGGTGTCATTGTCATGTTCTGCTCTGTCCCCTTGCCCAGTGTGGTTCTCTCAACGCTGACCGCGGTCTTTGACTCTAACCATATTTTGGCCTTGTGTAGGTTCGGACAACAACTCTCTGTCCTATACTCTTGCCCACTTTGAACTTCTGAAATGTAACCTTGGCGTCCTACTGGGAAATGATCCTTGTGTATGTCCCTGGTTTTGACCTTATCACCTTGGAAAACAAGCTCAGGATGCATAATCCCAGCTGTTCCAGCCGCTCTTCCACGTGGGTCACTGAGTCTCACGCCGGCACCAGGCAGATGTTTCACAGATTACACATGACATAGGTGATGGGGTAACGGTTCTTCCTGAGCACCTCTTTCTTGCTCAGTGGGTCATGAGCACTTCTTTCCTGAAAAGTCAGAAAAAACACCTAGAAACTGTGCTATTGCTGATTTTATTTTTCTATCTGAGAGATTTTTGTGAAAAAAGATTGGTAAACACAGTAATTAAGTTTATTATTTTTTTAAAACAAAGACAGTTATCTTCAATTCCTTGGCTTTTCACATTTTCCAAACTCACGTAAGTTCTAAAATGTTTGAGGTGACTGTACAGCAGAAACAAACACAACATTGTAAATCAACTATAAGCCAATAAAAAGTAATTCAAAAAGAAAAGCACAAATGTTTGCTAGAGAATGGAAAAAAAAAAAAAAAAAGACTTCCCTGAACAACCACAAGAGTCCATTTTTACCCATTCTGGAACATGTCTTGAAACATATCCATCTAGTGGGGCATTGGAGTTGGCATTCAAAATAAAAACCCTTTTTTGAGAGAAGTCACCATTTTCAATCTGCTTTTCTTTACTGGAGAGATAGTGCTTGCTTAGTCACGTGCAGGAAAATTGAATATAAATCCTGTCTTTGCTCCTCTCTGTATGTTAACTCTATTCTTTCATATCGCAATCAGTCTTGCTGGGCCATCTGGTCAAACTCCCATCCTTCAAACTTTGGGACCAATCGCCATGGCCAGGAGGATATAATATTATGACTGCCTGACCCTGAGTCATTTACCTCTGGCCAGAAACATGGGGTATGTTCCCAAAGGAAGGTAGAAGAGGACAGGTCATGTTAAAGTGGGACAAAAACAAATACAGTAACCATGCATCTCTCCACCACTTCCCCCATGTATTCATTCCATAAGATTATTTAGTACCTAGTGAACTGGCACTGGACTAGGTTCTGAGCTTATAATAAATAGTGATCAAAGTCAATATAATCCCCATCCTCACTGAACTTACAGTTGAGAATTTCTAGCCAACTTTGTGACTAAGCTACCTAACATCTCTGAACTTCCGTGACCTCATCTGTAAAATGAACGTAATAGTATTTACCTTTCATGGTTGTTGCGGGGAAAATTAGACATGGCTTCCAGTGTTCGGCATTTAGCAGTTTGAGTTGTAGTGCAGTGCCCGGGGTAGCAGTTGTGGTGTCCCCGTTACCTCCAATTCTGCAGTGAGATTTTGAGCATTGTTCTCCGCCATACAGCTTCCAACGCTGTTCTGTAGCTTTGCTAGAGATTCTGTGCACAACCCAATATCCTTTAATAAATTACCCTCTGATCAAACCAGATTTGTTTGCTACTAAACACCTTAACTGATAAAGAAAGTGCTTAATGAATGGTAACTATAGTTCCAAATAAAATAAAATAAAATGTTTGAGGTGATAATTATTCTGATTTCAATTTTGATAGTTTAAATCTATTAAAGTGGGAAATGTGAAAATTCATATCTTTAAATCAATGAAATATAATAATAAGATCTATCTTCTAGAATTGCCATAAGTATCATGAGTTTATACATGTAAAGCACTTTATTCAGTGCCTTGTATGTGGTGTGCTATTATCTTTTATTATTATTTAATTTCATACTTGTAAAATGAATAGTTTGTACCATATGACCTACGATGTCATTACCAATTTTCAAATCTTCAGTCCGAATTTTACCCAAAGTAGGCTCTCCGATGTATCTATGATATTGTTCACTGATTACTCAAAAATATTAAATGTGTAACATGTGGATAGCATGTACACATTATATATACATATGTAATAACAAGATATGGAAACGTAAGTGTATAGTATATCAGATGATAATAGGAGCAGGAAAAGCAGGGTAAGGGGATGAAGGGAGAAATCCAGAATGTGGTCCTATTTTAGAAAAAGTTGATCAGAAAAGGCCTCTCTAGTAGGGTGGTATGTGCACAGGTATCTGGTTGACATGAGACAGGAAGCTCTGGGGGTATCCAAGGGTAGAGGGTTCTTCTTTTGTTTCTGAGAAGTAATATATCCAAAGCATACTGTGATCCTTGAGGTCAAGTTGGCAATTCCTTAGTGTCCAACTCGATATAAAGGTTACCTCTCTGCTTTCAGAACAAGAGAGAAGCCATTCAACCTCCCCTAACGCATGTTACACATGGACTGACCCAAATCCAAGAAGATTAATTTTCAAACAAAAACCCTTGGATAGCTGTGTTCACAGGATAGATATTCAACCTGGTAAGAAAGTTGTCTCTCACATCACTGGCTTAGACCATTAGATATCACCAGTAGATTTTTGCTACCAGATAAAGTTTAGTTTATATGATTGATACAGACTATATCTACATGAAACCAATAATCAAATGTACATGAAATATCTGTTCCCTTTGCAGTTGTGTATGTTGCCTCATTGAAGGCGAGTAGCCAGAAGCCTGGTAAAAACATGAGGTATGCTATATTTATTATTCATCCGAACAGTGCAATGGAAAGTTTGTAGAGCCCATTGATTTATTAACCTGTTGATTCAGTAATTCCTTAAATATTTATTGATTATGTGAAAGTCATCATGCTAATAGTAGTGTATTTGAATTTAGCACAAGTACTGTTATTAATGAGCTGTGTGATCTATGAAAACAACTTCTCCCTGGGCTTTACGTTTCTCACCAGTTCAAAAATATGTATTTATTAAGCCCACACTCTATGCCAGGCTTTGTGCTTGGTATTAGGAACAGAGAAATGAATAAGACAACATTGTAAGGGAGACAGGTATGGAAACAATTGAAGCATGCATGTTAAAATTACATCCAAGTTTTCTGTTTAAAAAAAAAAAACCAGAGTGCTAGTGATTAATCTGCCAGGGGAAACAGGATTAGGAAAAACTTCAGAGAAGAGACATTTAAGAATTATTAGGAGTCAGACAGAAAAGTGGAAGAAAGTCATTTTATACAGTTCATTAATGACAGCTTAAAATTTCATGATTTTAGCAATATACCTTTTAAACTTTTGGAAAAAGACATGGGGCTAGATGATAATAATACCAATTAACCATTAAAAGTGATATTCAGATGCTTTGAAAACCTCATAAATAAAACTTCTCATCGTATAGATATTTAAAAATTCTGTTTAGGATTTTTTTTTTGGCCTTAGTTATACATCTCCAACTAGGAATGTTTCTGCCTGGTAAACTCCCTTTATCATAGAGTAGCTTACTTCTACTAAGTCTTTTGACTAATAGTTCAGAATAATGTCTTGATTTTATTTTATGCTTCCATAGCTATTAAGATATAAAAATTTTGCATCATTATATGTAAGTTCACTTAAAATATACTTTTTTCTCTCACTATATGGATTTTTATGAAATACAGAACTAATACCTGTATTTTTACTGCAATATTGATATATGGTTTATTCCCTCAGTGATTGCTCCTTTTGTTTCAGATACTACAGAATCCACTTTTTAATAATATAAATCTTCCTAAACCACACTCCCTCCTCCCACCCCCTGCCAAGTTATCAACAGAGGCATTTGGATTCACAGAGATTCTAACAAAAGATTACCCAACATTTTCTCTTATCTTACAATTGGATGTATTCCCTTGGGATAAGACCTCATCCAGAACTAAGACTGCTCAACCAAATGGATTTTTTGGTTGGCTGAATTCACAGACACTTAGACACATCAACAGAAGAGACTTCGCCTCATCCAGTGACTGTAGCAAATAGCTATTGTTAGGATGTAAAGGTCTCGGTCAATCAGGACTCAAGAGTCTAAAAAGTTTGATTTCTCTTTAAGAGTCATTTAGAACAGACTTGAGAACACAGAGCCATCCTTGTTCAATAAGAGATGAAGATGGTATGAGATTAAAGGAACTTTTACCTCAATGGAATATGAAAGGAAGAATGGGAGTATATCTCAGACTAATAGACTTTTAGGGTAGGAAGGGTCCTTAGAAATAGCTAAGCAAATGCTCTCACTGCACATACGAGAAAACTGAACTGCAGAAATGTTAAATGCCTTCCAAAAACCACGCAGCCAGTTTTCCTACAAAGGGTCAGAAAGTATATTTAGTGTAGGATTCAAATTCAGACTTTTGACATTATTTAAAAATTAATTTATGTAAGTACATACCAAGCTACAATAATAACACTGAAATATATTCATTCCACAAATTTAAATATGCCACAATTCTATAATCCAGCTCCCTTCACAATTTAAGTAGCATTTCCCCCACCCCAGCACTTTTCAATATCCTTTTCCAATATCCTGGAAATTTACAAGTGTACCTTTTAATCATTATTTTGGTCACTATCCGCTTCAAAATAAACCAAATGATGCAGTTTAAAATTTATGAGTTTTGGAGGAAATATATACAGAAAATATAGAGGAAAATAGAGCTGTAGGCAAACTGGAACCAAAATGTCTTTGGAGCTATAAACAAATAAGTTTAGGGTACATCAGTGATATAATTGAGTTGAAACGAAAGCAAGACTAACATGGTGATGAGTAATCCATTAATATGTGAGAACTCTGAATAATCCTTCATGGGTGCTTGAATGGAGAGGCAAAGATGACTCTTTCCACAGATACTCTTGTGGAGTAAGGTGGGAGCAGGTTAGCCACTGGGGATCTCAAATGCATGTTTATCAAGGCCCCACTGCTGCTACAGCTCTGGCTCCTGGGGAAGGGGTGGAAGAGGGAGAATGGCAGTACAAACAGCAATTCAAAACTCCCTTTCCTTGTTCTGAATTGGCAGTGTTTTTCCAAGTTCTCATAACATAACTATGGATGACAGAATTCAGCAGACTTCTAAGATTGTGGCCTCAGACTTTCTTTATAGACCTCTGTGAAACACTACTGGTTTGGGGTTCATTTCCCAGCCTAAGGTGAATAAAATACAGTTGATTTAACCATTAAAAATCTGTGATAAAAAAACAAAACAATGGTGATTAAAAAGGTTGAAGGAGTTGATTACATAACCAATTATTAAGGCTATTAAAATTTTTATTTTTCTGTGACATTTTCTATGTCTGTGAGTCTAATTCTGTTTTGTAAATAAGTTCATTTGTGTCATTTTGTAGATTCCACATATAAGTGATATCGTATGATATTTGTCTTTCTCTGTTTGACTTACTTCACTTAGTATGATAATCGCTAGGTCCAGCCATGTTGCTGCAAATGGCATTATTCCATTCTTTTTTATGGCTGAGGAATATTCCATTGTGAGTATATATATATACACACACACATATGTACACCACTGTAGGTGTGTGGGTTTATTTCTGCTCTCTCTATTCTGTTCCATTGATCCATATGTCTATTTTTTGCCAATACCATGCTGTCTTGATTACTGTAGCTTTGTAGTATTGTCTGAAGTCTGGGAGGGTTATGCCTCTAGCTTTGTTCTTTTTCCTCAGCATTGGTTTTATGGTCTTTTATGGTTCTATATAAATTTTAGGATTATTTGTTATAGTTCTGTGAAAAATGTCATGGGTAATTTGATAGCGATCACATTAAATCTGTAGATTGCTTTGGGTACTATGGCCATTTTAACAATATTAATTCTTCTAGTCCAAGAGAATGGGTTATCTTTCCCAGATGATTTCTTTAAATCATCTTCAATTTCCTTTTTCAGTGTTTTGCACAAGTCTTTCACCTCCTTGGTCACATTTATTCCTAAGTATTTTACTCTTTTGATTCAATTTTAAAAGGGATTGTTTTTTTACTTTTCCTTTCTGGTATTTAATTGTTAGTGTAAAGAAATGCAACAGATTTCTGTATGTTAATCTTGTATCCTGCTACATGGCTGAATTTGTTTATCAGTTCTAGTCATTTTTGTGTGGTGTTTTTAGGGTTTTCTATTTGTAGTATCATGTCATCTGCATATAATGACAATTTTACTTCTTCTCTTCCAATTTGGATACCTTTTATTTCTTTTTCTTGTCTGATTGCTGTGGCTAGGACTTCCAATACTATGTTGAAAAGAAGTGGTGGGAGTGGGCATCCTTGTCTTCTTCCAGATTTTAGCATAAATCTGCCAAAGTCAGAGAGCCGCCTGAACAGGGCTCAGATTTCAGCTCCATTTCTGAAGTCACATGGGCCCTGGGGATTGGCTCAGATTTCAGCCTCACCTCTGTGTGTGGGCAACCCACCAGGGCTTGTGGGCTCCCAGAGCTCTTAGAGAATGGGGTGAGCCTGCAGTGAGAGGAAAAAAATGCTTAATATAATTTCTATCCTCTTAAATTTGTCTAGACTTGATTGTGGCCTGGTGTGTCATCTGTTCTGGAGAATGTTCCATGTGCACTTAAAAAGAATGTGTATTCTGCTGTTTTGGGTGGAATGTCATATAAATATTAAGTCCAACAGTCTATTGTGTAATTTAAGACCACTTTTTCTTAATTGATTTTCCGTCTGGATGATCTGTCCATTGATGTGAATTGATTTCCATCTGAGTGGAATACTTTTTCCATCCCCTCACTTTTAGTCTGTTGTGTGTTTAGCTCTGAAGCGAGTGTCTTGTAAGCAGAGGTCTTGGTTTTGATCAAATCAGCCACCCTGTGTCTTTTGATTGGAGCCTTTAGCCATTGACATTTTAAGTAATTATTGATATGTATGTACTTAGCATTTTGTTACTTGTTTTTCTGATTGTTTTTGTAGTTTTTCCCTGTTCTTTTCTTCTTCTTTTAGTTTCTTTTCTAGTAGGTTGATGATTTTTTACTGGTGCTATTGTGTTTCTTTCTAATTTTTGTGTATCTATTTTAGGTTTTTGATTTGTGGTCACCGTATATGTTGACCTGTATCTACTTGTTTTAAACAGGTAGTCCTTTAAGTTCAAACACATTCTAAAAGATGTACATTTTTTACTCCCCTCCCCAACCTTTTGTGCTTTTGGTGTCATATTTTACATTTTCATGTTACCACTTTGCTGATTATTCTTGTTGTAGTTGATTTCACATTTTTTTGCATTTTATTCTTTGTACTAACTTATTTAAGTGGTTGATCCTCAACCTTTACTATACATTTGCCTTTACTAGGGGGATTTTCCTTTCCTATAGATTCTTATTTCTTGTTATTGCCTTTTCCTTTTCATTTAGAAAGACCCTATAACATTTCTTTTAAGGTCGGTTTAGTATTGATGAACTCCCTTAGTTTTTGCTTGTCTGAGAAGTTCTTTACATCCCTTTCAGTTCTAAATGATAACCTTGCTGGGTACAGTATCCTAGATTGCATGTTTTTCCCTTTCAGCTGTTTAAATATATCATGTCACTCCCTTCTGGCCTGCAAAGTTTTTGCATAAAAATCAGCTGATAGCCTTATGCAGGTTTCCTTGTGTATGACTCTTTGTTTTGCTTGTTGCCTTTAGAATTGTCTCTTTATGTTTAACTTTGATATTTTAATTATGATATGTCTTGGTGTGGGTCTGTTTGTGTTCATCTTGTTTGAGACCCTCTATGCTTCCTGTACCTGGATATCTGTTTCCATCTCTAGGTTTGGGAAGTGTTCAGCCATAATTTTATTAAATACATTTTCAACCCCCTTCTCTCTCTCTTTTCTTTCTGGGACCACTATAATGTGAATGTTGGTATGCTTGATGTCCCAGAGGTCTCTTAAACTGTTCTCATTTTTTAAAATTTGTTTTTCTTCTTGATGTTCCAATAGGGCCATTTCCATTTTTCTATCTTCCAGATCACTTATGCATTCTTCTGTATCACATAGTCTGCTATTCATTCTTTCTAGTGTCTTTTTCATTTCAGCTATTGTATTCTACAGTTCTGACTGGTTCTTTTTTATCTTTTCTAGTTCCTTGTTAAAATGCTCACTGTGTTCATCTATTCTTTTCCCTAGTTCAGTTAGATTTCTTATTACTAATGCTATGAACTCCTTATCTGGTAAACTTTATTTGTTTCTTTAATTATTTTTTCAGGGTTTTTCTCTTGCTCTTCAGCTGAGACAAATTCCTTTGTCTTCTCATTTTGCTTATCTTTTTCTGTCTCTAGATATTAGGTGAAACAGTTACCTATGGCGGTCTTGAAGTGGTGTGCTTACACAGGGGCATCCTTATACAGTCTGCATGTGCCTGATGGCTTTGGTGTGAGAGCTGGATTCCAGGTGAACACAAGTCACATCTTTCCTCAGAGTATGCTGGTAGCTATCACCTTGGTAGGAAGTGGGTCTGGAGATGAAGGAGCCAGGGCCAGAGACAGGTGTAAGCTAGGGCTCCCCATATGCTCAGTGGCCATTACCACACTATCACAGGTAGGGGCAGGTCCCAAGTTGCTGGAGCAGAAGCCCCGAGGGTTGGGTCCAAGCTGACTCCACTCCCTTTAAGTGCGTGATCTCCCTGCTCCCAGTACTGGCACCCTTGCCTTTGACCCTGCTTCAGGAACAAGCAAGCTTGTGTGTGCTGTTCACAAGTGGAGCCAAAGCTTCCAGCAGCCCCCCTGTTGGTCCCACCAGCACTGCAACCAGCAGAGGGAGCTTGTCTTCCCTGTGTTGGACCCCAGGACTGGGGAGCCCAATGTGTGGCTTGAACTGCTTACTCCCATGGGTGGATCTCCTCCCATGTAATCTCCCTTTTCCTCTGTGTCCCCTCCCAGGGGCACAGGTCCTGACCTGATCACTTCTCTTCCTTTCCTACCCAGTTCCATGTGGCTCTTTCTTATATCCTTGTTTGTACAAGTGACTTTCTGCCAGTTTCTGGTTAGTTTTCAGTGAGAACATTTCCATGTGTAGATGTATTTTTGATGTGTCTGTGTGGGGAGGGGAGTTCCACATCCTCCTATTCCGCCATCTTGATCTCCCCATCTTAGACTTTGTTCTTTTAGTTAGGTCTCCTGTGACATTAAACTTTCTTCAAAAGTGCAGTTTTGGGCTTCCCTGGTGGCGCAGTGGTTGAGGGTCCGCCTGCCGATGCAGGGGACGCAGGTTCGTGCCCTGGTCTGGGAAGGTCCCACGTGCCACGGAGCGGCTGGGCCCGTGAGCACGGCCGCTGAGCCTGCGCATCTGGAGCCTGTGCTCCGCATCGGGAGAGGCAGCAATAGTGAGAGGCCCGCGTACCGCAAAAAAAAAAAAAGTGCAGTTTTGATTTATGTGACTCTTTTCTTTCTAATTCCACGATTTTGAGGTGTTAATTATTTTCATAATTTTGTTCTATTTAAAGAATCCAAACAAGAAAAAGAAGACTGATAGTCATTGAATATGGTAGTGACAAGATAATTTCAATTTCAGTTATTAACTGACCTTTACTAATTCTGCTTCACTCTCTTTATATGTGAATTAACACTGATGAGTTCCCTTCAAATGTCCCTCAAAGTATTTATAGTTGTTTCATATTTAAAGAAGTCTCAATACACTGATAGTTAAATTTGTAAAACCAAATATTAGAAGCTAATAAATTTTATCATTAAAAGTTTTTTTTCAGTTCACACACAGAAAAGAATGATTATAATGTTCTATTTAAAGAGACCATCTCTAGGACATAAAACATAGTGAATGCTTGCAAAGTTTCAAGCAAATTTTTAAGAACGTTACTATAAAGTGAGGCTCATGTAAAATTCTTCTAAATGTTGCCACGACCTCTGTCTGCCCTTTTAGTGTGTCTGTTTTCTTGTTGTGGCTAAGCTTACTGAAGTTTAGAAGTGAAATGTCTGACATGTATCCTTTGCAGAAGAGTTTTCTAGTATCCTTGGGTTCTCTGCTCTGTTGTAGTTTGCAGTGACTGCCCTCCACTGTTGCAGCTCACTTCTCCCCCTTTTGCTGTGCAAATCCCTCTGGAATTAAGAGGGAGGAAAGAAAGAACCAGGTCTACTTCTCTTCTGCTAAGCTCTCTATTCAGCCCCATTGTACTGCACAGTTATGTGTGGATTTCTGAAGAATCAGGGCCATTTCAAAAGGAAATTATAGAAAAAGCTTCATTGTCAGGAGACTCTGTATTCTCATATGATAGTTCTTCCTTCTTTCAGGGACAAATAGTGTTCATAGACTGTGGTTAGCTTTCCTCAGTGAAGTGCTACAAGGCTGTGTGTGGCTGAACCCAGCTTGTAGTTTATATACAGTTTATACATTTTGCAAGAAAAGCAAAGACATGTAATATTTGTGAATTTCCAGGAAAGGCTTTTTGTCTAAAAAATTGTGTTTCGTCGCTTTTTTAGTATTTCTATTAGAGATTATAATGAAAATTGCCCTTTAATGTATCTAATGAGGTCTGGGATGCCCCCCAAGGACTCTTGATTTCTGCTTACACAGTCATTATGAAGAAGGGTTGGATCATCTCCCTCCTCCTTTAAAAGAGTTGTCCCCTCCTGCCCACAGAGATGACCCCAGGTGTGCCCCTAAGTCCAAAGTGAGCCATGCCAACGAAGGGTTCCAGAATTTTATGGATATTCAAGTAAATTCTACCTTTGGCAGAAGTCAAGTAGTAGCTGAACACTGCTTAGCATCCCCTTATGTAGGGAACCAATGAGTATTAAGAAGTTGAAGCAGGTAAGTCTCTTAGACCTGTAATGTTCATTCTGTTATTATAACTTTTAAAGTTCTATCTAACTTATATTTTGCTTGGCAGTGCAAGAGAAAAGCACCTAAAGACATTGGTCTTCATGAACAAGATAGAGTTGATTTCTTTCTTTTAAGGAGTAAGGGGTGAGGGAGTCCATCATTAATCCCCCCCTCCTTCTTCTGATCCAAGCACCGTGTACCCTGACCCCTGCCTCTAGGTGATGTTCCTTACCCACCTTCTATAGTTATTGTGTGAATGTCCATAGAGTATCCTGTCCACCCAGACCCGTTTCTAGACAGCAGGGTGCTCGTATCACCCAGTCTGACTAATCCTAACACTCCACTCCTAGAACTAGAGTTGTTTATCACAGGGTGTGTGATCTAAGCCAGTACAATTCAATTTCTTCTCTGGGATTTTATGTGACTGAGAAGGAAGAGAGAAGCCCTTGTCTCTCTGGGTTGCTAACCTGGGAAAAGGTAAACCCAGAACAGATGATAGATCCATGATTTTCCTTCCCTATCCTGCTGCACCTTTGGACAAAATTGTCCATAATGTGGGCAATGAAGTCAACCCACAGAAGGGAGTAGAGACAGGAGTGTAGCATAAACTCCCAGTTCTAGTTCCTCATACTCCCAGGCCTGTTTGGGCTCCTTTAGGTTTTCCTTTATTTCCTTGATTCTTTCAGTTATTCCAGTAACCTTACAACTCTGAAATGAATTTATCTAACTATCTATCTGTCTATCAACTATCTATCCATCTATCTTCATCATCATCATTTACTTATTTGCCTAAGCTAGTTTAAGTTGGGATTCTTTCATTTAGGATGGGGAGAATCCTTACTAATACAATGCTTTTCTCTGTCAGCTCTTTCCCCCATATCCTAACTGGGCTCTTCCACCATCAGGTTTGTATCTGTGCCTCCCAGGCTCCCCACTTTCAATTGTCTCAGTCTGAAAACCCACTTTGGTTCCTGTATTGGCCTATTTGGGGTGCCAAGCAAGGTACCACAGACTGGGTGGCTGAAACAACTGAGATTTATTTTCTTACAGTTCTGGAGGCTGAAAGTCCAAGATCAAAGTGTTAACAGGTTTGGTTTCAGCTGAAGCCTCTCTACCTGGCTTACGGATGGCCACCTTCTTTCTGTGTCCTCACATGGCTTTTTCTCTGTGCCAGGTATCTCTCTTCCTATAAGGACACCAGTCATATTGGATTAGGCTCCACCCTTATGACCTCATTTGACCTTCATGACCTCCCTAAAGGCTCCATTCCCAAATATGATCACACTGGGGGTTAGGGCTTAAACATTCGACTTTTAGGAGGATACATTTCAGTCTATAACATTCCCTGACACATGAACATCACTTACTTCCATGGGGAATAAAAATCTTGTTTCTTGGGTTCCAGGTCCCACCCACACAATGAAATGGGCTGAGTCCTGTCGTCTACTCTCTGGAGCTCTGCACTCCCCTGGACATCACTGGGGCTTATCCTGCCCAGTTTCAAGATAGCACATCTCCCAAGGACAAACATTATTATTATTATCATTATATTATTATATTATCATTATTATTACTAGTGCTAGTACTACTACCACTATTATTATTATTATTTTCCGGGAGTAAATGTAACCCCAAACTGATGGGGGAAAACATTTCTTCCATTAGAAAGGCAGCTGCACTGTCCTTGGTATTAATGAGACCCCATTATTTGTAGAACTTCGTTTAATTGCACCTGGGCCTGTCAGAACTCCCTTGCATCAGCCCTTAACCTGTTTTGTTTTTTTTTTTCATTTTCTTTCATTTTCCTAGAGAAGCTTTCCAAACATTATTACGTTCCAATTTCTCCCACCTTCAGCCCACATATTTAAACCAGCAGGTTGTCATAAACTAGCTTGTCACGTGGCCGTGTGCCTTTACTCCAGCTACGTTCAGCGCCTTAGGGGAAGGCACAGAAAAGGCAGACAGTTGAACTTAACTAGGGATATGGTTATGGTCATAACAGCCTCAAATGGTAGAAGAATGAGGGCATGGAAGTTGAGTGTACATGCAAGGGAGTACACGTACTGCTGGACTGTGGAATCCAACCTAGGGAATGAGAGAAGTGAGGTAGGGAAAAAATGATCAATAGGATGGGTGACTGAAGACTGTTCAGGCAAACCAGAAAGAGTGGAGGGGGCAGTCAGAGAGGGGACTTTTAAATTGTGATTTTGAAACTGTTGCAATTATTAGTAATGGGACAGTTTAGGGCAAGGGTGAGTCAAATTTTAAGTAAAGGGCCAGATAGTAAATATTTTCAGCTTTGTAAGCCGTAAGGTCTGTCACAACTCCTCACTCTGCCACTGTTACCAGAAAGCAGTCATAGATGATATAAACCTGAATGAACACGGGTGTGCTGCACTTAAAAATACAAAATCCATCCTTAGTTGGCAGGCTGTACAAAAAACAGGCAGGGGGCTAGACTGGGCTACAGGCCATAGTTTGCTGACCCTCTGGTCTAGGTTATAACCATGGATGTAAGTGGCAGAAAGTGAAGTGCAAAACACTGAACTTGAAAAGATTTGAGGACTGAAAAACTAGAAGGCTGAATGAATCATCAACATAGATGTTAAACTCACCATGAACAATGACAGGGATTCTGCAGGAATAAACACTTGAAGCTGAGTGTTAAAATCTTCAATGGATATAGGGAGTGACCAGGTGAACGGCAGATGCCTATGAAAATGAAAGGAGGTATCATGATGATATATGCTTCAAGTAGATTTGGGGTTTTGTTTGTGCTTTGTTTCTTTTTATGGCAAGGGGAGGAACACTGATCTGGAAGCCATGATAGGGAGCAAGGAGGCTGCCAACCCCACCTGCCCCTCATATTATGTGAGAAGAGGGAGGACATTCTTCACTTTCGAGCCTGTAGGAAAGTTAGTGTTCTCAGGGCATAGCCTGGTTTCAACAGAAGAGAAAGTTACAGGAACATTCAGAGGACTTGAGGATACAGGCTTTTTGCAGGTGCCATTGTGGAGGGCACAGTGAGTGAAAAGGCAGCTGGAGTGGGGACTTGAGTAAGTGAAGGGGCTTATACAGAAGGAGATAAGAGTCTGGAGGACTAGGTGTTCTTGTGTCAGAGGAAGAAGTTTGTAAATGCAATGAGGTTAGTCTGCAGGATTTCCTGAGGAAAAATAATAGTGAGTAATAGATTCTCATGTGGTCTCCTTCTAGATACTGATCTCTTCGGCTGTGAGACAGGCAGCATTTTAAATAGGTCAGGGAAGCAGAGGGGCTGTTTTTCCAGGATGGTGAGGATGCCTGTAGGAGTCTCAGCTCCGGCTGAGGTGCATCCTTTTTCATTATATTCCCAATGTCTAGTACAATTAGTGGCAATTCATCTTTGTAATAAAGACAGATACACAAACAACAATAATAAAAGGCAGAATAAAGGAATGGTGTTAAGTGTCTTGACAAAGCAATTGAGAAAAGAGGGCAAAATTTATCGGATGAAGAATTCAGGGGAAGATGTCAGAAGGTGATACCTTTACTGAGATCCCTGGAAGGTGAATTTTTTTTTTTTTTTTTTTGCGGTACGTGGGCCTCTCACTGTTGTGGCCTCTCCCGTTGTGGAGCACAGGCTCCGGACGCGCAGGCTCAGCGGCCATGGCTCACGGGCCCAGCCGCTCCGCGGCATGTGGCATGTTCCCGGACCGGGGCAGGAACCTGTGTCCCCTGCATCGGCAGGCGGACTCTCAACCACGGCGCCACCAGGGAAGCCTGGCAGGTGAACTTCTGACGCGTCACTGATGGTGGCTCCGATGCTGCCTGTGTAGTGACTGAGGGCATCCATGTACTTGCACAACTGTCTGACAAGGATTGCTTTTAGGCATCCTAGTTACATCTATATGTGTTCAGCGATCAAAATGAAAAGATTTGGTCATTTCAAATTGCTTTTGTTCTTTTGTTATATTTCTCAAGAGATAAGGAGCTAGAAACAGCCAAACAAGTAACAGCAAATTGAAAAACCAAATCATCTCACCTGCTGTGTGTTTTAAAAGGAAGCTGGGGCCCATTTGGAAAGGTATCAAGGGTGGAGACAAAAAAAAAGAAAAAAAAAAGAATTAGAAGATTATTTCTATTATTTCTCCAAGGAAATAATTGGCATTAAAAAAAGCTGCCTTTGCCTCCTAGATAAAATAAATTTTGGTGAAATGTCGGTATTGTATAAAACACCGTGTTCAGTCAGCCTCTTCATGTGTACAGTTTAGTCAGTAGAGAGCCTGAGGGCCCTTATAGATAAAGAATGATTTCCTTGTGCTGTCAGAGCAGGAAGGTAATAAATCAATGCTTTCAATTTGGATTTACGCCTTTGGTCTAGTTTTTAATAAAATTATAGCCAAAGGCTAAAATTCTCAAGTTGGTACCAAATTGCTTTAACCCTAAGGGTTCTTTCCCACACTTAGATTCACTTTACCTCAGATTTTTCTATCAGTCTATATATAACCTGTGATGGAAAATATTCCCTCTTCACAGTTACGAGCATAAATGAAGAAGGAGTTCTGGACTTGTCCTGTCAATTAGATCTTTCACTTTAGAAGAATTGTTCCAAACTTGGAGTCTTCATGGATAAAGGTGAGTAATGTTCACCCCCTCCCCTCCAGGGAGAGTGCACAAGCCACCTGAAAGAGAAAGAAATACAAAAAACCCACTTTCTCCATCTGGTTATTTGACTTTACCTTCAATATTATAGAAAAAATTAGTTAACTGCTGCTGAGTAGTACATTACCGCAAAATGTAACAGCATAAACTAACAGATATTCATTATTACCCAGTTTTGAGGGTCAAGAATCTGAAAGGGTGAGGAATCTGGCTGGTTCTAGCTCAGAGTCTCCGGCGGGGTTGCAGGTGCACTTCTGGCCGGAGCTGCGTCACCTGTGGGTCCCACTGCAGCTGGAGGATCCAGTTATGAGTTCAGTGCCAGGTTGTTGTCAGGCTTCAGTTCCTTTCTGGCTGTTAGCTGAAGGCCTCCATCTCTTGTCAAGTAAGTCACTTCATAGGCTGCCTGAGAGTCTTTACGACATGGCGAAGGCTTCCCTCAGAGCAAGTGATGAGAGAGAGAAGAACCCAAGACAGAAGCTAACTTTGAAAGTGACCTATGATCACCTCTGCCATACTCCCATGGGTCACACAGACCAACCCTGGCACAGTGTGGGAGGGTCTACACAAGGGCATTAATACCAGGAGGTGGGGCTCTTTAGGGACCATCCTGGAGGCTAGCTGTCACTCATATGAATTCAGTTTAATGGTCTGTTATAAAAGAATTGCATATTTTGGTAAATACAGAAATGGAGACTTAGAGAAAAAAATGTATAGCTCTCTGAGATACTCACCGTTACGATATTGGTGTATGCACATCCACCCAAGGATTTGTTTTGCGTATGTTGATCATGTGGCACATACAAAACTGGTTTTTCTGAGTTAATATCTCAAATTAATTAATTCTGTCCATTACAGACAGTTGTTTCCTTGTAGAATTTTTACTTCTTGTCCAGAAATGAGACTCCTTCCTTTCTTTGTGTATAAATTACTCACTTGTACCGAGGCACATTTTGCAACTTTAGTTCCCAAACCTGCATTCAGAAGCGACCAACGCGTGCCTCTGATGTCAGGGGGCTGGGTGGGCAGGAACGTGCTCTGTCCCTTCACCATCTAGTTGTTTTCCATTTGGGGTCAGGAAACCTTTGGCTGCGCAACAGTGACAGGACAAAGCTTTCCCACCACTAGCCTGGGACTAGGGCGATTTGGGGGTAGAAACTAGGAGGAAGGACAAGCCTAGAATCAGATAAAAGATGATCTGGAAAAGCTGAAATGGGTCCACAATTAAGATGAAATGCGGAACGCAAGAAAGTGTCGCCTTCCTACAGGGCAGAACTAATTTAGTCCTTTTGTCTGCATTACTGTTTCTTGGAAAGTTCTGAAAGAGACCTCTCTAGTTGGCAGCTCATGGCGGGGAGGGAGCAGTGGGACAGGACAGCTCTAATTCGCACCCTCTGGGTGTTAAGCTTTGGCGAATCCCCTGTCTCTCCACGCAAGGCCAGAGGTGGAGTTAGTGGAGAAGCCATGGGGCATTATGTTATTTCCTGTGGATATCTTATTTTGCCCTTTGCCTCTATTTTTGAAAAAAATCTTTCTTTCCTCCTAAAAACAAACTGTCCACTTTTTTATAACAGATATTAATACTAACCATTGACTGGGTATTGAGTAATAACAGCTAACTTTTATTGTGTGAAGCTATTGTAAGTACTTAAAATGTTTTATTTAATCCAGCCAACATGGTAATGCTATGATTAGCTCACTTCTACAGATGAGGAAAGTGGGACAGAGCGTATTAAGTACCTTGCACTGAGTCACTAAGCTAGCGAGTGTCAGAGTCTGGCTCCCAAGGGAGCACCCTTATCCACCGAGCACTAGTAGAGCCTTCCCATGTGTCCCAGGTTCTGTGCTAAGCGTCATGCATATTTTCTCTCACTGTATCTTTATACAACACTGTGAGGTAGGTATTAGTTTCCACATTTTATAGATAGGGAAACTGAGGCACGGGGAAGTTAGTTATCTTGGCCAAGCTCCCTTGGCTGATACAAAGCTTGTATTCAAACCAGGGTTCATCCAGGCTTCCTCCACTGCTCATGTCCTTATGTTCCCAAGGTAAGGGAACAAATTATTTTATGGTAAGCAGCAGATGCGTAGAGAGTACTTCACATTACTTCCACGTAATTACGTAGGAAAAAAGAAATTTGAACAGAGCATATGCCAACGATAGCTTAGATCTTTGGTTTGGTTATCACATGACTTCTTGGTTTTCTGAAGGTTCACCTTCAGTTATTTCATGTCTCAGATTTAGAAGCAGTACTTATTTTCATAATGAGATTACAGGGAAGATCTGAAGTGTGACTGTGAGGGAACAAAAGTTTCTTCTGATATGATGTCTGGATTTATCCACGTAATCCAGTAAATAGTAGAATATACTGCTCTTGATGCAGAATTTTCCACAGGCATGCAAGTGCACACGTATAAACTTGTAAATACACACACAATGAGGGCACATAATCTTTGACTGGGCTGCTAAGGGTGAAATAAATTTGCTGGTAGGTAAATCTAATTGTAAGTTCTATGTTTGCCTGTAGATATTCACGGGGAGGTTAGGCGCTGGAGAGAGAATAATGTTATGCCTATATTTTTAATATTATATTCATATAAAAGAACTTTAAAAGCTTTCACACGTCTTCATTAATGAAAGGAAGTAGATTAAGGTTCTTTGTAGCAGTGTAAATTATACAGTATTTTTGCTGAATGATGTATTATGTGGTCATACTTAAATACTGTTATGTCTGAGGTTTGGCAACATAATACTTGGAATGAACCCAAATGACAGGAAGGACTAGGGACTGATTCCATTTTCCCTTCTGTTTCTTGGCTCAGGTCTTCCCAAACATGGAAATAAACAGCTTATCTGAAACTGGAACACTGACCTTTCTTGTAGCAGGTTTTGTGGCTAAATATTGAAGGCTCGCACAATTCCCTTTCTGAAAGAAAGCCATTTATGTACAACCAAGAGTAGGTTGATAAGGGAAAAGCACTTACAATGTTATGTGTATTTAAGGCAGTGCTTTTGTTTTCCACGGATAAACTGCAATGAGGTTAAATATTTCAGGTCACCCCTCACCGTAATTATAAAGTTAGAAAGTATTTTCTCCAGTATATCCCTACTTCTCCTTTCTGTTTTCTTTTTCTTCTCTGGGTTACTGTCTCCTCTTTTTTCCCCACCACTATCACCCCCCAAATACCCTTGCCCCCCTCCCCTCTAGAGGTATATATAATGACCACAGATTAGATCTTGTAATGAAACCCTCTATCTTCAAGTCCAGACTCTGGACCCATTACTTGAGATGATTCACTTGATTTCTCTGAGGTGTTCTACTTACTTGCAAGCTGGGAAGAATAATAGTTAATTTCCAAAGTTGTAAGGATTCCCAAAAGATGCTTATGAAATGCTTGATATGTAATTGTTCTGACTCTTAAGATTACCATTACCCAAGCTGTCCCCCTAAAACTACATTTCTACTCCACAATTATTTCTGTTCTCTTCCCTCATCAGTACTCCCATTTCCTCTGTAACTTCATGTCAGATTACTAAATGAGGAAAGGATTAGATGAACTAATTTCAATATGAATTACCAATAACAATGTGTAAACAAATTAATGAACAGTGTGAATTTGATGGGGCACAGATATACAGTTGTTAATCTCTTTCTTTTAAAAGTCGCTTCCCTCAGCTGTTCTCCATAGAATTTCCATTTCTATTCCTTAGTGATATCTTGGGACAAATCCCATAGCTTTCCTGTCACTCAGTTATTAAACATCAGCATATATCCAGTTTAAATCTTTCTCTTCCTTCCATTAGCAACAAGACTTTTGGCTCAAAGGAGTTGGAATTGGGAGGTGAAAAGGTCTGATTTAGGGACTTTTCCCCGTCCTCCTTTTTCTGAAGCTCTTTTTCTTCCGGTATATTCAGGACAGAGAAGTGAGATGGGAGAAAAGAGTCAGTCAAATTATTCTCATTTAGTTGGGGTTGGTCTTTTCCTCTCTTGGCTGTGACAGTTGCCTTGGTGATGACCTCTGAGTGAAAGGTACCAAATGCTGGTTCTCTCTTAGGGTGCATATGTGACTGCCCAGGAGACCCTGCAGGAAGCTTCCTGCTACATTGTTCTCTGCCACAGAAGATCTGCTGGGCTTTGAACTCTTCCATCCGATGAATCTTTACCAGTATAATTTCAGACAAGGCAGTTGTCCAAGGCTATTTAGATCGGAGTTTGGGAGAGATTTTGCCAGCATCTCCCAAATTGTGCCGCTTGGGTAGGCATTGTCTACTCTGTGCCTCCATTCCTGGGTCCACCCCTCTTTAAGAGAATTGTATTTGTGCTGTCTGTATTTGTCATTACGACTTCAAAACACGCGGCAGCAGAGGCAGGCATTTGAAAAGTAAAGGCGTTAAAGTGGCTGTAACATAGATGGGAAAAACTGGTAAAATTTGGAACCAACGAAAACTAAAATATATTCTGTACAGGGAAACCAAAATCTTAGAGATCATATGCTCTTAGCATTCCTAATTGCATCTGCTCTGACAATGTGAATACTTTGGACAGAGAAGGAGAATTTTCCTCTTGGGGGTCTCTGGGATCATCAGATTTGTGCTACCCAGAAATTGACACTCATATTTGACATCTGGGCAAAGAAATGCCCTAGTATCTTTACACTCCATTCATATGCCTGAGCAAGGTTATTGATGAAACTTCGATAGATATTATTACCACTCTAAAACGAATCGTGAGCCAATACCCACTACCAGTAAGTTGTTATGAGAAAGCCTAATTGCACCACAATATAGAACTCAGAGTCTTTCACTTGATTGTTTGGTTCTTAGCAAGAAATTAAAATTTCAGATTTCTTTTATACAAAGTAGAAATCCTTATTATTATTATCATTATTTTGAAGAACCAATCTGCCTTACTCGGAAAATGGCTTACATCTCCATTATGGCAAGAGCAAGGTGGAACAGTCTTTCTCTCATTAGCTAAAACAAAAGAGATTTTTGTCCATGTACTCGTCTGTGTGCACTGATGCTGTATTGTATGCCAACACTCTCATTAAGCCATTTTGACAACCTTCAGTATCAACAGCTCCTTTGAAAACCACCTATCACGTGTCGTTAGGACTTGTGATTTCCTTCTGGGTCAGTAAAACTGTTACATTTAGGGTCAGCTAGCTCTTTACCTAGTAACCACTTTGTCACTTGGAAGGTGAAACTCCTTTTGGACAACAAAGTCTCTCTTCCTGGTCTTTACCATTCCTTTCTCTTTCTGTTTCCTGTTTAAACTGGCAAATTGCCCTATGTCCGTACTTTAGTCAAATACCCTTTGCCCTTTGTATTATTTATTTCCATCAGGCATTCTGTTCTGGTTGCTTTCCTGAAATTCATGAAGTATTTGTCCAGATGTTTTTAATAACAGCCTCAAAAATGGACAGAGTAAGAGAGTGAGTCAGGGCTCACTGTGCAAACAGTCCTCACAGCAGCATCTCTCCTGTGGCACAAACATCCCATTTCTCTTACAAGTACTCTGTGGTTCATGCTTTCTCATTTTCCACACTTGGTTAGTAATGGATATTTAATTAGTAAAGCAATGCATTTAAAACCTATTCTTTGATTATTGTCTGCATTAACAAAATAAAACATAGAGCTGAATACAAACCATGAGGTCTACAAAAGGTAGGAAAAAATATTATTTTAGCAAAAGTTTCAAAACCAAAATTTACTCCACACAAGCTCTAAAATCAATGTGCATATTCTAAATAATAAGATCTGGTTGGCTTTTTCGTTGTTGTTGAAATTTTACGGAAGCTTACACTAACTCCAAAAGGGATAATTGAGAGAATGAATTTTAATAGTGCTTTTCAAAAGTACTTGAAGGTTCTGAATAAAATAGAATAGGGTTCTATAGGAATATTATATAATTTTTAAACATAAAAATATAGAACATAGTTTTTCAACATAGAAACAACCTGGCATCTTAACAAAGGGAAAACAGTCTCTCAAATTCACTGGGGGTGTTTGTACTGAAAGCACATTTTGGCTGGAGGTTGAATGGTCAAATGTTAAAATCAACAGTTGGCCAAGATGGATAACATAGAAAAAACGTCAAATGCAAAAATAAATCTGAAATATTATTAAATAAAGTCAAGTCATGAAAATTTAAAAATAATTTTAGTAATTGTTCTTTAAGGCTTGACATTCTAGAACAGAAACATTTTGTCAGCAATGGCAGCTGGTAGATTGCTCCTGTGGTAATTATATTGCACATTAAGGAGGCTAAATAGACATTTATTTTCAACTGAGGTTGTGGAGAAACAAATTCCTTTGTTTAGCTCCTGCATCTAGGGCACAGCTGATGTAACAATGTGGCCAAGTTATTAACTCCCCTCCACCAATTGTAACTAACTTCCCCACCTCTTTAGCTCCTGGACTAGATGGTGAGGGTGAGGTGATGCTAAGGTCATGCTGATGAGGTAGTCCCCCAAATTGATGCTCTGCGTCCACACTGAAGAAGATGCTTTCTGAATATTTTCAAAAGCAGTCTTGCAATTGTGAATCTCACATATCTTAATATCTAATATTTTCTTTTTTTCAATTGAGGTATAGTTGTTGTATACCTGAATCTTATGTACTATTATAAAACATAGCGATTCGCAATTTTAAAGGTTATATTCCATTTATGGTTATTATAAAATACTGGCTATATTCCCTGTGTTGTATTATATATCCTTGTTGCTCATTTATTTTATATGTAGTAGTTTGTACCTCTTAGTCCCCTACCCCTATCTTGCCCCTCCTCCTTTCCCTCTCCCCACTGGTAACCAAGTTTTTTCTCTATGTCTATGAGTCTGTTTCTGTTTTATTATAGTCACTAGTTTTATTTTTTTAGATTCCACAAGTGATATCACATAGTATTTACCTTTCTCTATCTGATTTATTTCACTTAGCATAATACCCTCCAAGTCTCTCAAGGTTGTTTCAAATGGCAACATTTCATTCTTTTTTATGGCTGAGTAATATTCCATTGTGTATACATACCACATGCTTATCCATTCATCTGTTCATGGACACCTAGGTTGCTTCCATATCTTGGCAATTGTAAATAATGCTTCTATGAACATTGAGGTGATGTATCTTTTCAAATTAGTGGTTTTGGTTTTTTTGGGATAAATACCCAGGAATGGAATTTCTGGGTCATATGGTAGTTCTGTTTTCAGTTTTTTTGATAAACCTTCATACTGTTCTCCATATTTGCTGTACCAATTTACATTTCCATGAACAGTGTATGAGAGTCCCCTTTTCTCCACATTCTTGCCAACATTTGTTATTTGTGGTCTTTTTGATGATAGCCATTCTGACAGGTGTGAGGAGATATCTCATTGTGGTTTTAATTTGCATTTCTCTGATGGTTAACTATGTTGAGCATATTTTCATGTGCCTTTTAGCCATCTGTATGTCTTCTTTGGAAAAATGGCTATTCAGGTCTTCTGCCCATTTTTTAAAAATCCAGTTGCTTGATTTAAGTATTGCTACCCCAGCTTTCTTTTCATTTCTGTTTGCATGGAATACCATTTATATCTCCTCATTTTCAGTCTGTGTGTCTTTAGATCTGAAGTGAGTCTCCTGTAGGCAGCTTATATATGGGTCTTGTTTTTGTATCCATTCAGCCACTCTGTGTCTTTTGATTGTAGCGTTTAGTCCATTTACATCAAGTAATTATTGATATGTATGTTCTTATTGCCATTTTGTTCATTGTTTGGGGGTTATTTTGTAGGTCTTTTTGTTCCTTTCTTCTTCTCTTGTTCTTTTCTTTTGTAATTTGATGACTACCTTTAGTGTTACTTTGGATTTCTTTCTCTTTTTTGTGTGTGTATCTATTATAGATTTTTGGTTTCTGGTTACCCTGAAGTTTAAACATAGCAATTTGTGTGTGTGTGTGTGTGTGTGTGTGTGTGTGTGTGTGTGTATGACTATTTTAAGTTGCTGATCTCTTAATTTCAAATGCTTTTAACAGCTCTGCATTTGTACTCTCCTCCCCTCATGCTTACTGTTTCTGATATCATGTTTTACAGCTAATTGTTTTGTGTATCCCATAACTGCTTATTGTGGATATAGATGATTTTACTACTTTTGTCTTTTAACCTCCCTGCTAGCTTTGTGTGTGGATAATTTCCCACCTTTACTATGTGTTTGCCCTTACCAATGACCTTTTTCTTTTATGATTATCATATGTCTCATTGTGTCCTTTTCTTTTTCACTTAAAGTTCCTTCAACATTTCTTGCAAAACTGGTTTGGTGGTGCTGAACTCTTTTAGCTTTTGATTGTCTGTGAAGCTTTTGATTTCTTGATCAAATCTGAAGAAGACCCTTGCCAGGTAGAATATTCTTGGTTGTAGGTTTTTCCCTTTTATCACTTTAAATGTATCATTCCACTCCCTTCTGATCTGCAGAGTTTCTGCTGAAAGGTCAACTAACAGCCTTATGGGAGTTCCCTTGTACATAATGTACTGCTTTTCCCTTGGTGCTTTTAATATTCTTTCTTTGTCTTTAACTTCTGCCATTTTAATTACAATGTGTCTTGGTGTGTTCCTTTTTGGGTTAATCCTATATGGGACTCTCTGCACTTTCTGGACTTGGATGTCTGTTTCCTTTCCCAGGTTAAGGAAGTTTTCAGCTGCTATGTCTTCAGTTATGTTCTCAGCCCCTTTCTCTCTCCCTTCCCCATCTGGGACCCCTATACTACAAATATTAGTACACTTGATATTGTTCCAGAGGTCTCTTAAACTGTTCTCATTCTTTTTTTCTCTTCAGTAGCAATGATTTCTGCTACTGTCTTGCTGATCCATTCCTCTGCATCATTTAGTCTATCGTTGATTACTTCCAGTGTATTCTTCATTTCAGTTGCTGTATTCTTCATCTCTGTTTGGTTGTTCTTTATATTTCCTAACTCTTTGCTGTAAACTCCTAACTTTTTACTCTATGCATCTATTCTTCTGAGCTCTTTGCTCGTTCTTACGATTATTACCATGAACTCTTTCTTCTGGAAAGGTTGCCTATCACCACTTCGCTTATTTCTTCTGGAGTTCTATCTTGTTCCTTTGTCTGGAACATGTTTCTGTCACCTTATTTTGCCTAACTTGCCATGTTTATTTTGTATTTTTAACCGGTGGGCGGGTTACATTTCCTGACATTGAAGAAGTGGCCTTTTGTAGGAGTCGTCCTGTGCATTCCAGCAGTGTGTTCCCCTCTTGTCACCCGACGTATATGCTCTAAGGTTTCCCCCCTGAGGGCTCTGAGGGTCTTTCTGTTGTGGCAGGCTGACTATGTGGGTGGCCTGTTAGGCTTGGCTGGCCTGCCTGTGTGGAGGCTGCCAGCTGCTGGCTGGTGGGACAGGGTCATGAAGTAGCTGACTGTGGAACCCTGGGGGCCCCTGGGGCTAGTGCCGGGTTACTGTTGGGCAGGGTCCAGGAGACCCCAGGGCTGTTGCTTAACCACTGATGGGTGAAGCCAGGTCCTGGAGTTAGTGCTAGACTACTGGCAGGCAGAAGGGGTCTGGTTGCAGGGCCTATGGGTCCTGGGGTCTGGTTGCAGGGCCTGTGGGTCCCAAAGCAGGTGTTGGATCACTGGAGGGTGGGCTGGCTCTTGAAGCAGTTGGCCACAGGGCCCAGGGTGTCCTGAAGCTTGTGTTGGGCTGTTAGTGGGCAAGGCCCAGGCACAGCAGGTCCCAGGGTAGGATCTGGCCCACTGGTGGGTGGGCCAGGTTATAAGAATGTGGTTTTCTTGCAGCTGGTGTCTGCCCCCTGGTGGGTGGAGCTGGGTGTCTGCTTCTTTGGTTTGAGGGCTCTGGGGTCTTGGGTCTAGGGCCTGCGCACTGCTGCATGGGGCCAGGTTCTGGGCCCTCTGGTGGGCAGGGCCATGTCCCGAGGTGGCTATGGGATCAGGGGTTTTTAAGGCAGCCTGTGGGCAGGTGTGTGGGGCTGTGCCCCCACTCAGTTAGTTACCTAGCCTGAGGCATCCCAGCACTGGTGCCTGCAATGGCTTGGCCAGGGTGGGGCTGGGTCCTGGTGCCAATAAGCTGGAGGGGAGGTTCCAAAATGGCGCTTGCCGGCACCAGAGTCCACGTGGTAGAAGGAGCTCCCATGAATGGCTGCCACCAGTGTCTGTGTCCTGAGGGTGGGCTGCAGCTGCCTCTTGCCTCTCCTGGAGACTCTCCGGGATCAGCAAGTAGGTCTGACCCAGGCTCCTAACAAATGACTGCTTCTGTCCCGTGTTCTGGAGGGTGTGCGATTTTGTGTGCAACGTTGAAGGGTGAAGTCTCTATCTTCCTCAGCCATCTGGGTCTCCTGAAAGTTAGCCCGGCTGGTCTTCAAAACCAGATGCCCTGCGGGCTTGTCTTCCTGGTGCAGGACCCCTGGGCCGGGAGCCCGATGAGGGGCTCAGCCCTCTCACTCCTTTGAGAGCCTCTGCAGTTGTGATTATCCTCCTGCTTATGAAATGCCCACCCAGGGATTTGGGATTTGACTGTGTTGTGACTCCACCCGTCCCACACATCTCATTGTAGTTCCTTCTTCAGTTGTGGAAGATCTTATCTGCTAAGTTCCGGTCTTTTTCACTGATGGTTGTTCTTGCAAACAGTTGTGATTTTGATGTGCTTGTGAGAGGAGCTGAGCTCAGTGGCTTTCTATTCCGCTGTGTTGCACAGTCTCCCCTGTCTCTAACGTTTTCACATGCATTTTCTGCTTCACACAATCACTTGAGAAAAATTTGTCTTAATCCAGGGGCTAGAACTTTGGCAATTGAAAAATATGATTGGCTTTCAGGATACTAAAATTTTTCTTGAATTCCTATCTGCCATTCAGGTTTCTATCTGTTTCTCATTGGCAAGTATGACATTTCCCTGGAGAGGAATGATGGGAGGTCTGTCCATTACGTAGCATGTAAGAAATACTCCCACCCCGTGAAATATTGTTTTGATTTCTTCAGCAGGTTTCAGCAAAGGAAAGCTTGGCAAGCAACCATTGGTTGTTAGTATATCCTGAGTGGTTGGTATTGTAATCTGCAAAGTATGTAATACGGTTTGCCTTCTTTTGTTCAAACAGCCTTGAACATGTAATGGCTTTCATTCTGTCTGGGTTGAACATCTCATATAAGTGCAAGATAAGGCAGTTTAAAATGTCTTGAAAACATGTAGCTGATTTTTGCTGAGGTGGATTTTCATTGCAATTTTACATTTTATGGTGATTACCAGTATTTTAAATGAAATATTCAGGTGTTCTTAATGAACTTAAAACAGATGGATAGACATCTTATAAAGCAATAGTAAAATGTAAATACGGAATCTAAAATGCAAATACAGTGACACCGTGTAGTGGTGTCACTGTAGTGTTTTTTCAACCTTTCTTTATGTTTGAAAATTTTTATAGTTAGGAAAAATAATAATTCTAAAACAATATGCCTTATACTGTGTAGGTCAGGATCTCTGGCAAAGATACTGAGATTTGCAAGCAGAAAGTTCACTGGGAGTGCTGGGATGCAATGCCTGTGAGGGATGAAGAAAGCAAAATTGGGCACAGGGAGAAGTTGCACAAGAGGCTTCAGCTGATCCTAAGCGGTGTTTGGAAGCTGGTATAGCTCTTTAGAATACCAGTTGAGTCAAGGGACCAAAGCTTTTTCACCCCAATTCAACTAGTTATAGATGTAGTCTGCCTGCAGGGAGTGGGTATAACCTCGGATAAGATAGTTTCCTTCAGTAGGAGGCAGCTCATGTGGAAAGACTCAGCAGTGAGCCTCAGCAGTCAGTGCTCCTGGCTGCAGGAAGAATGTACCAGAAAATCCACTGCACCTTATTCATATTTTTAATGATGTTAAAATGACTGTGTGTAAAGGTTACCTACATAATCATATAACCATTGATCACATATGAGTTCCTATTCAGTTGAAGCCAAAGAGTAACACCATATCTTGGTAGTACCTATGACAAAACCAAACTTTGGTATAACCTATACATATTGGCATTTGGAAAGATAAATGATATTTTTCAGAAAATCAATCTGTAAATTATTTTGAAAAATAAAGCAACTGTACAAATTAAAAGAAATTTACTTTAATTGACTTGAGAACTGCTAATGCCTTTTTTTTTTTTTTTTTTTTTTGCCGTACGCGGGCCTCTCACTGTTGTGGCCTCTCCCGTTGCGGGACGCGCAGGCTCAGCGGCCATGGCTCACGGGCCCAGCCGCTTTGCGGCATGTGGGATCTTCCCAGACCGGGGCACGAACCCGTGTCCCCTGCATCGGCAGGCGGACTCTCAACCACTGCACCACCAGGGAAGCCCTGCTAATGCCTTTTATAGAAACTGCTGTCTATGTCCAGTGTGAAAATCTCCATGTTATTTTTCCCCTTCATGACTGAGTCACCTCCTTGAATAAAATTGCAATTAAATGTATAGATATCAAGGTTGATCATCTAAATTTACGAACTAAGTAAGGATATTATTAAATGACTTTATTTAGTGTGAGAGTTGCTCCCTTCTCATCTACCAGAAATTGGACATATGATTTAAATACATTACATTTATTATACCTAGCAAATCTGAGAGATAAGTATTATTATTCATTGAGACATACAGGAAAGTGAGAATTAGATTTGTGATTTTTTTTCTGTTTCTCCCTTTTTCATAACTTGCAAACTCTGGCGGTCACGGAGCACAGAAAGAGGTGAGAAGTGCGCGCATTACTGGTAGCTGCATCATTATGTGTGCGGGTAGAGGTTGTAACTCATAATTCATCCAAGTGTAAAAAGCATTTATACTTTGTAGTGGTCACGAGGATGATTTCTTTCTTTTTTCCTTTCGTTGTGATAAAAAAACACGTAATATGAGCTCAGTCCTCTTAACAAATGTGTATTGTTAACTTTAAGCGCAATGTTGTACACCAGATCTCTAGAAATTTTCCGTCTGGCGTAACTGAAACTTTATATCCGCTGAGCAGCAACTCCCCACTTCTGCCTCCTCCCAGCTCTTGGGAGCCACCATTCTACTCTCTACTTCGCTGGGTTTGACTCCTTTTGATACCTCGTATGAGTGGAATCATGTGTGGATAGTATTTGTTCTTCAGTCACTGGCTTATTTCACTTAGCAAGATGTCCTCAAGATTCATTCATTTTGTAGCATATGACAGGATTTCCTCCTTTGTATGGCTGAACAATATTCCATTGTATGTATATACCACATTTTGTTTATGCTTTTATCTACAGATGAGTATTTAGGTTACTTCCACATCTTGGCTACTGCGAATGAGGCTGCAATGAACATGGGAATGCAGATATCAATTCTTTTTTTTTCTCTCTCTTTAACTTTTCTGGATAAATACTCAGAAGTAGGATTGCTGGACCATATGATAGTTTAACTTCTTGAGGAACCTTCATAGTGTTTTCCATAACAGCTATGCCATTTTACATTCCCACCAACAGTGCACAAGAATTCCAATTTCTCTACAACAGATGATTTCTTACGACATTTTTTTTTGGTACTGACTTTCAGTGAACCCAGATACTAATTGGGTAGCATCATTGGTAGGTGCCTGAACATCCATCCTAATGTATGGCTGCACTAAAAATCTCCAGGTAAAAGAAACTGATAGCTTTCCTTTGTTCTGTACCACAGTATATGTTGAGGAGCTAGTCCAAGAATCACTGATATAAAATTCAAAAATGTTGTAATGATCTGTTTGGGTTTTTTTCATTATTATGGAAAAGCAAAAGAACCATGATTTTAGATGCAGTATCTTAATGTGAAAAGATTTATGTGTCAGGAAATTCTGATAATATTGTAGCTAATAGCAGAAAAAAAGGACATATAGTATTCCCTGATGACACTGTCAACTGGGGCTTCCATCAAAAATAACAGGTATTTCTTGAGCACAAAAGCAGCCTTAGGCATCGTTTAAATCACTGTGGAGTGGTGTGACTCAGAAGACAGTGAATTCTGAAAGCACACATGTTATTTCTTCCCTTCATGATTGAGTCACTGCCTAATGGAACAGTCCAATTAAACAAGCTGATGTTCTGGGTGTTACTTATGTCTGGGAATCACATTTGGAAAATAAGTACAGGGTCATTGCTAATGAGCATCACCTACTATGCAGTGTGCCATGCGAGATCTTTCTATCAGTGCTACTGACACTGAAACCTGGGATATCACAGTCCTGGTGACAGTTTGAAAACAGGATGCTAGAACTCGAGACTATGTCCGCTGAGGTGCTGATAATTGCCAAATGAAATGTAGCGCTGACCTGTTGATAAAAAAAGATTGCCCGAGGCAAAAGTCCTATTCTAGTTTTCTAAAGGATTTATATACATTTCAAAGAGAAGTACTTATAATTACAAGTTTTCTAAAGTAAATGCTCTGAGAAAAAGAAGTGACGGTAAATCTGTTCTCTTATTTTTAACAGGGAGAATTAAGCCTCTTATTTTAATTTGTATTTATATTTACATTTCTCATAGGATACATTTCTGGCAAACTCTATCCTTTGACACAAAAGCTCTTGACATTTCTGAGTATTATGACTACTTCTCAACATAAAAAACATTCTGTGAACCATATCTCTGAGATAGTAGCTGTATATTTATTACCTATTTATTGAGAAAATACATGGTAATCAAACCCTACTATGAATTCAGACACTCTTTTAGATCAAGTTTTATTTTTGACTCTAAGTATCATCTACATCCATTTTAAAATGAGTAGCATCTTTATATGCAAAGCATAATGGTTTGTCTGTCAAGCTGTATTCCTTGAAATAACCCAAGGGCTCCCACTCCATCAGAGGCTCAAATATGGAAAACACTAGTAATAACTAAAATAGCTTCTGATCAGCTAAAATTGTTGCTTAAAAGATTACCTAGGCACTTAAATTACTGCATTTCAATATCAAATTGCATTTCAAAATCAATTACTTGATTAACAAGGAATGAGCCCCAGGCTTATTCCTTACTTAGATCTTCCTGATTACAATTTACACAAAATCTGACAGATCTGATTACCTGAAGTCTCAGACCATGATAGGGAGGGTCTGCAACAGGGAAGAACTAATGAAAGAACTGTAGAGGATAAAATTGTCATGTTTGAGATAGGCATTATATTTGATATGTGACTCACCATGGATCTTCAATAAAGGTTAATTAATATCCAGAAACTTTCACCTAAGAATATAAAAACATGAGTAATACAAATAGATTTTCTTTTCAATTCAGTAGGCTTTTTTTTTTTTTTTGAGACATTTGATAATTAAAAGAGCTTGCTTTTTACCCCCCACTAACAGTTTTCTTCCCCTGTCAGGAAACCTAATTACATGCGACTCTTGTTTCTCCACTGAAATTTAAAACTAGATGGGTTTATTTATGGAGTGACTATGGTGCCTTCTGTCTCAGATGGAGTTTCAGTATTTGCCTCTTTAACGTGGCTGCCAGAAGAATGGGAATCCAGGCTTGTGCCGGGGCTAGGGTTGTGGTGATGTTGGCAGGGTGTTATTTTCCTGAGCTCTGCTAGCAATCATCATTCCTCAGATTTTACTCCTGGGTTGGGGATTATTGGGAAGGACTTGCCATATGAATGTCTCAACAGTCCTGATAAGATCTCGATGCTGTATGTAGAAATTATTGATTCCTGGAGTGAAATATTTACTTAGAACAAGAATAACCTGCATGTATCAGTCAGAGTTCAGTGCAAACACATGTATATATTTATATACAATATTAATATTAATATATTAACATATTATTATATATTAAATATTATATTATTAAATATTAAATATATATTATATATTAATAATATTTATATATATACATATTTATAGGTATAAATATACATTTTAAAATATATAAATATATATTTACTGTCATATTTGTGCTGACATTTGCACTGTCAACGTTCAGTGCAAATATATATATAAATATATATATATATTTACTGTCTTACATATTTTAAGAGAAAAGGGATATAATACAGAGAAGCAGTGATTAAAAAATTATTGGTGGGACTAGTGTGGGTTTTAGCCCCACCAGAGTGGGGCTAAACACTATGCACTTGACTCACTAGGGGAACTGTTAGCTCTGCTAGAGTCTGATGGTAGGAAAGTAAGGCTGCCTCCTGAACCACTGAGTTGAAGAACATACCACTGTTGCGGTCACTAGAAAGCCAGGAGGCTACTGCTTCCACCCCAGCTGGTGACCAGAAAGCAAACGATGCTGCAGAAAAGCCTGTGCCTTCCTGACTCCACTTCCTAGCAGAAAATAGCCCCAGACAACAGGAAGAAAAATTCTTTTTTCTGTCTTCAAGTTTTGGAGGAGCTGAATTCTTATTGGAAACCGTGGGCATAAAGAGAGTCTGGGAAATAAGGTCTTTAGCTTTCCAGCCTCTGTAGTTCAGAAAAGCCCACTAGGAGAAGATGGGAATGAACGCTGAGTGCGGTTAAATTACGTTTCATTTACCATGATGATCATATTCAGTAATTAACGAAATTTGGCCCTGAAAGGGAGAGTCCCCTTAATCTTTTCACAAAGGTAGAACCTGTGTGCGCAAATCCAGTGCTGCTCTCACAGCTAGTTAGCAATCTTGCCTGTCTACCGAACTGTCTTAGCCTGGCTTCTCCTTCAAAGTATAACCTGAGACAAGGGTTGTATACAGATGGTTTATTTGGGAAGTGATCTCAGGGATAAAGAGTAAGAGTTGGACAGTACAACAGAGGAAGTGAGAGCAAATGCAAAGACTGTAACTGAAAGTGAGTGGAGTGGGTCTTGCCCTGCTGGCCTCTGAGAAGCGAGAATATGACTCAGAGTTGGCCCCCAGTGGTCAACCCACCAGCTTCCTCAGGTTGTGTGTGTGTCAGGGAGGTTTGTACAGGAGTCCCTCAAGGTGTCAGGGAAGTTTGTACAGGAGTCTCTCAAGGTTAGAGATCCTGGGTAAGAAATCAAAAGTAGGTAATGTTGCTGGGGAAGGTGCTGTCAGGTTGTAGCTGGTCCGTTGGTTGCCTCAGAAGGTTGGAGAAGGTGTGTGACCAGGAAGATGTGAGGGAGGGTATAAAAGGCATTCGATTCTATTCACAGTTTGTACCACACCGTTTCATTCATCGTGTTCAATCTATCACAGAGACTTTAAGGTAGTATCAGACAATAGTTTCTGTAAAAGACATAATAGCACAGGGTTAGTGAAACACATAAGTACATCCTGAGGCCCTCATCCTATATTAGATGAATGAATGAATGAATGAATGTCTCATCATGAAGATTTGCTTTCTATTTGCATGCAGAATATTTATTTGGGAAATGAGCCCAGAGAGAAAGACTAAGGGACTGGAGACAGTACAACAGAGAAGGAAGGAAAGCCAATGTGAACGTATATTTTAAGTTAGTTACTAAAATGGGCTCCTGGAGTTTGATCATGCCTTGAACTTCTGAGGAGCTATTAGGAAGAGCCTCAAAATTGACCACCTGAGGGACGGAAGGAGGAAACATCTATTAGCTCTCCTCCTCCTTTGCTTATGGGTTGCCCCATGGTGTGTTAGTTCCTTCATACACCAAGAGCCATTCACACCAGTCCCATGGGATTGTGGGTTCCCAAAGGTGTCCCACACCATGGCCTCAGAGAAGCCCCAGGGCAGTACAGTGGGGCAGGTGAGGTGAGGTGCTGATAGCTGTCAGGTCTAAGCAGGCAAAGCTAGTCGTGGAAGCAAAGGTTAGAGTAAAAGTCGGGCCAAGAGGAGGCAAGGTATGAGAAGTATCCAATACAGAAACTCACACCCCGGCCTCCTTCAAAGCCACTAAAAGTAGGCCTTCTCCTGGACCCCTACAGTGTCACTAGTGAAAGGTTTTTGGCGTGGAGTGACCTTATCTTTTCAAACTTCCTTTTCTGAACCAAGACAATTGGATATAAGAGTAAACTATGGACATTTTACTGGTATGACTTGAAGAACCTAAAACTTCACACGTCTAAAACCCTTAATTGTTCCCTATGATCACTCCAAAACTGTCCTTAAAACTGTATACTCCCTCTCAATAAACAGCACTCAGTTTCTCAGATCATACCTTGGAGCCATGCTTGAACTCTTTTTCTCCTATTCCGTATCCGGCGCACCAGCAATCTTGTTTACCGCACTTTTACAGTGTACTCTAAACCCTCCACTTCACGCCCATCCTCCACTACCAGACTGGTCCCAGGCAGCCCTGAAACTGTAGGTAATCATTACTTAAATCCTGTAACCTGCCTTCACTAATCAAAGTTGTTAATTGTTGCTACAAAACACCTGCATGTCCTCCAACCGCACATCACCTAAACAAGATGCTTGCCGGAGTGGCTCTCCAAGAACTTGGAGTCAGCTGTGTCTCGTTCTAGCTGAGCTGGTTAAGATGGGATGGGACCACCGACCCTTCAACTGGGCATGCGCGAGTGTTCGCTCAGTGACCTTCTGAACATGTGACGGCTGTAGCTTAGTTACGCCTGCGCAGAAGGACAATTATCTCACTTTTCCCAATCACTTTTCCCCACTCTCCCCACGCCTCGGACCTCCCTGCTTCTTTAGTTTTTAGTCCATGAATACGCTGAGCCCCTTGCTTTGGGGCGATGGACCTGAGGCTAGTTCTCCCGTCTTTCTGCTTGGCTGCCTTGTGACTAAACCCTCTCCTTCTGCAAACCTCAGTGTCTCGGCGTTTTGGCTCACTGTGCGACGGGCAAAAACGAGCCGGGTTCAGTAGCAGTACCACCTCTCATGCGGATCATCCCAACAGCTTCTGGACTATTCCTGTTTCCACTCTTGCCTTCTGCAGTCTGTTCTCTGCACAGTGGCCAGAGTGGCTACATTTAAACACGGTAAGCCGTATCGTTTCCGTTGTCTCAACTCTTCAACTGTTCCCATTAGGTTTCAGATAAAATCCCAAATCCTAGCTATGGCTGTGTGCCTACATGGTCTGGCCCCTGTCCACGTCTGTGGGCTCATTTCATCCCATTCTAGCCCTTGCTCTGTGGTCTCTAATTACTCTTTCCTCCTTGATATTCCTCACATGTATCAAAAACATTTCTATTCACACTTCTGCACTTGCAGTTTCTTCTGTTTGGAGTGGTTTATTCTCTCACTTCATTCATACTTCAGTTTATCTCCCAAGGAGACTTCCCAGGACCACCCCTTGTTTAAAGTAGTCTTCCATCATAATATACACTCTTCTCCTGTTATATTTTTCTTCATAGAACTTATTACCTGTTACATATGTATAAAATATGTTATATATAGACATACACACACAACATATATATTATAGGTAACATACATATTATATGAGATATATAAAACGTGTGTGTCTGTGTACATGTGAATTTGCCTTCTTATTGTCTGTTTCGCTCACTAGAATATTGCTACATTAAGGGCATGGATAAAGTTGAATTTACTGCTCTATTTCCAGTATCTAGACGAGTCCTTGGCACATAAGGGTTTAAGTAGTTAATTAATTAAATCAGATAAAATGGCACTTGGGTTGTCAGTAGATTTCCCTTTAGCTTTATGTGCTACTCAGCGGATACTAGTTAATAATGGAAAAAGAGGGCTGCCCTGGTGGTGCAGTGGTTGAGAGTCCGCCTGCCGATGGACGGGACACGGGTTCGTGCCCCGGTCCGGGAAGATCCCACATGCCGCAGAGCGGCTGGGCCCGTGAGCCATGGCCGCTGAGCCTGCGCGTCCGGAGCCTGTGCTCCGCAACGGGAGAGGCCACAACAGTGAGAGGCCCGCGTACCGCAAAAAAAAAAAAAAGAAAATGAAAACAGGATTTCTGTAATATTTGACAGCATCAGCTAACTTCTATGAAAACAGAGCCCTAGTCAAATTTACTTTATGTTCCCCTTATAGTCTGATGAGGGTCTTCTGGAACTATAGCAAGCCAAGTTTGATGATGAGTACTCTGCGTTCATCAAAGACCTGAAGTCATTTAGCCAGAATTTGGGAGGTAGAACTTGGAGGGTCGTGGAGGATAATTTAGGAGCCTCTTTTGGAAATGGCATATGTGGATTCCACCAACAAGCCACTGGCCAGAGTTTAATCCCATGGCCCTACCTAACTGTAGAGGTGGATGGAAAATAGAATTTAGCTGTGTTCCCAGGATGAAATGTAGCTATTAACTCTGTCACAACAGATAAATGGATGACCTTCTATAATCCTTAAAAATCCTTGGAGATTAGTACTCTATCCTCATTTAGAGATTAAAAATAATCTGACCCTCAGAGAGACTGAGCTACACAACCAAGATCACAAAGCTAATGATTATGTGGCAGATCCAGTGCTTCATGGATTTATCTATGATTTTTCCCTGTTGTTTTAGGTACTGGAAACTCCAGACAGCACCAATCACTTTGATGCAGCTGACTTTGCTCATGATTTTATCTGTGCTTACACATCAGTAAAGAGTGCATATAGACCTTGGACCTGAATTACTATTCTTTTTTTTAACATCTTTATTGGAGTATAATTACTTTACAATGGTGTGTTAGTTTCTGCTTTATAACAAAGTGAATCAGCTGTACGTATACATATATGCCCATATCTCTTCACTCTTGCGTCTCCCTCACTCCCACCATCCCTATCCCACCCCTCTAGGTGGTCACAAAGCACCGAGCTGATCTCCCTGTGCTATGTGGCTGCTTCCCACTAGCTACTGGTTTTACATTTGGTAGTGTATATATGTCCATGCCACTCTCTCACGTTGTCCCAGCTTGCCCTTCCCCCTCCCGGTATCCTCAAGTCCATTCTCTACATCTGCGTCTTTATTCCTGTCTTGCCCCTAGGTTCTTCAGAAACTTTTTTATTTTTTTCCTTAGACTCCATATATATGTGTTAGCATATGGTATTTGTTTTTCTCTTTCTGACTTACTTCACTCTGTATGACAGACTCTAGGTCCATCCACCTCACTACAAATAACTCAATTTTGTTTCTTTTCATGGCTGAGTAATATTCCATTGTATATATGTGCCACATCTTCTTTACCCATTCATCTGTCGATGGACACTTAGGTTGCTTCTGTGTCTGGGCTATTGTAAGCAGAGCTGCAATGAACATTGTGCTACATGATTCTTTTTGAATTATGGTTTCCTCAGGGTATATGCCCAGTAGTGGGATAGCTGGGTCATATGGTAGTTCTATTTTTAGTTTTTTAAGGACCCTCAATACTGTTCTTCATAGTGGCTGTATCAATTCCCACCAACAGTGCAAGAGGCTTCCCTTTTCTGCACAGCCTCTCAAGCATTTATTGTTTCTAGATTTTTTGATGATGGCCATTCTAGCTGGTGTGAGGTGATATCTCATTGTAGTTTTGATTTGCATTTCTCTAATGACTAATGATGTTGAGCATTCTTTCATGTGTTTGTTAGAAATCTGTATATCTTCTTTGGAGAAACGTCTATTTAGGTCTTCTGCCCATTTTTGGATTGGGTTGTTTGCTTTTTTAATATTGAGCTGCATGGGCTGTTTATAAATTTTGGAGATTAATCCTTTGTCAGTTTCTTCATTTGCAAATATTATCTCCCATTCTGAGGGTTGTCTTTTCATCTTATTTATGGTTTCCTTTGCTGTGCAAAAGCTTTTAAGTTTCATTAGGTCCCATTTGTTTATTTTTGTTTTTATTTCCATTTCTCTAGGAGGTGGGTCAAAAAGGACCTTGCTGTGATTTACGTCATAGAGTGTTCTGCATATATTTTCCTCTAAGAATTTGATAATGTCTGGCCTTACATTTCGGTCTTTAATCCAATTTGAGCTTATTTTTGTGTATGGTGTTAGGGAGTGTTCTAATTTCATTCTTTTACATGTAGCTGCCCAGTTTTTCCAGCACCACTTATTGAAGAGGTTGTCTTTTCTCCATTGTATATTCTTGCCTCCTTTATCAAAGATAAGGTGACCATATGTGTGGGGGTTTATCTCTGGGCTTTCTATCCTGTTCCATTGATCTATATTTCTATTTTTGTGCCAGTACCATACTATCTTGATTACTATAGCTTTGTAGTATAGTCTGAAGTCAGGGAGCCTGATTCCTCCAGTTCCATTTTTCTTTCTCAAGATTGCTTTGGGTATTCTGGGTCTTTTGTGTTTCCATACAAATTGTGAAAATTATTTTTCTAGTTCTGTGAAAAATGCCAGTGGTAGTTTGATACGGATGGCATTGAATCTGTAGATTGCTTTGGGTAGTAGAGCCATTTTCAGAATGTTGATTGTTCCAATCCAAGAACATGGTATATCTCTCCATCTGTTTGTATCATCTTTAATTTCTTTCATCAGTGTCTTATAGTTTTCTGCATAAAGGTCTTTTGTCTCCTTAGGTAGGTTTATTCCTAGATATTTTATTCTTTCTGTTGCAGTGGTAAATGGGAGTGTTTTCTTGATTTCACTTTCAGATTTTTCATCATTAGTGTATAGGAATGCAAGAGATTTCTGTGCATTAATTTTGTATCCTGCTACTTTACCAAATTCATTGATTAGCTCTAGTAGTTTTCTGGTAGCATCTTTAGGATTCTCTATGTATAGTATCATGTCATCTGCAAACAGTGATAGCTTTACTTCTTCTTTTCCAATTTGTATTCCTTTTCGTTCTTTTTCTTTTCTGATTGCTGTGGCTAAAACTTCCAAAACTATGTTGAATAATAGTGGTAGGAGTGGGCAACTTTGTCTTGTTCCTGATCTTAGTGGAAATGGTTTCAGTTTTTCACCATTGAGGACAATGTTGGCTGTGTGTTTGTCATATATGGCCTTTATTATGTTGAGGTAAGTTCCCTCTCTGCTGACTTTCTGGAGGGTTTTTATCATAAATGGGTGTTGAATTTTGTCTAAAGCTTTCTCTGGATCTGTAGAGATGATCATATGGTTTATCTCCTTCTATTTGTTAATATGGTGTATCACATTGATTGATTTGTGTATATTGAAGAATCCTTGCATTCCTGAGATAAACCCCACTTGATCATGGTGTATGAGCCTTTTAATGTGCTGTTGGATTCTGTTTGCTAGCATTTCTTGAGGATTTTTGTATCTTGTTCATCAGTGATATTGGCCTGTAGTTTTCTTTCTTTGTGACATCTTTGTCTGGTTTTGGTATCAGGGTGATGGTGGCCTCATAGAATGAGTTGGGAATGTTCCTCCCTCTGCTATATTTTGGATGAGTTTGAGAAGGATAGGTGTTAGCTCTTCTCTAAATGTTTGATAGAATTCGCCTGTGAAGCCATCTGTTCCTGGGCTTTTGTTTGTTGGAAGATTTTTAATCACAGTTTCAATTTCAGTGCTTGTGATTGATCTGTTCATATTTTCTATTTCTTCCTGATTCAGTCTCAGAAGGTTGTGCATTTCTAAGAATTTGTCCATTCCTTCCAGGTTGTCCGTTTTATTGGCATAGAGTTGCTTGTAGTAATCTCTCATGATCCTTTGTATTTCTGCAGTGTCAGTTGTTACTTCTCCTTTTTCCTTTCTAAATCTATTGATTTGAGTCTTCTCCGATATTTTCACAATGAGTCTTGCTAATGGTTTATCAATTTTGATTATCTTTTCAAAGAACCAGCTTCTAGTTTTACTGATCTTTGCTGTCGTTTTCTTCATTTCTTTTTCATTTATTTCTGATCTGATCTTTATGATTTCTTTCCTTCTGCTAACTTTGGATTTTGTTTGTTCTTCTTACTGTAGTTCCTTTAGGTATAAGGTTAGTTTGTTTATCTGAGATGTTGCTTGCTTCTTAAGGTAGGATTGTTTTGCTATATACTTCCCTCTTAGAACTGCTTCTGCTTCATCTCATAGGTTTTGGGGCATCGTGTTTTCATTGTCATTTGTTTGTAGGTATTTTTTGCTTTCCTCAGTGATCTCTTGGTTATTAAGTTGTGTATTGTTATACTGCATGTGTTTGTAATTTTTACAGATTTTTTTTCCTGTAATTGATATCTAGTCTCAGAGCATTGTGGTCAGAAAAGATACTTGATGCAATTTCATTATTCTTAAATTTACCAAGGCTTGATTTGTTACCCAAGATATGATCTATTCTGGAGAATGTTCAATGAGCACTTGAGAGGAAAATGTATTCTGTTGTTTGTGGATGGAATGTCCTATAAATATCAGTTAAGTCCCTCTTGTTTAATGTATCATTTAAAGCTTCTGTTTCCTTATTTATTTTCATTTTGGATGATCTGTCCATTGGTGAAAGTGGGGTGTTAAAGTCCCTTACTATGATTGTGTTACTGTCAATTTCCCGTTTTATGGCTGTTAGCATTTGCCTTATGTATTGAGGTGCTCCTATGTTGGGTGCATAAATATTTACAATTGTTATATCTTTTCTTGGATTGATCCCTTGATCATTATGTAGTGTCCTTCTTTGTCTCTTTTAATAGTCTTTGTTTTAAAGTCTATTTTGTCCGATATGAGAATTGCAATTCCAGCTCTCTTTTGATTTCCATTTACATGGAATATCTTTTTCCAAACCCTCACATTCAGTCTGTATGTGTCCATAGGTCTCAAGTGTGTCTCCTGTAGACAGCATATATATGGGTGTTGTTTTTGTATCCATTCATCCAGTCTGTGTCTTTTATTTGGAGGATTTAATCCATTTACATTTGAGGTAATTATCGATATGTGTGTTCCTATTACCATTTTGTTAATTGTTTGGGGTTTTTTATTGTAGGTCTTTTCCTTGTGTTTCCTACCTAGAGTAGTTCCTTTAGCATTTGTTATAAAGCTGGTTTGGTGGTGCTGAATTCTCTTAGCTTTTGCTTGTCTGTAAAGGTATTAATTTCTCCATCGAATCTGAATGAGATCCTTGCTGGGTAGAGTAATCTTGGGAAAAGCTTTTTCCCTTTCATCCCTTTAAATAATGTCCTGCCATTCCCTTCTGGCCTGCAGTTTCTGCTGAAACAGCAGCTGTTAACCTTATGGGGATTCCCTTGTATGTTATTTGTTGTTTTTCCCTTGCCGCTTTTAATATTTTTCTTTGTACTTAATTTTTGATAGTTTGATTAATATGTGTCTTGGCATGTTTCTCCTTGGATTTATCCTGTATGGGACTCTCTGTGCTTCCTGGACCTGATTAACTACTTCCTTTCCCATATTAGGGAAGTTTTCAACTGTAATCTCTTCAGATATTTTCTCAGTCCCTTTTTTTTCCCCCTTCTTCTTTTGGGACCCCTATAATTCGAATGTTGGTGCATTTAATGTTGTCCCAGTGGTGTCTGAGTCTGTCCTCAATTCTTTTCATTCTTTTTTATTTATTCTGCTCTGCAGTAGTTATTTCCACTATTTTATCTTCCAGGTCACTTATGCGTTCCTCTGCCTCAGTTATTCTGCTATTGATTCCTTCTAAAGAATTTTTAATTTCATTTGTTGTGTTGTTCCTCATTGTTTGTTTGGTCTTTAGTTCATCTAGGCCTCTGTTAAATGTTTCTTATATTTTCTCCACTCTATTTCCAAGATTTTGGATCATCTTTACAGTCATTACTCTGAATTCTTTTTCAGGTAGACTGCCTATTTCCTCTTCATTTGTTAGGACTGGTGGGTTTTTATCTTGCTCCTTCATCAGATGTGTGTTTCTCTGTGTTCTCATTTTGCTTGACTTACTGTGTTTTCAGTCTCCTTTTCACAGGCTGCAGGTTTGTAGTTCCCATTGTTTTTGGTGTCTGCGCCCAGTGGTAAGGTTGGTTCAGTGAGTTGTTGTTTAAGCTTCCTGGTGGAGGGGAGTAGTGCTTTTGTTCTGGTGGATGAGGCTGGATCTTGTCTTTCTGGTAGGCAGGTCCGCATCTGGTGGTGTGTTTTGGGGTGTCTGTGACCTTATTCAGATTCTAGGCAGCCTCTCTGCTAGTCGGTGAGGTTGTTTTCCTCTCTCGCTAGTTGTTTGGCACAGGGTGTCCAGCGCTGTAGCTTGCTGGTGGTTGAGTGTATCTGGGTCTTGGTGTTGAGATGGAGATCTCTGGGAGTTTCATGCCGTTTGATATTACGTGGAGCTGGGAGGTCTCTGGTGGACCAGTGTCCTGAACTCGGCTCTCCCACCTCAGAGGCACAGGCCTGACACCCAGCAGGAGTACCAAGACCCTGTCATCCACACGGTCAGAATAAAAGGGAGACAAAAAGAAAGAATGAAAGAAAAAATAAAGTAGAATAAAATAAAATATTGTTCTTAAAATAAAAAATAATTATTAAAAATAAAAAAAAAGAAGAGAGCAACCAAACCATAAAACAAATCCACCAATGATAACAAGTGCTAAAAACTATACTAAACAAACAAACAAACAAACAAAAAACAGACCGAACCCTAGGACAAATGGTAAAAAGCAAAGCTATATAGATAAATCACACACAGAAGCATACACATACACACTCACAAAAAGAGAAAAAGGAGAAAACTATATATATCGTTGCCCCCAAGGTCCACCACCTCAGTTTGGAAAGATTCGTTGTCTATTCAGTTATTCCACACATGCAGGGTACATCAAGTTGATAGTGGAGATTTAATCCACTGCTTCTGAGGCTGCCGGGAGAGATTTCCCTTTCTCTTTTTTTTTTTGAGCTCCTGGGGCTCAGCTTTGGATTTGGCCCCGCCTCTGCGAGTAGGTCGCCGGAGGGCGTCTGTTCTTCGCTCAGGCAGGACGGGGTTAAAGAAGCCGCTGCTTCGGGGGCTCTGGCTCACTCAGGCCGCGGGGGGTGGGGGGTGGGGGAGGGAGGGGCACGGAGGGCGGGGTGAGCCTGCGGCGGCAGAGGCCGGCGTGACTTTGCACCAGCCTGAGGCCCGCCGTGCGTTCTCCCGGGGAAGTTGTCCCTGGATCCCGGGACCCTGGCCGTGGCGGGCTGCACAGGCTCCCCGGAAGGGAGGTGTGGATAGTGACCTGTGCTCGCACACAGGCTTCTTGGTGGCGGCAGCAGCGGCCTTAGCGTCTCATGCCCGTCTCTGGGGTCCGCGCTTTTAGCCGCGGCTCGCGCCCGTCTCTGGAGCTCCTTTAGGCGGCAATCTTAATCCCCTCTCCTCGCGCACCAGGAAACAAAGAGGCAAGAAAAAGTCTTTTGCCTCTTCGGCATGTCCAGAGTTTTCCCCGGACTCCCTCCCGGCTAGCAGTGACGCACTAACCCCCTGTAGGCTGTGTTCACACCGCCAACCCCAGCCCTCTCCCCTGGATCCGACCGAAGCCCGAGCCTCAGCTCCCAGCCCCGCCCGCCCCGGCGGGTGAGCAGACAAGCCTCTCGGGCTGGTGAGTGCCGGTCGGCACCGATCCTCTGTGCGGGAATCTCCCCGCTTTGCCCTCCGCACCCGTGTTGCTGCGCTCTCCTCCGCAGCTCTGAAGCTCCCCCAACTCTGCCACCCGCAGTCTCTGCCCGCGAAGGGGCTTCCTAGTGTGTGGAGACCTTTCCTCCTTCACGGCTCCCTCCCACTGGTGTAGGTCCCGTCCCTATTCTTTCGTCTCTGTTTTTTCTTTTTTCTTTTGCTCTACCCAGGTACGTGGGGGGTTTCTTGCCTTTTGGGAGGTCTGAGGTCTTCTGCCAGCGTTCAGTAGGTGTTCTGTAGGAGTTGTTCCACGTGTAGATGTATTTCTGGTATATTTGTGGGGAGGAAGGTGATCTCCACGTCTTACTCTTCTACCATCTTGAAGCTCCTCTGAATATTTTTGAATAGAGTTTAACATACTGTGGTTTTTCTTTATAGTCCAGTCCTAATCACTCTGAGTGCCTTCTTTCATCTTGCCAGTCACAGTATTTCAGTACTTTTCAATAATAAAACGAATACAACAAAACTCTTTTCTGCTTTTCCATTAACTTAGATAACATAGTTAAAATCTTAGTTGATTATCTGAAATACATAGTCTTATTGATTGTTTCTGGTTTGTGTCATTTGAATCACTCCCATTTTAATAGAGACATAAGTTATAATTGATTGCCTTCAGTTGCTAAATGCTGATTCATTGGGAAGAATTATATCCCTGTCAATTAAGGATAATTAAGCAGAGTATCAATAAAATAATAGACTCATCTTGAATCAGTGAAAGTGTAAGATGTAGTTCAAAGTCTAATCAGAGAATTAATAGAAAACACCAGCTGGGGGTGCCTTACTTACATGGAATCTTGTTTACCTAGATGCTGGTCCTCAGCTTTGGAGATACAGAAACTCTGTGAATAGGCCCCTTAAAGATCTCACTCACCAAAGAAATTCATGAGACATTGATGACTAAAAGAGTCCTAATTCTTCATTTATAATAAAGTATGCTACCTTCAGTGACTAGAGAATTAATTTCCTTTATCTAGAGCATACCTTCTTGTTTTTAAGAGATTGAGGAAACACACTTATAAACCTAATAATTTTATGGGAAATAAAAAGTTATGAAATGTTATTTGGTAGCTTCAAGAGGACATTTTGTCCAGGAATTGTTAGGACCTAACAATACTTCCACATCACAAAACTAAAACACAAAACAAAACAACAACAACAGTAGTTTTCCCCTAGGGAATGGAAAGTACGTGTACATTACGTATACTATTTCTGGACTTCCCTGGTGGCACAGTGGTTAAGAATTCGCCTGCCAACGCAGGGGACACGGGTTCGATCCCTGGTCCGGGAAGATCCCACATGCCATGGAGCAACTAAACCTGTGAGCCACAACTACTGAGCCTGCGTGCCACAGTTACTGAAGCCCACACGCCTAGAGCCTGTGCTCAGCAACAAGAGAAGCCACCACAATGAGAAGCCCGTGCACCACAATGAAGAGTAGCCCCCGCTTGCCTCAACTAGAGAAAGCCCACACGCAACAATGTGGTCCCAACGCAGCCAAAAGAAGAAACAGAATAAATAAATTTTAAAATATTAAAAAAATTGTTTTTAGGGTAGCAGTATTTTTAGTGGAAAGGACATAGAATTTTAAATTAGGCAAATCTAGGATTAAGCCCATTTAACAGTCATTTATCGGATGATTTTTTTCATTTTATTTTGATGAGACCACAACATGAAATTTACTCTCAACAAATTTGTTAGTGTATGATACATTATTATTGACTGTAGATACAATGGTGTAAAGAAGATGTCTAGAGTTTATTCATTTTGCTTAACTGAAACTTTATACCCCTTGATAAATAATTACTTATTCCCTTCAGCACCTCCCAGCCCTGGGCAACCACCGTTCCACTCTTTGATTTTGTGAATTCGACTATTTTCGATAAGAAGAATTATGTATTTTTTGTTTCTTTGTGACTGATCAATTTCACTTAGCATGATGTCCTCAAGATTCATCCATATAGTCACATATTGCAGAATTTTCCTTCTTTTTTAAAGGCTGAATGGTATTCTACTGTACATATGTACCACATATTCTTTATCTGTTCATCTGTTGAATGACATTTAAGTTGTTTCCACAGCTTGACTACTGTGATGTTGCAATAAACATAGGAGTCCTAGTATCTCTCTGAAGTCCTGATTTCAATTCTTCTGGATAAATACCCAGAAGTGGGACTGCTGGATCATATAGCAGTTTAATTTTTATTTTTTTGAGGAATCTCCCTATTGTTTTCCACAGTGGCTGCACCATTCTTTATTCCCACCAACAGTGTGCAGGTGTTCCAGTTTCTCCATATCTTCATCAATACTTAATGTCTTTTTTTTTTTTTTGGTAATAGTCATCCTGATAGATGTGTGCTCACTGTGGTTTTGATTAACATTTCACTGATGATTAGTGGTGTTGAACATCCTTTCATATACCTGTTGGCTATCTGTATGTCTTTATTGAAGAAATGTCTATTCAAATCCTTTGCCCATTTAAAACTTAGATTATTTGTTTTTTGCTGTTGAGTTGTAGGAGTTATTTATATATTATAGATATTAACCTCTTATCAGATATATGGTTTGCAGATGTTTTCTCCCATTCTGTGGGCTGCCTTTTAATTTTATTGATCATTTCCTTTGCTATGTAGAAGCTTTTTAGTTTGAGGTAGTCCAACTTGTCTATTTTTGTTTTTTGTTGTCTGTCCTTTTGGTGTCATACCCATGAAACCATTGCTGAGACCAATGTCATGAAGATTTTTGCCTGTGTTTCTTCGAGTAGTTTCATGGTTTCAGGTCTTACTTTCAAGTCTTTAACCCACTGGAATTGATTTTTGTGTATGGTGTAAGATAGGGGTCCAATTTAGTTCCTTTACATATGGATATCCAGTTTTCACAGCTCCATTTGTTAAAGAGACTATATAGTTTCTATGCTGTAGATAATACAACACTTCTCTAGAACCTTCAGAATTTTCTGCTACTGGAACTTACTATAAACTCCTCATATATTCTTTTCCTTTCCTAGTTATCTCAAGGACCAAAGCTACTTGAATCACAGCCTGAAACTACTGAGGGATCCTTCCTTCTCTGGGCTCCAGTCAAAGCTAGCAGCCTTCTTTGTCATTCAGTAAGTAAGTCAGATTACTTTTTCTTAATGTAGAATGTGCTGTTTCCAGAATCTGAAAATGTGAACCAGACATTATGTGCCTCTCTTTGTGCTGGAAGATCTGAGATGCAAAAATTTCTCCTTTATATTGAGGGGATAGCACAGCATGCCGCAGACTACTAGGGCCCTGAAAACTTCACTGATGAGGCATAACGTTGAATCTTTGTAGAGTACATTTTCCGCCACTGGAACACATTTGTCTTACCTTAGTCTCCAATGTACATTTTAATCCAATTAACATAATGTCATTGATCTAGTAGCCAATGTGATGTTCTGTGGAATGTTTATATGTCTGAAGACACTTTGGACTATATTTTTAAAGAAACGAGGAAAATTTACATAGTCTTGGGGTAGGACCATATATGTACACTGTTGTCCATCCTATTTGAATGTGAACTATTTCTCACCCTCCTTATTGATAGGGATGGAAAATGCATTCACCAAATCAGTAGCCACTTAACATGTACTGGAGGCTGTGTTAATTTGCTCTAGTATAGATTCCATGTTTGACATAGAAACTGAAATTTGGACATCTGCTTGGTTGAGTTTCTAGATTTATTTAATTGTTGTAGGAGTCAGACCTACAAATCAAGTGGAATATGATGGGGACCAATATCTCTGCATATTTTGCATCTCAAGTGTGGCACTAATCTCTTTGATTCCTTTGGTAATATGTTATTATTTACTGTATTTACAATCTTGGCCAGAGGTGGAGGGGCAATTTTTGAGGCTTCCACTTAGCCTTTTCCTTTATTATTTCTCTTATACCACAGCTCAAGGAACTGATGTGAGTGTTCTACCAATTACCAGCTATGTCTAGTACAATTATACATTTAGGGACTGGGAAGTAACTGTTGGGTGTGACCACAGCTATGAGCTGAACCTGCTCCAAGATAATATTTATTTCCTAGATAACATGTATTCATATTCTATTAGGGGAGTGATGGTAGCACTTTGGGCTCCCAAATATCAATGCCAATATAGACCCCATATACAACTCTTCTCAAAAGGTTTGAAGGTATTTTCTTTTCCCCAGTGTATGGTTAACTAAGTAAATGGCTATGGGTCTCTTTAGGGAAGAATGGAGGAAGTTACTAGTGAGTATACATATCATAGTTTTGTGTGACGCTTCCTCACAGGAATCCAGATTTTTTCCTCAGTCATGAATTCTGAATCAGAACTGGCTTATGTCTGAAAATTACGCATGGGATCAATTATAATTTTTCATTGATTTTTTTCACATTTATTATGAATATTATCCAGAACACAGAAAAATTGAAAGAGTTATACAGTGGACACTCTTAAGCTCATCACCTAGATTCTAAAACTGATATTTTTCTGTAATTATTTATCAGCTATCATCATATATTCATTCCGCTATCAATATATCAAATAATTTTTTGATGCTTTCATAGTAGTTTGCTTTATCAGTACCCTTAAACATTTCCAAATGTATATCCTCATCTAGAATTTAATATTTGTGTTAAGGTTGTTTTCCATGGTACAGTTCCAAGCAAATCCATACAGTAGGAAAATAACTGTCACATTATTTCTTTTCATCTTCTTTTTGTGAATGTCTACACAGTTTGCATTGCCTGACAAAAGGTTTTTAAATCTATATACCTAGAAAATAAGACGGACAACAGAGTGCCGAAAACAAATGCTGCTTTGGGTTCGGAACAAAACTTCTGCTCAAACTTCTTCTCTTCTAAAAACGTGTCATTGTTTTCATTTGTGTTAGATCCTATTTTCTTTGATACTTAACAACATTTTTTGGTCTATTTATTTTCTATTTGTCAAATTATGAAGAGTAGTGAGTATTAAAAAGAAACAGTTGTGTTTCAGGTCAAGCTATTTATTGACCATCCAGAGTTTGGCAATGATAAATGTGGCAAGGTAGGTCTTGATGAATTTGGGGTCTTTGTGATTTGAAGATATTGCTTTCAGTGTAGCTTGTTAAAGGAGACAGACAACTCCTTTCTCCTCTAAATAATACAAACCAACAAAGTAATAACAATAATATGAACAGAAAGAAAGACATTTGTGGTGGCCTAAGGTTTTATCTCTTTTCCTCCATTACCTCTCATAATACTGACTCTTTCCTCTCCATACACAATTTATTTGGGCCTTTGGATGATGTGGCATAGAGTAAGGATACGGGCCTTGTATTCATGTAGACAAAGATTTGCAAAATGGTTTTGCTATTTCCCAGCTGTGTACTTGAGGAAGTCTCACACTTTCTCTAAAATTTTTGGCTTTTTTCCGGAAAATCGTGGGAAATAATGCCTAGTTTAGAGTGTACTTTTGAAAATATTACACAATCAGTAGCTTCTATTGTCATTGATTATCTTATTCAACAGACATTGAGGAGTTATTATATTCAGACATTCTTATGTATCTCAAAAATACAAAGTTGATAAGTCCCTAACCCAAGGCACATATTGTCTAAAAAAATTAATAAAATTTTAATAAAATTATATTGATCAATAGTTAACATACATTGTGATGATGCTATCACATAAGAAGACATTGAATGGAAAAGAGCTAAAGAAAGAGTATGATAAGGAGTAACATCCAATCTAGCCCTGGGGTTGAGAAGATATGAAAGAAATTGGTGAAATCTTTTAAGAGGAAGTAAGATTTGAGTTACTTCCTGAAGAATGACAGATAGTAGGTGTGGATACAAGAGAGGGATATTACAGAAAAAAACACCTGTGATATATAAATTCACAAACGTAAAAAAGAGTATGGCTTGTTTGGAAGTTTTATGTGATTGATACAGAAGTACACATAGGGACAGTAATAAAGAATGAGAGAAGTAGGCAGGACCCATATGATGAAGGACCTTGAAAGCTTGGTTAAGAAACTTCACCTTTAAACTAGAGGCCATGCGATACCACTAAGGAGTTAAAACAAGAAAATTACAAGAATTTCAGGAAATTCACTATATCTGGATATAGGCTTAAGAATGAAATTGGAGAAACTAGTTATGATATTATTACAGCAATACAAACATTCTAATTTAAGGAAGTAGTATAAAAGTTGTTAATTGGAGAGAAATTTACATTATATTAAAGAGATAGAATGGATAGGACTTTGGATATGAGTAATAATGATGGATTAGAATAAAGAAAGATTTGAATTCCTGACTCGTGGGGTGAAGTGGATGGTGCTACCATTCCTTAGTATAGGGAACCTAGAAAGAGGGGTGGATTTCAGGAGGAAGATAATGATTTCTTCTTGATAAATATTGAGTTTGGAGTGTTAATGGGACACTCAAGTGGAAAAACTAGGAAATTACACGTGTACATATATTCACTATATGTTGATGGGCACATGCACACATGTATAGTTCTGGAGTTTCTGAGAGGGCACAGGGTAAGAGTTAAAGGCAGAATAGAGATTAGTTACAACCTTGCCATGTATGGGAATGCTAAGGGTAATTTTATTTGCCTAGAAGGAAAAAGAGTGGAAGTTAGAAGCCTGGAGAATACCAACATTTTAAGGTTGAATAGAGAAAGAGTAATGAAGAAAGAGGGACTGTTCAGGGAATTTGGAGACTCATGAGTATTCATTGTTTGTTCATTTGTTTATTCTATGAATGTATATTGAATGCTTTCCTAGTCTGGGTGGACTCCAATTCAGAGTCTGAGATGAAAATCTGCATTCAGTAATCTCGTTAGAAGTGAGCCTGGAGAGCAGGAGTGAGGAATTAGTGGAGTAAAATAAGAGTGTGTAATCAAGAGAGGGCAGACAGCAGAAGCAAGAAGAATGACAGTCCTGCGGCCTGTGGAACGAAAACCACATTCACAGGAAGATAGACAAAATGAAAAGGCAGAGGACTATGTACCCGATGAAGGACACTAAATGAAGTGGAGATAGGCAACCTTCCAGAAAAATAACTCAGAATAATGATAGTGAAGATGATCCAGGACCTTGGAAAAAGAATGGAGACAAAGATCAAGAAGATACAAGAAATGTTTAAAAAAGACCTAGAAGAATTAAAGAACAACACGAAGAAAAATTAAAGAACAAACAAATAGAGATGAACAATACAATAACTGAAATGAAAACTACACTAGAAGGAATCAATAGCAGAATAACTGAGGCAGAAGAACGGATAAGTGACCTGGAAAACAGAATGGTAGAATTCACTGCTGTGGAATAAATAAAGAAAAAAGAATGAAAAGAAATGAAGACAGCCTAAGAGACCTCTGGGACAACATTAAATTCACCAACATTTACATTATAGGGATCCCAAAAGGAGAAGAGCTAGAGAAAGGACCTGAGAAAATAATTGAAGAGATTATGGTCGAAAAATTTTCTAACATCAGAAAGGAAATAGCCACCCAAGCACAGGAAGCACAGAGAGTTCCAGGCAGGATAAACCCAAGGAGAAACACACTGAGATACATAGTAATCAAATTGACAAAAATTAAAGACAAAGAAAAATTATTAAAAGCAACAAGGCAAAAATGACAAATAACATACAAGGGAACTCCCATAAGCTTAACAGCTGATTTCTCAGCAGAAATGTTAAAAACCATAAGGGAGTGTCAGTTTGTGACCCAAGATGTGATCTATCCTGAAGAATGTTCCATGTGCTCTTGAGAAGAAAGTGTAATCTGCTGTTTTTGGATGGAATGTCCTATAAATATCAATTAAATCTATCTGGTTGGGCTTCACTGGTGGCGCAGTGGTTGAGAGTCCACCTACCGATGCAGGGGACATGGGTTTGTGTCCCGGTCCGGGAGGATCCAACGTGCCACGGAGCGGCTGGGCCCGTGAGCCATGGCTGCTGAGCCTGTGCGTCCGGAGCCTGTGCTCCGCAACGGGAGAGGCCACAACAGTGAGAGGCCCGCGTACCGCAAAAAAATAAATAAAAAAAATAAAAATCTTCCAACAAACAAATGTCCAGGACCAGATGGCTACAGGTGAATTCTATCAGACATTTAGAGAAGAGATGACACCCATCCTTCTCAAATTCTTCCAAAAAATTGCAGAGGAGGGAACACTCCCAAACTCATTCTACAAGGCTACCATCACCCTGATACCAAAAGCAGACAGAGATACTACAAAAAAAGAAAATTACAGACCAATATCACCAATGAATATAGGTGCAAAAATCCTCAAAAAGAACTAGCAAACAGAATCCAGCATCACATTAAAAGGATCATACACCATGATCAAGTGGGATTTATCCCAAGGATTCTTCAATATATGCAAATCAATCAATGTGATACACCTTATTAACAAACTGAAGAATAAAAACCATATGATCATCTCAATAGGTGCAGAAAAGCTTTTGACAAAAGTCAACACCCATTTATGATAAAAAGAACTCTCCATAAAGTGGATATAGAAGGAATCTATCTCAACATAATAAAGCCCATATACAACACACCCACAGCAAACATCGTTCTCAATGGTGAAGAAATGAAAGCATTTCCTCTAAGATCAGGAACAAGTGTATGATGTCCACTCTTGCCACTGTTATTCAACAAAGTTTTTGGAAGTCCTAGCCACGGCAATCAGAGAAGAAAAAAATAATAATAAAAGGAATCCAAATTGGAAAAGAAGAAGTAAAACTGTCACTGTTTGCAGATGACATGGTACTATACATAGAGAATCCTAAAGATGCCACCAGAAAACTACTTGAGCTAATCAGTGAATTTGGTAAAGTTGCAGGATACAAAATTAATGCACAGAAATCTCTTGCATTCATCTACACTAATGATAAAAAATCTGAAAGAGAAATTAAGGAAACACCCCCATTTACCATTGCAACAAAAAGAATAAAATATCTAGGAATAAACCTACCTAAGGAGACAAAAGACCTGTATGCAGAAAACTATAAGACTCTGATGAAGGAAATTAAAGGTGATACCAACAGATGGAGAGATATACCATGTTCTTGGATTCGAAGAATCAATATTGTGAAAATGACTATACTACCCAAAGCAATCTACAGATTCAATGCAATTCCTATCAAATTACCAATGGCATTTTTTACAGAACTAAAACAAAAATCTTAAAATTTGTATGGAGACACAAAAGACCCTGTATAGCCAAAGCAATCTATTTTTTTAAATAAATTTATTTATTTATTTTTGGCTGCATTGGATCTTTGTTGCTGCATGTGGGCTTTCTCTTGTTGTGGTGAGTGGGGGCTCGTCTTCATTGCGGTGTGCGGGCTTCTCATTACAGTGGCTTCTCTTGTTGTGGAGCACAGGCTCTAGGCATGTAGGCTTCAGTAGTTGTGGCACACAGGCTCTAGAGCACAGGCTCAGTAGTTGTGGTGAACGGGCTTCATTGCTCCGTGGCATGAGGGATCTTCCTGGACCAGGGTTTGAACCTGTGTCCCCTGCATTGGCATGCAGATTCTTAAACACTGCACCACCAGGGAAGTCCCTAGCCAAAGCAATCTTGAGGGAAAGAAAATGGAACTGGAGGAATCAGACTCCCTGACTTTAGACTATACTACAAAGCTACAGTAATCAAGACAACATGGTACTGGCACAAAAACAGAAATATAGATCAATAGTACAGGATAGAAAGCCCAGAGATAAACTCACGCACCTATGGTCAACTAATCTGTGACAAAGGAGGCAAGGATATACAATGGAGAAAAGACAGTCTGTTCAGTAAGTGGTGCTGGGAAAACTGGACAGCTACATGTAAAGGAGTGAAATTAGAACACTCCCTAACACGGTACACAAAAATAAAATTGATTAAAGACCTAAATGTAAGGCCAGACACTATAAAACTCTTAGAGGAAAACATAGGAAGAATACTTTTTGACCTAAATCACAGCAAGATCTTTTTTGACCCACCTCTTAGAGTTAATGGAAATAAAAACAAAAATAAACAAATGGGACGTATTGAAACTTCAAAGCTTTTGCGCAGCAAAGGAAACTACAAACAAGACGAAAAGACAACCCTCAGAATGGGAGAAAATATTTGGTATCGGATCAACGGACAAAGGATTAATCTCCTAAATATATAAACAGCTCATGCAGCTCAATATTAAAAAAACAAACAACCCAATCAAAAAATGGGCAGAAGACCTAAGTAGACACCTCTCCAGAAAAGACATACAGATGGGCAAGAAGCACATGAAAAGCTGCTCAACATCACTAACTATTAGAGAAATGCAAATCAAAACTACAGTGAGATAACTCCTCACACCAGTTAGAATGGGCATCATCAGAAAATCTCCAAACAACAAATGCTGGAAAGGGTGTGGAGAAAAGGGAACCCTCCTGCACTGTTGGTGGGAATGTAAATTGATACAGCCACTATGGAGAACAGTATGGAGATTCCTTAAAAAACTAAAAATAGAACTACCATATGACCCAGCAATCCCACTACTGGGCATATACCCAGAGAAAACCATAATTCAAAAAGAGTCATGTACCCCAATGTTCATTGCAGCTCTATTTACAATAGCCATGTCATGGATGCAACCTAAATGCCCATCAACAGAAGAATGGATAAGGAAGATGTGGTACATGTATACAATAGAATATTACTCAGCCATAAAAAGGAACGAAATTGGGTCATTTGTAGAGATGTGGCTGGAACTAGAGATTGTTATACAAAGTGAAGTAAGTCAGAAAGAGAAAAACAACTATCGTATATTAATGCATATATGTGGAACCTAGAAAAATGGTACAGATGAACTGGTTTACAAGGCAGAAATAGAGACACAGTTGTAGAGAGCAAACGTGTGGACACCAAGGGGGGAAAGCAGGAGGTGTTGGTGGTGGTGGTGGGATGAATTGGGAGATTGGGATTGACATATATACACTAATATGTATAAAATAGATAACTAATAAGAACCTGCTGTATAAAAAAATAAATTAATAAAATTTTTTTTAAAGTGCGTTATCGGGCTTCCCTGGTGGCCCACTGGTTGAGAGCCCGCCTGCCTATGCAGGGGACACGGGTTCGTGCCCCGGTCTGGGAGGATCCCACGTGCCGCGGAGCGGCTGGGCCCGTGAGCCATGGCCGCTGAGCCTGCGCGTCCGGAGCCTGTGCTCCGCAACGGGAGAGGCCACAACAGTGAAAGGCCCACGAACCGAAAAAAAAAAAAAGTGCGTTATCAAGATGGCCATCATTGCCTGTAAGCAATGCTTAATCCTCTGAGACCGTCTGAGGAACCCTATGAATGTTTCTCAAGACTGTGCACTCCAGGGATGAAAAGGAGAAACATTTATCTATGAAATTCTGCCTTCCATTTGCCAATGGTAACCCCACAGGTTTTCAACAGCTCATACTTCTGGCTTGTACATGTTTGAGTAGGTTGACCTGGGAAACCCATACTGTAGCATTAGAAACGCCCTTGGGCAGGAATTGAGAAATAGGTAGTCATGGCCAAGATGACTACTTACAAGTTAAACCTGTACAAATTTGGTTTCTTGAATGGAATAAGAGGTAGAACTGAGAGGAAAGTGGTACAGAAAAGGGTTTAATATAATCCACTCCCTGCAGAACTCAAATCCTCCCTCTTGGGAGGAGGGTTTGTCCGATTCATCAAAGTTTCCTTCAAGATGGGGGCCAGCTGCACCTTGGTGCAAAGAAGCCCTGGGTCGGGAAGGTATGTGGCACTGGCCGGTGTGGGATACTGACAGATTACAGATGGGGAAAGCTGATGGAATCCTGTGCCTGGGATGAAGGAGAGGCTGAAAGGACATGAAGTGGTACAAAGAGTTTTCTAATATAAACATCTTCTATGTTCAGTTCCATGGTGAGAAAGAGAAGATTGTCCCTACCCTCATGTAATGTACATTCTAGTGGGTGAGAGAGACAGAAAATATAAAATAATTGCAAGTGCTGAGATTAGAGGAGTAGAGGAATAGAGATCTTGGAATAGAGAATTATTTTCCTTACTCTCTATCTCCTTCACTTTTGTGTTTTCCACACAAACACTTTTGGCAACTAGGCAAGCTTTGTCATTTCCTTTGAATAAGCATTTCTATTATGAGTCCAGCAGAGGGCTCTGGAAAAGATTTGCTTGAAACTTGAAGCTGTAAAGCCATTAAATAGTGTGAATAGCTCTGAACCTTCTAGCTTTCCTCCAACATACTCTCCTCCTATTAACAGTAAAAAAAGAAAAACAAAGTAAGTAAAATGACAAAATGAAGAGTGTCCATTTTCATGACCACTGACGTTTTCCATTCGTTCATATTCCCAATGGGGCAGTGGGTTAGGATATATTAAAACAAAATATAGATTATATTTAATATAATATATATTTAAATTTAAAACATACTTTATAGATATAAATATATACAAATGTTATATATTTATATGCAACATACATATATATAAATTATACATATACAACAAAATTCTCCACTGCCCTTCTCCTTTTAAGTAGGATTAAACTCAGCATGTTACACACTTAGCTATGTTCATCCCACCTTGTGTCTTTAGGATTCTGGACTTATAAATCATTAAAGTCAATACTTTAGCTTAAATTGTTACATCACAGTTTTGTTTTCAGTCATCTGAAGGACAGCAGTGGCAGACAGAATGTGGTTTTGTCTCACTTGGTGACCCTCCCTTGCGAGCACATTTAATTATAACCCTCCTCATTTTGATTGTAGTACTTTGCTAATTTGAAATTCTACCTTAATTAATGTAGCTTGTGGTATCTGTAGAAAATCAGGAACCTGTGGTTACGATGTTAATTATAGCATATATGTTACAGATCTCAGCCAAACATCTCTGAGGACATTCTCCTTTGTGTAAAGTGTCAAAAAATTGGTCTCCCTCTTTTGACTTCATATTGCCTTCTTGAAATATAATGAGTACCTTTTGGTGACAGCATCCCGTTCCCAGTCTGCATAGTGAGAATCATGAACTGTACTGAGAGGTATTTTGCTAAACTCAGGCATTGAAGCAAATGTGCCGTTTATAAAATGTCATGACATGTGGCATTTTTGAAACACTGGAAGACCTTAGTTTCTAACAAGCTAACAACTGCATAAAGGCTTTTTGAAAAGAGAAAATACTGAGAAAAAAAGTGAAAAAAATAAAGTGTATCATTCATAAATATATGCAGTTATTCTAAGATTTTCACAAGTTTAAAATTCTTAGGGATATTACCACTGCCTTTGAATTATTAACCAAAAAATAATGACAGTTATTGCAGAGAGGATAAGGGTAAGGAAATCTAAGATTCTTCAAATTTGAGTTTTTATGGTATTATGATTTGATAAAAAATATAATTTACAGTACTTATTAGAAAAATCATTTGAATTATTTATTTCCAAATTTCATTTCCTACTTATTTCTAAAGGATACTTAATATATTTCAGTTCTGATTACAAAAGTGTAGCATATCCAAGGTCTTTATAAGAGAAGTCTGGACTTCAGGGATTACGTATGTTTGAGTTAAAGAATATTGAGAGCTAGTATTTTCATGGTCAAACTAGGAGATACATACTGTAATAGATCCTGTATGAGTCCATCACTACAAATGTTAACCAATGAGAGAGTCTCTGTCATAACATTCTTCATGTTATACCCATGTTTCATTTGATGGCTGAGAATAACTGATGCTAGCCAAGAGTTTCACAGTGGCATGTTTAGCATTTCAGGCCCTGGAGCCCGCCTGTTTCAGTCCAAATCCCAGCTCTGCCACTTATTAGCTGTGCGACCTTTGGCAATTCATTCAAACTATTAGTGTCTCAGGTGTAATAAATAGGTACAATAATGATACCTACCTCAAAGGTTTGTAGTGAATATTGAACAAAACAAAACATAGTAGCACTTAGAACAGTGTAAATTCTCGGGTATCATCTATTACTGTGTTTACTGTTATTACCCATAGGCATTACTTGCAACAACTAGGTCTTTATCCGAAATACTTTTGTATCCCATGGTGTCAGTGTTAGTGTACACTTTTGCACAACAGAGAAGGAAAAGGAGAGGGTGAGAGGAAAAGGGAGGCTGAGAAGGAAAAGGGAGGCTGAGAACTGTGAAAATTAACATTTTCATATCAGATATGATAAAATGATATTGCTGCATACAGCAGTCACCCACTGAGTATGTTTTACTATGTCTCTATGTTAATTCTCTCAATTATTGACTGATGCCTCAACTCAGTATTCACGTCATTATTTGAGTACTGTGATTTATTTATTTATTTATGGCTGCACTGGGTCTTTGTTGCTGCGCACAGCCTTCCCTAGTTGCGGCGAGCGGGGGCTACTCTTCGTTGCGGTACGTGGGCTTCTTCTCATTGTGGTGGCTTCTCTTGTTGCGGTGGCTTCTCTTGTTGCGGAGCTCGGGCTCTAGGCGCGAGGCTTCAGTAGTTGTGGCACGTGGGCTCAGTAGTTGTGGTGCACGGGCTTAGTTGTTCCACGGCATGTGGGATCTTCCCAGACCAGGGCTTAAACCCGTGTCCTCTGCGTTGGCAGGTGGATTCCTAACCACTGCGCCAGCAGGGAAGCGCCTGAGTACTGTGATTTTGCAGGCTTACCAGTGAGGCAGGAGACTGAGAACTCCAGTGATCTGCTCACCATCTGTTTTCCCCTTGCCTGGACAAGCACACCGCTGGCTCTTCATAAGCACTTAGCAATGAATGGGACTCTATATTCAGGGATGTATTCTTGAGTAAGTCCCCACTCTCTCCCCTCAAATCTCCCTCTTCCTCAGCCTGCTTGGAAGCACAAAGACAGAATCATTATTATTCTCACGTATTGTTCACCTCCCCCCTCACCCCACCTTAACAAGTAGGAGTTTAAGGCCTCAGGACGGAAGACAAATTATTACTTAGAGGGGGAGCTGGCATTGGCCAGAAAACAGAATAATCAAAACTATAAATCACAAATGGATATGCTTCGCCTGTTACGACTAAAACCAAATTATTCACTTAGCAGGAGCTGCAGGTTTTCATGGATAAATCATGAATTGTCATTTTGGATATGTTAATTTAAGGGATCTTGGGTACTTAATGTTCTCCTAACCCTCTTCTGCACTTGAATGTACTTACACTGTGCTCTCCGGCGCCCTGAAGTTCCCACGCTGCTGAAAACTGCCACAGCCCTCTCTGCTCCCTGATATTCTGGTCCTTGTGTCTAGTGTGGTTCTAGACCGTCCCTCAACATGCTATTCAGATTGTACCTCCTCTTTGAAACCTCTTGTCGTTGCCCCTGGCAAATGGAGTTCCCCTTACTCTGTGCTCTCTCTACATTGATTAAGATACCACAACAATATTTATTTCATTATACTGTAGTTTTCTGTTCACGTTTGCCTTCCCCAGGAAACTGTGTTTTGATAGTAGCGGTTGTGTTTGGTCATCTCTGTAGCCCCAGTGCTAGCTCAGTGCCTGGCAACACAACATAGATGCTCAATAAATGTTTGAGGAATGAATCTGTGAATGTAGAGAATTTTGTTTATCATTTATTCATATTGATTAAGGGATTGGCAATTTCTCAGTCAACTAGACTTCAGAATTTGAAGTTATCTTTATATTTTCATATCTTCTTTATCCCTTATATCAAATAAATAAATATATATTTATTTTTTATAATTTAGTATATTATGTATTTATATTAATTATATTAAATAAACAAATATTTATATTTAAGACATTTCTCCAGTGCCAGAGCTTTTGTTCAGATACCAACAGTCATGTGTTTGCAATATCAAAATAATCATTGAACTGGTATCCTTAACTCTAGTCTTTCCCCATCCAATCAATCACATGTTTCTGACCATTTAATTTTTCTAAAATACCTAATATTCTATTGACAAAAGTCTCTAATTTCACATCTATTTTTAAAATATGTGACAGTTGGTAAGTAAAGTAGATATGTGATAAGTAAATTAAAAGTCTATTCTAAGTCACCCTCCCACCCCGTCCTTTACTTCATAGGAAGTAGTTTATCAGTTTATTAGGTGTCTTTCCAGAGACACTCTCCATATACATCTGTATGCAGGTGTGTGTAGGAAGTCCTCATATTTTTTCTTTATTTTTTTAAAATTAATTTTTATTGGAGTATAGTTGCTTTACAATGTTGTGTTAGTTTCTACTGTACAGCAAAATGAATCAGACATACATATACATATATCCCCTCCCTTTTGGACTTCCTTCCCATTCAGGTCACCACAGAGCATTAAGTAGAGTTACCTGTACTATACAGTATGTTCTCATTAGTTATCTATTTTATACATAGTATCAATAGTGTATATGTGTCAATCCCAGTCTCCCAAGTCCTCCCACCCCCGCTTTCCCCTTGATATCCATACATTTGTTCTCTAAGTCTGTGTCTCTATTTCTGCTTTGCAAATAGGATCATCTATACCATTTTTCTAGATTCCACATATATGCCTTAATATACAATATTTTTCTCTTTCTGACTTACTTCACTCTGTATGACAGTCTCTAGGTCCATCCACGTCTCTACAAATGACCCAATTTCATTCCTTTTTGTGGCTAATAGTCCATTGTATATATGTACCACATCTTCTTTATCCATTCCTCTGCTGATGGACATTTAGGTTGCTTCCATGTCCTGACTATTGATATTTTTTCTTTAAAAGTGGTAGCCTACACATGTCATTCTACCTCTTGCTTTTTTAATTTACTGATATGTCCAGGAGATTATTCCTTGTCATTATTTCTAGATCTGAATCATTCTTTTTTTATGCAGAATCTTTTATATTTTTGCCCCCTTTTCAATTTTTTATTGTGTTTAAATATGTGTAACATAAACTCGATCATTTTAACCAATTCTGAGTGTACAACTCAATGGCATTCAGTACATTCACAGTGTTGTAAAACTGTCACCACTGTCTGTTTTCAGAAATTTTTCATTATCTCAAACAGAAACCCTTTATCCATTAAACAGTAACTCCTCATTTCCTCTTTCCCTCAGTCCCTGGTAACCTGTATTCTACTTAATGCCTTTATGAATTTGCCTATATTATGTACCTCATAGAAATGGAATCATGCAACATTTGTCCTTCTTTGTTTGGTTTATTTCATTTAGCATGTTTTCAGGGTTCATCTACGTTATAGCATGTATCAGAATTGCATTCTTTTTTATGACTAAATAATATTCCATTTTATGTATATACCACATTTTGTTTATCCATTTGTCTGTTGATGAACACTTGGGTTGTTTCTACCTTTTGGCTATTGTAAATAATGCTGCTATGAATATTGGCATGCAGATATCTGTTTGAATTCTTGCTTTCAATTATTTTGGATATTTACCTATAAGTGAAACTGCTGAATTGTATACTAATTCTATGTTTAACTTTTTGAGGGACTGCCAAACTATTTTCGACATTTTACATTCCCATCAGCAATGCATGAAGCTTCCAGTTTCTCCACATCCTTACCAACACTTCTCCTCTCCTCTCCTTTCCCCTCCTGTTCTCCTCCCCTCCCTTCTCCTCCTGTCCTGTCCCCTCCCCTTCTCTTCCTTTTCCTTCCCTCTCTCTCACTCCTTCCTCCCTCCCTCCCTCCCTCCCTCCCTTCCTTCTCTCCCTCCCTCCCTCCCTTTCCTCCCTCCCTCCCTCTCTCCCTCCCTTTCCTCCCTCCCTCCTTCCCTCCCTTCCCTTCCTCCCTTTCCTCCCTCCCTGCCTCCCTTCCTTCCTTCCTTCCCTCCCTCCTTCCCTCCCTCCCTCCCTTCCCTCCCTCCCTTTCTCCCTCCCTCCCTCCCTTCCTTCCTTCCTTTCTTTCCTCCCTCCCTTCCTCCCTTTTTTCAGTAGCCATGCAAATAGGTGTGAAGTGGTATTCCATTGCAGTTTTGGTTTGCAGTGTCATTTCCTTAATGACGCTGAACATCTTTCCATGTGCTTATTGGCTATTTGCATATACTTCATTCTTTCAGAATTATGAAATATTATATATATATATGTCTATATCACAAGCTCTGTGAACCTCCATTCCCAGAAGAAACTTGTTACCTGAAATTTGTGTTTATTATTTTTCTTTTCTTTCTAATTTTACCTCATGTATCTCCTAAAACAATATAATGCTTTATATTGTATTTTTATGAATTTTTTCATACTGCATGTATTTTTTTCTGATATTGCTTTATTCATGCAACATTAAGTTCTGAGATTCATACGTGTGGATTGCTCTAATGATGAGTTATTCATTTCACTGTGCTATAGTATCTCATTGCATAAGCACACCATAATCTAGTTATCTATATTCTTTTGCCAATTGACATTTGGGTTCTTTCTAATTTTCTTGTTATTAAAAATTATGCAAACAGTTTGTATACACGTCTTCTGGTACATATGTATAAAAGTATATATAGGAGGGGAATTGTTGGGTCATGAGGCATGTTTATTTTCAAATTTAGTAGACAATGCCAAATTACTTTCAAAGTACTTGTACAAGGTTATGCTTCCACTACTACCCCACATGACTTGTACTATACAGATTATAAAATACCCATTATAAAAATACAGATTATAATAAATACTGATTATAAGAAACCCCACATTTTATATTATATATATATATGAAAATTTTAAACCTTCCTTTTTGTCGTGGTGGTTGCTGTTGTTTTTGTATTTGCTTGGTTTCTGTAAATATTCCAAAAATAAATTTGGCGACACTGGGATTCCATAGCTATTGTGTGCAGGGTTCTAGATATGTCCATATATACAGAGAATTAGGGATGCTGAAATGTACCAGTATGAAATGGATTAGTTGATTTTTCCATTTTTGAAGCTAGGTTATTAGGTTCATAATGATTTTAAGTTGTTATTTTTGCCTTGTGAACCGAAACTTTTATTATAATGGCTCTCAATCTCTGGCATTGCTTTCAGTTTTTAAGTCTATTTTCTTTTATATTATATCTTTGTCAGTTTTAAAATAGTAATGTAATGATTAATTTTATGTGTCAACTTGACTGGGCTAAGGGATGCCCAGATAGCTGGTAAAACGTTATTTCTGGCTGTTTCTGTGAGGGTGTTTTTGGGAGAGATTAGCATTTGATTCAGTAGACTGAGTAAAGACGTCCACCCTCACCAATGTGGACAGATATTTCCCACTCTGTTGGGAGCCCAAATGGAACAAAAAGGAAAGGAAGGACAAATTCTTGTTCTCTCTTCTTGAGCTGGAATGTCTATGTTCTGCTCCTTGGACCTCCTGGTTCTGGGGCCTTTGACCTTGGACTGAGATTTACACCATAGGCTCTTCTGATTCTCAGGCCTTTGGACTCTGACTGAATTATACCACAGTTTTTCTTGGTCCTCAAGTTTCCAGTTGGCAGATTGTGGGATTTCTTGGCTTGTATAACTAACTGCATGAGTCAATTCCTTTAATAAATCTCTTATCTATATCTATATCATCTATATATCTTCTTAGTTCTGTTTCTCCGGAGGATGCCAACTAACACAGTTTTATATCTATATCTATTGCACACACATACACACACATATATAAGCTCTTTTTGGTTGTAGTTTTAATTTCAAACTCCCCGTGTTCTTATGATGTAGATGTTTGTCATAAATAACACATTTATGGATTTAATTATTGATTAATTTTTATCCAGTCTTTTAACTGGAGAGTCACTGCGCTTACATTTATTATGATTACTGATATATGGATTTCTTTATTTTCTGGTTGCTTTATTGCCATTGAATAATCAGTTTTAGTCTAAATGCTATTCCCCTGTAGCTAACTTTTTCTCCAATTGGCTTTAAGATCTTATCTTTATTTTTGGTATTCTGTATGATTTCACACACTGTCTAGATGTGGATTTCTTTTTTATTTATCCTACTTGGATTTTATGCTTTCTCAATATGCTGATTTTTGTTTTGTAACAATTTTGGAAAATTTTCAACATTATCTCTTCCAATATTACTACTTTTTCATTGTTTCCAATATCTTCTAATATTCCAATTAGAGGTTCATTGGACCGTCCATCTATCACAATTCTCCATGTCTTGTAATCTCTCATTATTTTCCATCTCTTAGTTTCTCTGTGACTTTATTTTCTACTATTCTTAGTCCTGTGCCTGTCTACAAATGATGTCAAAGCTCCTAGGTTAAGATGGAGTGTAGATTTGATATCTAATTTTCTTCCTTCCAATAGTTTCAATTTTCATTTTTGTTTCTTCTCCCATAGTAAACACTCTTATTTTGTATTCAGTATCCAAACATAGCAATATTGGATGTCTTTGCGGTTTTAAGTTTGTTGTTTTTTATTTTCTGTTCTTCTTACACACTTGGTGGCTTATTTTCTTATGTGTTGTGTGATTTTCTTTTTTTAAATCGTGACCTCTTATTTGTTGCAACTCTATTGGTGTGGATTCTTTAAAACTGTCATTGAGAGAGAGAGCAGTGGTTTCTCTTTCTACCAGCCTAAGGGCTCTACCAACGAGGGTCTTCCTATATCAAGCTGTGTCCTCACCTGTTAAAAATTGATGGGATTATTGAAACATCATTTTAAATTAAACTCAGTCAGATTATTATTGTTTTGTCCTCACGATAAAAATCCTCTTTTAGCTAAATAATTGCAGTTTTTTTTTGGCAGAATAGATATGGTTTAAATGTCATATAACAAGTATTAGGTGAGGTATGGAAGCTTCTCTAAAAATTTAAAGACTGCTTTCATAAATGCTGCATAAATACTATTTTTAACCACTTTTTACCTTTAGAAAAAAAAGTCATTTTTCCCCTCATGAAAGTTTTATATAAAACAAAAGAATTTATAGACATTTTGAAGGCTATTCCTCAATTACTCTCTCTGTATATCTGTTGATCCAGTAGTTTATGATAGTCAAACTAAAAGTTAAGTTTTGATATCTTTCCAATACAGGCAGCCAGTCTCTCAGTCTATAGCCTGAAAATAGTCTATAGACTGAAAAGTAGACTGATTTTGTTGATTTGAAGAAAAACTGCAATCTAGTGTGGGGTAAAATGACTCCAGGTTATTAAGGAGAAAGACTTCAAGGGAAACTCTAGGTGACTCCTCTGCTGGTACAAAGGAAAAAAAAAGAGGGAACATGTGATAGCATCTTATAAAGAAAATGGATTATAATGTATCTAGTTTCTCTTATATTATGGCTGTGAGGAGTTAGGGTGGATAACCTATCAAACCATTAACTAGCTGACCCATATCAGAGATGGCAGATTTGTCTATGAATTTCCAAACTCAGGAAAGTGGTAGCCGCAATTAAACCTCAGGAGAAAACCAGAAAACAGAAGCATTGAATGAAAAAGTGATCAGTGGCTGCCAGTAAGAGATGTGACCCAAGAAGAGACCCAGCTTCTTTGGCCACCATGCAGTGAGAGGCACCCACACACTGGGGTATCTGCAGCTGTGTTAATTGGAGCCCTTTTGCACTCAGCTTTATTGTTGATCCTATCTGTACTTTGTTTCTTATTTCTGGGGGCTGACCTCTGCAGGCTCCATTTCACAAGCTCCTGAGTGGCCTGCCTTCCAACGGGATTTGGCTAATGGGTGGTACTGATGGGCGATTGGAGGGCAGGCAGGGAGGAAGCCACCAGGCTGTTTTTCTTTTTCATCTCTCTCTGTCTTGAAGCGCTTTTCTAGCAGTGGCTGCCTCTTCTCATCATTTCCAGCTCCCTCTGGACAGGCCTGCCATCTAGTCAGTTACTGTCATTTGACTCTAACCTTTGAGATCTGATAATACCCCCTCTTCCCTTCGTTTCCTCAATCTAGGAAAGGTAGAGGCTTCCTGATGTTAATTCCTAATTTCCTCACAAGTCTGGATTCCAATTGTTAACCTATTAAAATTATGCTGAACTTTTTCTCTGGGAGTAACACCAGTATGTTCTACAACATTGTTTTCTTGTATCAAAGCGTTTGAATTCTCTGCCTCTCCACATTTTACTCTGTTCTTAGAAAAAGATATAGAAATTGGTTTGATTGTTTTACAGGATAGGGTATTTGGAACAGGGAAATAGGTCATAGAGTCCTAAAGGAGAATACTGTCCATGGGTACCCAAAGAAGAGAGTAGGAGTAGCCAGGGAGTAACTAGATCCAGCAAGAATCAGAAGTTGGTATTTAGGATGAATATGGAAGCAGGAGCCAGATGCTATGAAAACAATTTAAAGTATTGAGTTGGGAATCAAATGTGGGAGAATATCATGAATGATTGCCTAGAAGAGATTTTTTTTTTTAATTTTAATACAATTTTTAAAGGCTACACTCCATTTGTAGTTATTAAAAAATATTGGCTATATTCCCTGTTATACAGTATATCCTTGTAGCTTGTTTTATATAGTAGTTTGTACCTCTTAATCCCTCACCCCTATATTACCCCTCCCCCACCACTGGTAGCCACTAGTTCTCTGTATCTGTGAATCTGCTTCTTTTTTTAATATTCACTAGTTTGTTGTATGTTTTAGATTTCATGTATAAATAATATCATACAGTATTTGTCTTTCTCTAGCTGACTTATTTCACTTAGCATCATGCCCTTCAAGTCTATCTGTGTTGCTACAAATGGCAAAATTTCATTCTTTTTTATGGCTGAGTAGTATTTCATTGTATATATGTACCATTTCTTCTTTATCCAGTCATCTGTTGATGGACACTTAGGTTGCTTCCATATCTTGGCAATTGTAAATAATGCTGCTATGAACATTGGGGAGCATGTATCTTTTAGAATTAGTGTTTTTATTTTTTCGGGGGATATATACCCAGGAGTGGAATTGCTGGGTCATATGGTAGTTCTATTCTCTAATACTATATACAAAAATAAACTCAAAATAGATTAATGACCTAAATGTAAGATCAGATACTATAAAACTCCTAGAGTAAAACGTAGGCAGAAGACTTTTTGACATAAATTGCAGCAAAAATTTTTTTGGATTCATCTCCTAAAGTAAAGGAAATAAAAATAAACAAGTGGAACCTAATTAAACTTAAAGGCTTTTGCACAACACGCAAAACCATCAACAAAGTGAAAAGAAAATCTACTGAATGGGAGAAAATATTTGCAAATGATATGACCAATAAGAGATTAATATCCAACATATATAAACAGCTCATATGACTCAACATCAAGAAAACAAACAATGCAATTAAAAAATGGGCAGAAAAACTGACTAGATATTTTTCCAAAGAGGAAATGCAGATGGCCAAGTGGCACATGAAAAGATGCTCAACATCACTAATCATCAGGGAAACGCAAATCAAAACCAAAATGAAATATCACCTCACACCTGTCAGAATGGCTGTCATCAAAAATAACACAAATAACAAATGTTGGAGAGGATGTGGGAAAAAGGGAACCCTCGTGCACTGTTGGTAGGAATGTAAATGGAGGCTTCTCAGAAAAAAATTTTTTTTAAGATTTTTAAAAATCATGGCCTATTTATAAACTTTGACAAACTGGGGCTTGATACATTGGTGAGAGCTCAACTTAAACACCTGTCCACTATTCTGTTGAGACCCTAGCCTGGTTCCCACAGGCTACTGCATATGATGAATTTTAAGGCGGGTCTTGGGTGTAGGATAAAGTTATCATTGATAAGAATAAGACACATGGGCGCATCTGAATACAAGATTGATTAGAGATTGTAGCCCCTATTTGAGAAGCTGCATCCTGGCAACAGCTCTGTATTATGGAAAGGAGAACGCAAATTTTTGGGGTCCGGCAAATATCTTTACCACATACTGTTACGTGAACTAAAATAATTATAACACTTCTAAAGTCATGAGCCATGCAGTCCAGTCTCAGAATGATTTTGAGATCAAAGGAGCACTTCCCAACACCCAAAGGAAATACAGAGTAGCGCTGCATCCCTTCCCCTCACTAAGGTTTTGTTCCAAATTAGACAGACCACAGGGAGCTACAGTGCCATGACTCAGACAGCATTCCTTCTTTTACTTTTCTCTTCCCTTTTAAATCAGAGTACCTCCAGCTTCCAGCATGGCAAGAAGCTAAGCAAAGACTCTACAGAACAAAAGTTAGAAATACTATAAAATATGTATATAGTATATCAAATGAATGGAACTTACTCCAATTCTGTTTGGAATTGGACTTTTAGATATTGACATTGGCAGACTCCAAACCTGACCCGACCATGCCATTTAAGACTTGGAGTGCTGACTGCCTTTTTAGGAAACAAATTAGGTCAGTACCCGAGTTTTCTTCTCTACTGGTCATAGCAAGAGTTCTAATGTACCACGTAACCAAGTTCTTACAGGTTATCCTGTGTGGTGTAAGTCTGAGGAAGCAGCTCTTATGTGCAGGATGAATCTTTATATGACAGAGATAACAGTCTAGTCTCAGCGGTGGGGACCAGAGTATAGATCAGAAAGTTACAACAAAAGTACTGGTCATGGGCATACAAAGAAAGCTTAGTGGGTTTAACAGAAAGCCTAAGGTTTAGTGGAAATGAGGCACACCACTAACCCTGGGTAGTTTAAACTGGGCCAAAGACAGCAAAAATTAATCAAGATCCCAACAGCTGGCAGAGCTAAACCTTCTGATGAAGGCATGGCCTGTCCCAGCTGGCATTGGCTGAAGAACACACAGGGCAGTGCCTGGAGACTGAAGGTCTGTAAAAGGCGTCAGTTAGCGCTCCAGGGATTGCCTAGCATAATGTCAAATAATTTTGACATAATTGAGATCTTTACCTTTCATGAATTTATATAAATACACCCAGGTTAGAGTAATGCAAATAAACAAAAAGTGTCCAATTCTAACAATTTCTTGGGTGCAAGATAAGCTGCTTGGTTGAATTGTTGAACTTCAGCAATTCTTAAAACTGCTGAATGTGTAGAAACAAAGCCTGAGAGAGCTGTGCTAATTTTTCTTTAAGATAAAGACCCTCTGTTTTGTTCATAATTGTGACCTTTGACATTATAGAGGAAAGGTTAGTTTCTTCCCCTTCCCAAATGATAAGGCTGATTAATCATATCTTAGCATTATGGAAAAAGTCCTTTATAAGTGTAAGCTCATTTTTTAAACTGTCATCTGAGTGTATGTAATTGTTAATTGCAAATTTATCTTTATATCATTTCTAAATGGTTACTGCAGCTAAGTCCCATTCTATTTGGTATACTATATATGTCTTATAGCATTTCTTATTTTGTTCTTCATAGCCTTTGCTTAGCTTCTTGCCAACTATAGAACTAAAATTAATCTTTCTTCCATCATTTTATACTTCTGCTCATGTTTCCTTTTGCTATTTGGTGATATACTATATATAGAAGTACCACCAAACAACACACATACGTTTTCACCCAATTAACATCTTTCTGAGACATTAGAAATGCTAAAAATAAGTGTGAGTAAGACGAGTTTTTATAAGTCTTCAAGTTATTCCAGTGCTCAGGGACTCAGAGTATGGAAAATTTTTATGTTTAATTTATTCGTTTATCCACCCACCCTGTCCCCCAAAAGATTTAAGTGACCAACTAGCTTTATAAATGACCTAGTGCTTTATGCCTTATTGGAAGGTTTACCTCCATCTAGCACACATTTAACATTTTTAGGGACACTGACATTTTCTGATGGAATTAGTGATCCCTTACTTATTGTGGAGTTAACACTCTATGTGCCTCAGACTCAGAGTACTGATATTTACGTGAGGTGCTAGATGTGTGTTAAAAAGACAGACATAGCTCATGTTACAAAGGAGGAGGGGCACCAATTCAAGCCACATGGGTTTTGTTTTCTCCATTTATAATGATAAAAAGTGAATTATCATACCGTAACATTATGTATGGCCTTACATACATAAATTTTGTTTTTTTCCATAAATTTTTAAAATGTCCTAAATCTTATCATTAGTTCAGATAATGAGACACACAAAACCACTTAAACACTCATGCATAGAGGAATTAATTATGTTATTCTAGAGTAAAATGTTACCCAGCTTGGTAGTGGTTTGTGTTTATGTGGCAAGGCAGTGGCAGAATTGAAAACCTCTGGCGAGTGTATTTCTAGGAATTCTTCATCATTTATAAATATCTCTAAAGAACTTTGATTGAAAAATCTAAGTATTATTGTCATTGCTGTTTACTACAGTGTCTTTTAAAATCTGCTTTTTTAAGTTAACTGTCTGTGGTGGACGTATTTCCATTTTGAGAGAAGGGATCTAAATGATGGTTTCTTAAAAATAAACTTTATTTTAGAATTATTTTAGATTTACAAATTGCAAAGGTAGTACAGATTTACCATATACCCCATACCCAGTTTCCTCTATTATTTACATCTTACATTAAAGTTCATCCTTTATTTAGACTTCTTTAGTTTTTACCTAATGCCTTTTTGCCTATTCCAGAATCCTACAGGATCCCACAGTACCTTTCTTCATCATGTCTCTTCAGGTTCCTCTTGGCTGTGACAGTTTTAGTGACTTCCTTTGTTCTTTTTTGGGGTTTTTTTGCGGTACGCGGACCTCTCACTGTTGTGGCCTCTCCCGTTGCGGAGCACAGGCTCCGGACGCGCAGGCTCAGTGGCCATGGCTCACGGGCCCAGCCGCTCCGCGGCATGTGGGATCTTCCCGGACCGGGGCACGAACCCGCGTCCCCTGCATTGGCAGGCGGACTCTCAACCACTGTGCCACCAGGGAAGCCCCTTCCTGTGTTTCTGATGACCTTGACAGTTGTCAGAAGTACTGGACTGGTATTTGATAGAATGTTCCTCGATTAGAATTTATCTGTTTTTCTTACTATTAGACTGGCATTAGGGCTTTTTGAGAGGAAGGAAACAAAGGTCAAGTGCAATTGTCATCACACCTTATCAAGGGTACCTCATATCCACATAACTGGTTACAACTGGTGTTAACCTTGGTTTCCTGACTGAGGTCGTGTTTGTTAGGTTTCTCCACTGCGAAGTTACTCTTCTCCCCTCTTTCCATATTGTAATCTTTGGAAGTCACCGTGGGTAGCACACGCATAAGGAGTGGAGAATTATCCTCTCCCTTATAGAGAGTGAAGTATCTGGTAAGGTATCTATATAAATTATTTGTAGTAATTCTGCATGGCTGATTTCTCTATTCTCCTCCCATTTGCGTATTTACTCAATCGCGTATTTACTCAATCATTTATTTAAACCAATGTGAATTCATGGACATTTATTTTGTCCTTTGTGTTACAATCCAATACAATTTTATTGGATTGGCCAAAAGGTTCATTTGGGTTTTTGCATAGCATCTTACAGAAAAACTTGAAGGAACCTTTTGGCCAACCCAATACTTATTTGTTGCTCAAAGGCTCATCTTGTATATTTCCTTCCACAGTCCTAAAATTAGTCATTTCTCCAAGGAATGCTGGTTTTCTTTATAGAGGAATGGGGTGAGAACCCAAGATCTGAGCACTGGGTATTCTCATTGCTTCTAGGGTGTCATTTCTTTCAGGTCCTCTCAGCTGACAGAACAAAGTATGTGTGTGTATATATACATATCTTTAAATATTGCTGTATGTAACCATATGTATCTATAATAGGCTAAACAGGAACTCATACTGATGTCTAGAACTCGAATTCATTACTACACGAAACATTCTAGCCTTCTGCCGTTGCATGCCTGTAACCTCCCACTCCAACACTGAGAAAACTGGTTCCCACCATTGCCGTTCATTTACTTAATTGTTCAATTCCATTATACATGTGTAAACAATTAATAAACAGAAATCTCAATTAATAGAGACAGGAGACCAGAAGGAGGAGCTCTCAGGCCCTGGATCATAGCAGAGCCCAACAGGAGGAAGGAAGACTCCCCATCTTCCCTGGCAAGCACTCAGCCAATGAAAAGCCACGGACACTTTGTTTACTATAGCCCTCCCAGCTTCCTTCTCCTCTCTGTAGTAGTGTTCTCCTTCCCTTGCTGTGGGGAGACTTACACATGGCTCGTCATGGTTGCAGACCTCAAAATGCAATTCTCTGCTGATCCTGAATAAACCCATCTCTTCTGGAGAAATATCTGGCAGTCTGTTTATTTCAGGTCAACACATGTATTGTGGTTTCAGAATTATTAACATGTACCCCATAGGAAAAACTTCCTCAACTCAAGAACAGTGCTTATATACAATTCCCTGTCTTTAGTCTCGTCAGTGATGAATATTTATTTAGCTGGGAAGATTTGTAAGCAAAGTGTTGCGTATGTGACCTGGTTTCTTTTTCCTGCTTATATTAATGTGAGAGGAAAGAGAGAAATCGAAGCAACTGCTAAGCAAAAAGGAACCAGAACTTGAAGATTTGGAAAAATCCCAACATATCCATATTGCAAAAAATGAGAAAGCAAGTTCTTGGAGAGGACACCAAGGGTGTGGCTGGACAGTCACTCCATAAAGAAATGACCCATGATTTTAATTAACAATCTCAGCAGAAGCCAGAAATAGGGATGGGATTATACCAATTATACTGCTACTTTGAACTGAAGGGGACAGAGATAGGAAGAAATAAAGGAAGACTTTCAGACTCTGGAATTCTCCAGGATGGGACAATAGTCATCCAGCTGCCAGCATGCTATATCCTGTAAGAAAAGGGAAGAACAACCTTAAAGGCAATTCGGAAAGCATCAGGGCTACCACCAATACCACAGGCCCAGGAGTAAGGCCATTTCCTCCTTAGTTTCAGAGGGGGGCCCGCTTCTTTGGTTTCAGCAACCAGGCTGCCCTGCAGAGAGATGAGGCAGGTGAGGTCGCTGCCTCAGGGCTCTGGAAGTGATGCTGCCATCCCAGTGGACCTGGAGGGCAAATCCTTGGACCAAAGAGGTTTATTCTCAAACCTTAAGATCCCTTGGAATATGCTTTGCTAGGTTTTGGACTTCTTTGGGGCCCATTTCCCCTTTCTTCTTTCCTATTTCTCCCTTTGGGGATGGGAATGCCTATCCTATGCCTGTGCCACCACTGTATTTTAAAAGTGCATAACTTGGTTGGTTTCACAAGTTCACAGCTGGAAATTGTCTCAGGATGAATCATACCTTAAGTCTCACCCACATCTGATTTAGATGATATGTAGATGATACTTTGGACTTGAAATGGATGCTGGAATATATTGAGACTTTTGGGGAGTTTGGTTTGGGATGAATGTATTTTGCATGTGAGAAGGACATGAATTTTGGGGAGCCAGTGGACAGAATGTTGTGATATGAATTTTGTCCATCTAAAAAAATTTATGTTGAAGCCTTAACCTCCTTCCTGACTCTGTTTGGAAACAGGGCCTTTAGGGAGATAATGTATGTTAAATGTGTTCATAAGGGTGGGACTCTTGTCTGATAGGATTGATGTCTTTATAAGAGGAGGAAGAGATACCAGGGAGCTCTCTTTCTCTCTCCACAAAAGAAAGGCCATTTGAGGACCCGCAAGGAGGTGGCTCTCTTCAAGCCAGGAAGAGAGCGCTTATCAGAAACCGAATTCTGTTTGGTTCTTTTTTATGATTTCTCTCTTTTTGTTGCACTTTTTTCATGTATTGTTTTCCCAGTTTCATTGAGTTGCCTATCTTTGTTCTCTGGAGGCTCGCTGAATCTCTTTAAAATAATTATTTTGAAATCTTTGTTAGGCAATTCATAGATCTCCATTTTGGGAGATCAGTTACTGAAGATGTATTGTGTTCCTTTAGTGGTTTCATATTTCCCTGAGTTTTTCGTGTTCCTTGTAGCCCGCACTGGTGTCTGCTCATTAGAAGAAGCAGCACCTCTGTCAGACTTTATCTACTGGCTTCAGAAGGGAAAGACTTTCAGCTGTTGGTGGGCATGAGGATGCCAGCTGGGTGGCGTATGTTGTAGCACCGGGTCTGGGAGCATACAGGTTCTGTGGGTGCTGGATTCAGGGGAATGTAAGGGCACAAGTTCCGGGGGGCGTGACAGACACCTGGTTCAGAGGTCCATGAGGGCAGCAGGCCAGTTGCGTGTGGGGTTTCTGGGTCCAGTGAGTGTGTGGTGGCACCTAGTCCCAAGGATGCACAGTGGCATCTGCTGGGCGGTAGTTGATGGCGCTGGTGGTCGGTCGGGGTATAATAGTTCTGGCTCCAATAAAATGTGGCAATTTGGGCTCCTGGTAGCTCCAGAAGCTAGGGTTCTCTTTGGTGAAAAGTGTGGGCTTAGCAGCAAAGACTCTGGCAGTCCCTGACAGTGGGTAGGGCTGCTGGGGTCCTCTTGCTCTCCTTTGTCCCGATGAGGGAACATGAGGCTGAAGGGACTCATCATTGAGCTGTGCCAGCCTGGGGGATAGAGTGATGTAGTTAAAGTCGAACGTTTCCTTCTGCTCTCTCCCATATGCTTATCCTGGTTCTTGTCCTTCACTGGGTTGCTTCTTAACTGGTCTCTGGAGTTCTCCCAGAGCTATTTTTGTCCTAGAAGTGGTTAAATCATTGTTTTAGTGGGGGACAAAATCTGGGACCTCCTAGCCCACCATCTTGCTGACGTAACTCCACCTGTTTTTTTTCTATAGCAGGGAATCCTGTGGGCAAGACACATTGCTGCACTTCCTTCACCATAAAATTATTTCCTTACTCAGAGGTTATAGATGTGAGAAACTGTAATGATGAATAAGGATTTCCACAAATTGCAGTGTTGGCAGAGACATCTTGAGTGAGGAAAGTAAATTTGTTTATAGAATACACATCTATTCCTGTGTCAAAAATGACTGCTGCCTTCCTGATGGAAAGTTCTGTATTTCAGCCTCTGGTTATGCTGGGGATGGTTCTACATCAGGGGCTTAATTTTAACCTGTGCTGTTGGCAGTTGGCCTTTCTCCCAGATCCATGGCTACTTTGTATATGTGCCCATTGAGCAAAGACCAGGGTGACTGAGCTACAAAGGAATTTGAATCTCATTACCTTCCTGGAAGTGGTAAGTGATTGTGAGGGGTGCTGAGAAGAACTGGCCTCCCTTGTGAGACAATGGACAAAGAAAATCATTTAAAGTTTATGAACCCTTTACAGATAATTTGGAAAATACCAGAAAGCATGTGGAGAAAAAAAATTAAGGATGGTTCTATAATGGCCAAGCATTTATCTGTACATTGTTGGATGGATTTTTAAAAATTATGAAAAGAAACCCTAGGTTTTGAAAATAATCATTTCCCAAAGCTACGATTTTACCTACATTTTAAATCTGTGGCTTTCACTGCTAAAGGGATGGTTCACAAAACTATATCTATGAATGCAAGCATGAGCATCTGCTGCGCATGGCTTGGAAATTGACAATTAGCAGTAAATCAAAGGATTCAGGCAGCCTAATGTTAACATCATCATTAAAATGAACAAGAAGATTACATTGATCAAATAGGAAGAAGAGTACTTGAAACATTAAAACTATGGGCATTCCTACAAATTATTACCTCAGAAGGCTATGTGATCATCTCTCCTTTTCAGCTAATTGCTGTCACTCAGATGATTTTATTGCTGCGTTGTAATTAAAGATTTAGGTTTAAAGTATTAAAATAGCAGCTTGTTTAAAAGGAACTATGCTTTTTCTCCATCCAGTTTTCTTCATTTGGATCTTAGACCCTGAGACTTTAAAACATCTTAGAATCCTTAGGAAGATACTCCTCAAAAAGAACCCTGACAACACGTCTTCGGTCACATCAGTGTACTTCAAATGACCTTTCACACAAGTCTTCAAAAACCTAGGGTCTCATCCTTCTATCACCATTGTTATTTAACACTGTTCTTTTCATCCTGGCCAAGGCAATAAGCTCTAAGACAGAAATAAAGCATAAATAATAGAAGAAAGAGATAAAAAATTAACACTCTTTCACTAGAATATGCTAATTTCACACATGGAGAAATTGATCACGAAGGGATTGGTTGGCTTGGACAAGGTTTAATAGCTCATTAGTGAAAAATCTGGGTTAACAGAGCTGGGTTCAGAAACAAACAGTAGAGATAGACGTCTTGTGTGTGATTTATAATGCATAGAGATGATTACAGAAGAAAGAATATTAAGGCTAATCATCAGGCAGTTCTTTATTTTTCATTCAGTAAATTTTCTTTTGAGTGCCTGCTTATGAAGAAATCACTGTGCTAGGCTCTGGGGAGGGAGGGGTGGTCTAGGTAGATGCTATCCATCACTACTCTTCAGTTGCCTTCATTCTAGCAGGGGTGCACATGTTTCAGATGTTTAATCAAATTAATTATGATTGTGATAAATAATTCCAGGCAGCAAGAAAGAGTGCTGAAAGCACACAAGAGAGGGGGATCTGCTTTCTTCTGCGAATTAGAGTGAAACCACGAAGCACAATCCCTTAAGCATTCGGGGGATCCAGATTTTTGTTTCTGTTTTTTTTGTGTGTGTGTGTTTTTGTTTGTTTGTTTTTTACTTTATCCTCTTGAAATAGAGGAAATGATACAATGTTACATTTAGACAAATTGGTGGTCACGGACAAAAATTATACTATAAGTTTTTAAAACTATCATTGGGTAAAAAGCAAGATACAAGAACAGGAAAGTGGGATTAAAAGTAGATTCCACGTCTGCATCTCTATTCCTGCCCTGCAAAGTGGACACAGTGGGGGAAGATGGGGTGGGATGAATTGGGTGATTGGGATTGACATACACTCCCATGTGTAAAACAGATAGCTAGTGGGAAACTGCTGTATATCACAGGGAACTCAGCTCGGTGCTCTGTGGTGACGTTGCAGGGATGGGAGGGAGGTCCAAGAGGGAGGGGACATATGTATACATATAGCTGATTCACTTCATTGTACAGCAGAAGCTAACACAACATTGTAAAGCAACTATACCCCTATTTAAAAAAAAAAAAGTAGGCTCCATATTTATGAGGTTTTGGGCAAACAGAAGTTTGCTTTTGTTACCGTTAGCTCTCCCGGGAATCATCTCCTAAGCCATGTTCCTTAAGTAGCAAGCAGGCTGCAGGCCTCATGTCATCCTGTATCCTGGCCTTACTGTGTAAGCCGTCTATGACAACACACAGACCTCAGATAGCACTTCCCGGGACATGGCACAATCCCCTGTTCCATTTCTTCTGTGCTCCTTGGGCAAGAAGCAGACATACCTGAGAAATCAGATAAGGTGGATGGCGGTTCATTCAGATTCCAGCTGCTTGATGACTGTCATTGTCAGGTATTTCCATGCTTAAGCAAAGACACACTGGCAATGTTTGAATAAATCCAGAATACTTCTGCCTGTGTTGGCACCAAACCGTCCCTTCCTCTCCTGATTCAGACAGAGAAATGCTACGAATGTGGATATCAAGGTTTAGTAATCTGCCGGAAATAGTTAAAACACTTGCAAAATTAATAATGACCGCTATAACGCTTCAGAGCTGCTATGCCCCAAGGTATTGGTGTACTAGTGGCATATTATTTTTAAAAGAAATTTTAACAGAAGCTTTTTCATTAAAAAAAATGCTTCATGTCAACGAGAGGTAAATGTCACTTTCAGAAAATTGAGTATTTGTGCAATTGATTTGTTTGAATATCTGGATAGCTAAGTTTTCTGGAGTTAGCTGATTGGTTTATTAAAGTCACTAGATGGCAGTACTGACTAGTTAGTATGATATTACAGTTCAGATTCAGGTGTGTTTTAAATACCAAAACAAAAACAGGAAAATAGGAAACTGACTTCATTCACTGGTAACTCTGGGTGAGTGTATATCTTGGCTGGGGACACAGGCTTCCAAAGGTAATACTGAAGCAGTGACAAGATGTCAAAGTTATAGGAGTACTAGAAATTTCCTACAAAGTAAGTTGCAGTAGATAGAATAATATTTTTTATTTGTTTGGGGTGTTATAGTTTAGAAAGGACTTTCAGAAACATTTTTCTCATTTAATTCTCACATCAGCCTTGGGATTTAAGTAAGGGTGGTATGATTATCTTCATTTTACCAAAAAGCTATGGAGTCTCTTAGGCCAGTAGTCCTAAAGCACTAAGGCTCCTGGTAACATAGAATTGAGGTGGACCATCTCTATACCTCCTTGACAAAATCTCACGGTTCCATCTTTTCCTTCTTTTGTTGCATTTGTTATGTGACTTGAATTTTATTATAGAAGGAACTGTTTAAATATTTTTGTGACCTAGAAAAGTAATTTATTGTTAGCTTTCCAAAATGCAGCCCTTTTTTTTTTCTTTCTTTGCGGTACGCAGGCCTCTCACTGTTGTGGCCTCTCCCGTTGCGGAGCACAGGCTCTGGACATGCAGGCTCAGCGGCCACGGCTCACAGGCCCAGCCGCTCCACGGTATGTGGGATCTTCGCGGACCGGGGCACGAACCCGTGTTCCCTGCATCGGCAGGCGGACTCTCAACCACTGCGCCACCAGGGAAGCCCTGCAGCCCTCTTTTAATTGAGGGATATCTATCGAAAGAAGCTGACCATATCTCTTTCTTTCTGGGCCAGCTCAAGTGAACTCTGCGGCTATGGAGCGCCCACTGTGAGCTAGGTAGCATGTTAGGTGCTAGTGGTGATAAGGAGAATGAGAGGCCTTAGAGCTGCTCATGATCCTGCCAAGAAAAGAAGCAGGAAAACTCTGACAGTAACGCAATGTGACAAGTGCAGTATTAACAGTTTGAGCAAAATGCTGGGGAGCGCGGAGGCCTGAATGATTCATTCTGACTGGAGGGGAAGTATCCTGAACTGCCAAGATAAAAGAGATGGGGGGAAAAATGCTCTGATTTTAAGCCTTTTGTTCTGCCTTGGAGAAATATGGGGAGGGACCTTCAAGATGGCAGAGGAGTAAGACGCGGAGATATCACCTTCCTCCCCACAGATACATCAAAAATAGATCTACACGTGGAACAGCTCCTACAGAACACCTACTGAAGGCTGGCAGAGGACCTCAGACCTCCCAAAAGGCAAGAAACTCCCCACGTACCTGGGTAGGGCAAAAGAAAAAAGAATAAACAGAGACAAAAGGATAGGGACGGGACCTGCACCAGTGGGAGAGAGCTGTGCAGGAGGAAAGGTTTCCACACGCTAGGAGCCCCTTCGTGGGCGGAGACTGTGGGTGGCGGCGGGGGAAGGCTTCGGAGCTGCGGAGGAGAGCACAGCAACAGGGGTGCAGCGGGCAAAGCGGACAGATTCCCGCACAGAGGATCGGTGCCGACCAGCACTCACCAGCCCGAGAGGCTTGTCTGCTCACCTGCCGGAGCGGGCAGGGCTGGGAGCTGAGGCTCGGGCTTCGGACGTCAGATCCCTGGGAGAGGACTGGGGTTGGTGGCTTGAACACAGCCTGAAGGGGGCTAGTGCGCCACAGCTAGTTGGGAGGGAGTCCGGGGAAAAGTCTGGACCTGCCGAAGAGGCAAGAGACCATTGTTTTGGGGTGCATGAGGAGAGGGGATTCAGAGCACCGCCTAAACGAGCTCCAGAGATGAGCATGAGCCGCGGCTGTCAACTCAGACCTCAGAGACGGGCATGAGACGCTAAGGCTGCTGCTGCCGCCACCAAGAAGCCTGTGTGCGAGCACAGGTCACTCTCCACACCTCCTCTCCCAGGAGCCTGTGCAGCCCGCCACGGCCAGGGTCCTGTGATCCAGGGACAACTTCCCCGGGAGAAGGCATGGCACGCCTCAGGCTGGTGCAACGTCACGCTGGCCTCTGCTGCCGCAGGCTCGCCCCGCATCCGCGCCCCTCCCTCCCCCCGGCCTGAGTGAGCCAGAGCCCCCTAATCAGACGCTCCTTTCAACCCCTCCTGTCTGGAGCAGAAGCCTGAGGGCGACCTACACGCAGAGGTGGGGCCAAAACCAAAGCTGAACCCCGGCAGCTGTGCGAACAAAGAAGAGAAAGGGAAATCTCTCCCAGCAGCCTCAGGAGCAGCGGATTAAGTCCCCACAATCAACCTGAGTCACCCTGCATCTGTGGAATACATGAATAGACAACGAATCATCCCAAAACTGAAGTGGTGGCTTTGGGAGCAACTGTAGACGTGGGGTTTGCTGTCTGCAACTGACGTGTGTCTGATTTTTTATGTTTATTGTAGTATAGTTTTTAGTGCTTGTTATCATTGGTGATTTGTTTACTGGTTTGGTTGCTATCTTCTTTTTTTCTATTTTATTTTAATAATTTAAAATTTTTTTAATTTTAATTATTTTATTTTATTATTATTTTTTCTCCCTTTTATTCTGAGCCATGTGGCTGACAGAGTCTTGGTGCTCCGGCTGGCTGTCAGGTCTGAGCCTCTGAGGTGAGACAGCTGAGTTCAGGATATTGGACTACCAGAGACATAATATCAGTTATGTCTGGCCCCATGTAATATCAATTGGCAAGAGCTCTCCCAGAGATCTCTGTCTCAACAGTAAGACCCAGCTCCACCCAATGGCCAGCAAGCTCAAGTGCTGGACACCCCATGCCAAACAACTAGCAGGACAGGAACACAACCCCACCCATTAGCAGAGAGGCTGCCTAAAATCATAATAAGTTCACAGACACCCCAAAACACACCACTGGATGCAGCCCTGCGCACCAGAAAGACAAGATCCAGACTCACCCACCAGAACATAGGCACCAGTCCCCTCCACCAGGAATCCAACACAACTCACTGAACCAACCTTACCCACTGGGGGCAGACGTCAAAAACGATGGGAACTATGAACATGCAGCCTGCAAAAAGGAGACTCCAAACACAGTAAGTTAAGCAAAATGCGAAGACAGAGAAATATGCAGCAGATAAAGGAGCAAAGTAAAAACCCACCAGACCAAACAAATGAGGAGGAAATAGGCAGCGTACCTGAGAAAGAATTCGGAGTAATGATAGTAAAGATATCCAAAACTTGGAAATAGAGTGGAGAAAATAAAAAACATTTAACAAGGTCCTAGAAGAACTAAAGAACAAACTAACAATGATGAACAACACAATAAATGAAATTAAACATTCTCGAGAAGGAATCAATAGCGGAATACTGAGGCAGAAGAACGGATAAGTAACCTGGAAGATAAAATAGTGGAAATAGGGCTTCCCTGGTGGCGCAGTGGCTGAGAGTCCGCCTGCCAATGCGGGGGACACGGGTTCGTGCCCCAGTCCAGGAAGATCCCACATGCCATGGAGTGACTGGGCCCGTGAGCCATGGCCGCTGAGCCTGCGCATCCGGAGCCTGTGCTCTGCAACGGAAGAGGCCACAGCAGTGAGAGGCCCACGTACCACACACACACACAAAATATATATATATATAGTGGAAATAACTTCCACAAAGCAGAATAAAGAAAAAAGAATGAAAAGAATTGAGGACAGTCTCAGAGACCTCTGGGATGATGTTAAACGCACCCACATTTGAATTATAGGGGTCCCGGAGAAGAAGCGAAAAAAAGGGACTGAGAAAATATTTGAAGAAATTATACTTGAAAACTTCCCTTGGACTTGGTGCTTTCACTGCCAAGGGCCCTGGTTTGATTCCTGGGCAGGGAACTAAGATCCCACAAGCTTCGCGGCATAGCCATAAATACATACATACATACATACATTTCTTCCCAAGCTATTACTTTTATTTTGAATTAATTTGGAATAATCCATTACTGAAAAAAAATCATCCTGTTTTTGGTTTGGTTGCAATAATTTGATGGAGAGAATCCTTATGACTTCCATAAATAGTCAATACTATTCCTTCTGAATCTGAATAGGGTGGCCTACATGCCCTAGGAGGTCTAGTCCCAGGTACCGTTCTGGTCCCTTCTCCTACCGTTCTACTCTTCCTTCTTTTCTTTGCCAACCACACTGATCTCCTTGCTTTCCTCAAGGAATGCCAGATATGCCCAGCTTCAGAGCATTTGCTCTCATTTTCCCCGAGTTTGGAGTGTTTTGCCCTCAGTTGTAGGAATGACTGGGCCTCCCACCTCCTTCAGGTCTTCACTCAGATGTTAACTCCCTGCATACTTTATTTAAAGTCGTAATCCTCTCACTACAACGCTTATCCTCCGCACTGCATTGCTTTTCTCCTTATCATTTACCTGGCACACTATTTTTAGAGGCATTTGTGGTACAGGTGAAGAAGTCTCTGGTCCTTAGCCCCAGTGCTTACTCTTAGGGTGACACAATGGGGGCCAGATCAAATGTCCTACATAAGAAGCTGGACACACCATAGGTGAGAGACCAGGAAAATTACAATACTTCTCTGCTTAGAAAGGGGAAGGAAGAAACTGTCCTCCTCCTTGGAAAAGTAATGAGACCAAATTATAACTTCAAACTTGGGTGTGTAAATAAAATCTCTTTGTGTCTCTGCTTTTTCAGCCTAAGAATATCTCCAAGTTCCTGGGCTTCCTTCCTCCTTGAAATCTAAATACTTAGGGAGGTAGCCTTCCGTCTTCCTGTGACCCTGGGGCACCTCTAATAAGCTGTATCAGAACAGTTAACTAGACAGACTGCTACGGATCTAATTCTCATAGCCTATGAAAAATCTCAGGAGGCTAAGTTTCTTCACAGGAAGATTAAGAAATCGGGGTAGTTTTATCTCACTGCAGAGCTGCTGGTGAATGCTGGCTTTCAATGACTCTCTCAAAGGTTGTTGATGTGTTTCATTGCTGATAGTCACACATGCAGGTTCTACCCAGGGTATCTGGAAAAGTGTGAATAAAAATTTGTTTCCTGATCATGTTAAAATTGCTGTTCAGAATTTTATAGCATAAATGTAGAACCATGTCTTCACTACAACTCTGGGAATAGTAATAACAATATTCCTAGACTATAATCTCTCTAAATGTTGATTGCAACTCTTCCTTCCCCATTGTGTCATCAGTGGGAAACGTAGGCAGCGGGTCTCTGGATTGAGCGAGAGCTGTCTTATTTACACTAGAAATGTTTGTCCTTTTTCTGGTGTAGCTTGAGACTGGGGACACTGTAGCGCAATGTTACTACATAGATTATAGGCAAGAGATGACATCGGTCAGAAGGTTGGTTGCATTTTGAGGCAAACGTCTGAAACACTTCATAGAAGATGTGTGTAGCCACACCTGGAGGACTGCCTGATATGTAGCATGAAGCCTGCAGAGAGGATGGGACAGCTGCCCTGGATTCCAGCAGCGCAGGGCACTCAGTGTAAAGGAAATCTACTGCCACTTTCCTTGGGTTCTGTAAACCAAAGAGGGAACCTGAAGTCAATAACAGTTGAAATATGGAAGAGTGAGGGATAACCCGTGGCCCACACAAATGGCTCATGCCCAAAGGTCATGGTGGACCTTCGGTAGCTCAGAGCCCTGAACTTGTCCAGTGTGTGCTATGAGTGAGACTCACTCAGTGTGGACACATTAGCATCATTCTGGCAGCCCAGTCTTGTGTGATACCAGCAAATAAATTCCATGCTGGCTAGTGAGAGTGGTCCTATCATCAGGTCACTTCCTGAAATTGGGCCAAGGGACCCCTGGATGCCTCCATAATCAATCTCATACATTGTCATAGTGGTGCTGGTGGTAGAGTTGTCCAACACCCTGAAGGAGGAAAAGGGGGACCAGTGACCACAGATGTCCTGGTCTGCATCACCACCCTGATGTTACTGCTGACCCTGGCTCATCCCAGGCACTGGAGAGAGTTCTTTAGGTTGTGGAAGTTTCCTTTTATTCCAAGTTTGTTGATTATTTTTATCATGGAGGGATGTTGAATTTTGTCGGATGCTTTTTCCGTGTCTATTGAAATGACCACATAGTTTTTATCCTTTATTCTACTGGTATGGTATGTTAATTGATTTTGGTATGTTAAGCTAACATTGGATAGATTCCACTGGTTCATGGTTATATAATCCTTTTTATATGTTGCTGGGTTTAGTTTGCTAGTATCCAGTTGAAGAATTTTGTGTCTATATTCATAAGAGATATTAGTCTGTAATTTTCTTCTCTTGTAGTGCCTTTGGTGTTGGTGTTGGCATTTGTATCAGTGTAATGCTGGCATCATGGAATGAGGGAAGTGTTCCCTCTTCTGTTGTTTGGAAGAGTTTGCAAAGAATTTTTCTTTAAATATTTGGTAGAATTTATCAGTGAAATCATCTGGAGCTGAGCTTATTTGGGGGGAAGTTTTATTACAGATTCAATCTTTTAACACATTATAGATCTTATAAATTTTAAAAAATTTCTTGAGTCATTTTTTGGTGGTCTATGCCCTTCTAAGAATTTAGACTAAATGTAACCTTTAATCAGAGGGAGGACTGTACAGAGGGAGGCCTGTAATTTGTTCTCCTTTTCCAAGTGTCTTAAGGTGGAATGCAAGTATATTGATTTGTAATCTTTCTTCCTTTGTCATTTTCTGAGTTAATTTTTATTCATCTCAAGTTACTTTCTAGGTTCTCTTGTGATTTCTACTTTGACCTATTGGTTGTTTAGGAGTATGTTGTTTAATTTCCATGTAGTTGTGAATTCTCCAAAATTCTTTAGCAGTTGATTTCCAAATTCATTCCATGCTGATCAGAGAACATGTTTTCAATACTTTATGTATGTTTTCAATACTTTTTAAATTTATTGAGGCTTGTTTTATGGCCTAACATGAGGTCTCTCCTAGAGAATATTCAGCGTGTGCTTGAAAAGAATGATATTCTGTTGTTCCTGGGTGGAGGGTTTTATAGATGTCTGTTAGGTCTAGTGGTTTATAGTGTTGTTCAAGTCATCTATTTCTTTATTCATCTTCTGCTTCATTGTTCTATCCATTATTAAAGTCTCCAGCTATAGATTAACTGTGTACATCTTTAATTCTGTCAGCTTTTGCTTCATATATTTTGACGCTCTGTGTATGTATATATATGTGTGTGTGTGTGTGTGTGTGTGTGTGTGTGTGTGTATTTCCAATTGCTATATCTTCCTAGTTATTTGACCCCTTTATCATTATAAAATGTCTTTCTTTATCTGTAGTAACTTTTTTAAATTTTAAAGTCTATGTTGTCAAGTATTAGTATATATCTTCCAGTTTGATTTGGTTGCTGGTTGAATCTTTTTCCATCCTTTCACTTTCAGCCTATTTGTATCTTTGATTTACAAGTGTTTTCCTTATAGACAGCATATAGCTGTATCTTGCTCTTTTATCCAGCCTGGTGATCTCAGCCTTTTGATTGGATTGTCTAATATGTTCATACTGAATGTTATTAGTGACATAGTTGAATTTACATCTATTTTACCTTTTGTTTTCTATATGTCTTATGTCTTTTTGGTTCCACTGTTCCTACTTCACTGTTTTCTTTTGTGTTAAGTGAATATTTTCTAGTGTAACACTTTAATTCCTTTAATTATATTTCAAAATTTATTGAGTTAATTTCTTAGCGGTTGTTCTAGGGCTTATGCTATGCATCCTAACTTATCAGAATCTACTTCAAACTCATACCAACTTAATTCCAGTGAGATACAGAAATTTTACCTCCGTATAGCTCTACTCCCTCTTCCTTTTTTGTGCCATTATTATTGCATATATTACATTTATATATGCTCCAGATCCAACAATACCTTTTTATCATCGTTACTTTATTAATTCTATGCCTTTTAAAGAAGTTGAGAGAGGAAAGGACAGCAAAAATATATTTATAGAGTTCGTTATGTTAACTTTTTTTTTTTTTCCTACCATTTCTCGTTCTCTTCATTTGTTCCTATGGATTCAAGTTACCATTTGGTTACATTTCCCGTCAACGTAGCTTTGTTCCCACACATTCTTTGTGATGTTATTGTCAAATATATTTTTAGATGTTATTGTTCCATGACATAATTATATACATATTGTTTTACCCAATTGCTTTTGAAATCAGCTAATGGAAGAAAGGAAAAGAAATATACAATTATACTGTGTTTTATAATTACATCATTACCTTATTGGTATTCTTTGTTTTTTATACGTGGATATGAATTTGTCTCTGGTTCCACTTGCTTTCAGCCTGAACAATTTCTTTAGTACTTCCTGTAGAGTGAGTCCACTAGCAACAAATTCTCAGTTTTTGTTTTCATGGGAATGACTTTATTTTGCCTTCATTTTTGAATGTTAGTTTTGCTAGATATAAGATACTTGGTGGATAGTTTTATTTTTTCCTTTCAGCCCTTGGAATATGATATCCCACTGCTTTTCGGCTTCCATTGTTTCACAGGTAAAGTTAGCTTTTAGCTTATTAGGGCTCCCTTGTGGGTGATGAGTCTGTTTCTCCTACTGCTTTCAGGATTCCTCTTTCTCTTTGCTTTTCAACGTTACCACTGTGATCTGTCTGGATGTGGATCTCTTGTATTTGGTTATTGAGCTTCTTGGATGTGTAGGTTCATGTTTTTCATCAAACTTGGTAATTCTTCAGCCGTCATTTCTTCAAAATATTTTTTAGCTCTTGTCACTTTCTCCTCTCCTCTGATCCTCTCATTACACAAACGTTGGTAAATTTGATACTGCCCTCTCATTCTGTGAGTCTGTTAATTTTTTTTGTTCTTTTTTCCTCTCTTCTTGAGATGGTTCTACAAGTTTGTCAGTTCTTTCCTCTGCCAGCTCAAATCTACTACTGGGCAACTCTAACAAGTTTTTCACTTTGGTTATATACTTTTCATATAATATGTATGTATATTTATTTATTTATACACATATATAAATATATATAGTTTAATATATAAATAATTTCTGTCTCTTTATTGATGTTCTCTATTTAATCAGATATTGTCATCATACCTTTGTTTACTTATTGAAGCATGGTTTCCTTTGTTCTTTGAACATATTAGTAGCTTCTTGAAGTCTTTGTTTGCTAAGCTGAACATCTGGACCCTGTCAAAGGCAGATTCTGTTGCCTGCTTTCTTTCCTGCTCATAGATCACACTTCTCTGTTTCTTAGAATGTCTTCTAATTTTTGTTGTAAACTGGACTTTTTAGATAATATATCGTAACATTTCTGGAAATTGATCCCTACATTCTGAGGCTTTTTGTTGTTGTTTGCTTGGTTAATATTTTAGTGATTTGGCTAGATTATTTTAGTGAAGTCTTGTTCAGCCTGACCCTCTTTGAGAGATACTGTAGCCCTGGACTGAGAGTTGGGTAGAGGAATCCTCATCTTCTTGGCCACATTCATGCAAAGTGGAGTTTCCATTCTGCTTGGTGGAGGGATGGGGAAAAGGGTTATGGTTCAAATGTTACACACTCTGGTCATTCTTACCAACATTCAATAGATTTTATTAAATGAATGTTTCTTCATTTGCTATATGCCTGTAGGATAATTTAGAGACACTTTAATGGTATTTTAAAAAGTAATTTTCAGCAGTTATTGTTGTTTTGTAGTAAAAAGTTTCTGCAGAGCTGCTCACATCGCCATTATGGATGTTGTCTCCTCACATGATATTCAACCAGTAATAGAAGTTAAACTTCATTGAACAGTTAATATTGCTAGAGAGAAGTCCAGGAATTTTACATGTTGTAACTCATGGAATTTTTGCCTCAAGTTTATGAAGTAGTTACTACTATGGTCCCCATTTTATAGGTAAAGAATCTGAGGGGCACGGAGTTTGAGTATCTTACACAAGCTGTTGAGTAGAGAGCAAGATTTGAATCCAAGCAAGCAGTCTGCCTCCTAAGCCCAAGCTCTCAACCCTTACACTATTTATTACCATTGCTCAAATAATTCAAAGCCTCAAATTTGCTGACACTCTGCACACAATCACACCAGACCCCCTTCATATTATAACCAAATACTTGTTCCCACAGAATGAAAGTCCTTCAAATGACTTGTATGGCTCCTGACCCACTCAGAAATTAGAATTTTAAAATATGCACAAAATAGTCTTTCTTCCTTCATTTCCTCTTATTCTTCTCAGCCCACCCAAAGGGTCACATGTGTAGTTTGGTTCCTTCTTTAGCATCTACACTGGGTCACCTTCCTGTTGAATTGGTGGAACTTCTTAATCACTTCCAGTGGTGATTAAGTCTAATTTTATATCTTCATGTATCTTAAATCTAAAATTCTGCAGGGTAAACAGGTTACCATACAACTCAGAACCAGAGTTTTCTTTGTAGCTTACTTCTTAACCACTGCTTCCTTCAGAAAATAGCATTTTCAGAGCTGAAGTGATGCTCCCAAGGTCTAAAAACATTTTAATAAAAATGTGTGTTCAATGTTTGGAACTGAATTGTGTCCACTCCCCCAGAATTCATCCCCTATGGGACTAATCCCCAATATGACTATATTTGGAGATAAGGATTTTAGAAAGGTAATTAAGGTTAATTGGGGTCATAAGGATGGGGCCCAAATCTGATAGCACTGATGTCTTTATAAGAAAAGGAAGAGACATCAGAGATTGCTCTGTCTCTCTCCACCCATGCACAGAGAACATGTGAGGACCCAGAGAGAAGATGGCCATTTACATGGCAAGAAAAGTGGCCTCATCAGAAACCAGCCCTGATGGCATTTGATCTTGGACTTCTAGCCCCCAGAAATCTGAGAAAATAAATTTTTGTTGTTTAAGCCCCAAATCTGTGGTATTTTGTTATGGCTACTCTGGCAAACTAATACATTAACCTTACCCATATTATTTGGAAGGCAGCTATGCTTACCACTGTATCACCAACGCTAGCTACTCTTATTATTTGAAGGAAATTGGGAAACGGAAAGAGAGCTGAGAGGAAAAAAAAAAAGACAAAGCTTTGTTGTTTTAGCTTCATTAGGCTATCATTCAATCTTTGCCATCTCTTTGGAGTCTACCACCTGTCAGCTTAAACGTTATTTGAACAAACCTCCCATTAACGATGTACCTACATGGGGCAGGAGTTTGAAAGTCCACTCTCATACAAATGGCTTTCTCTTAAAGCAGCATCCAAACACTGCTACCTCATGGGAAAATTCAGGTATTTATTGTGGTATTTACTCCAATCTCTAGGTTTCCCTGAGCTTAATTTTCTCTTTAGGGCCTCAATGTGTAGGCTCTCTTTAGGGCGTAGCCTGCACACTGATGGGAAGAAGTGGGAAAAGAAGCCAAGATTTTGGACTTTCTTTTGCCTTGAAATTGCCAATCCATGTTCTTTTCTTATTATTTTTCTAATTCCAGATGAATCCTAAGGCTTTTTATCCTTGTGTCTGTTGACATCCTAGGCCTGAACCCTCAGATGTCATAGGAAATGCAATGACTTATGCCATGAACTCTTCCCAGAACCTTTGCTTTTCCCAGCCTCTTAATCTCCCAGGTCCTAATAACTTCTCTCATCATGATGTCAGCTTACATCTCACTGTGGCTACCTGTTTTGCCATGCAATGGCCTGAGTGACCCTCTGAACTTGGACTTGGATCTCAGCTCTAGATGAAACCAAAATATGCAGGGAAAACACTTTGGTCTGAGGCAAGGAAACTTTCACCCTCCAACAACCAGCACCACCACCAGCCTAAAATCTGCCTGTGACCTTTGAGGGGGACTGCTTTCCCCAATCAAAACCAGATCTCACACCATGCAGTTTATAGCCCATCAAGACCATGACGCACTAGCATCTTGAAGTGCAAAACTCTGACTGTCCAACTCTATCTTTGCTAAGACTAGTGAGGTAGAATAATTTTTGACATAGTAATTCATAGTTTTTCTTATATTTCCTTATTCCCATCCTCTGCCTTCAAAAAACCGTCAGACTCTAAGCTTCTTTGGCCAATGGGAGGTTTGTGGCATGGTAGAAAACAGAATTTACATGCAAAAATGCACGACATATCATACCTTGACTTTTTTTTTTTTAGTCTGATCCCTCTGAGGAGATTGTGGTAGGTCTTCTCCGAAGGTGAGCAAGAGAACCTTGGAGGAATAAGAATCTCCCTCAGGAGAAGAGTGATTCTCTGAGATGGGGAGATGGTGAAATCTCTGGGCTTCTCGAATGGCACACATACATGCCTTGCTCCTTTTTGGGACCCCCATGTAGCTGGTAGAGAAAGGAATGGCTGTGTGATTTCCCAAAGAATCCTTTGCTCTACACAGGAATGAGAGCAGTAGACTTGCAGAATTTGGGAGACAGTGGTACAATGGAAAGCTCCATGGTAACTGGCATAGATGCTTTACAATTGGAAGGGTCTCCAGAATGCCTTGTTGATGATAAAACCATGAGGGTCATTACACTGAAATAATTGAGGTTCACTTTCAAACCAGACTGGCCAGGTGAGGATTGACTTATGAAATCAGGTTGGGTTATTGTTAATAAACATATTGGACTCTTTCTTATTGAGATTATAAGCTGAGATTTCTGTGTACTCTCTGGAACTTCACCCATATATGCAGCTGTCCCTACAGTTTGGCATTCCTAAACAATCCAGATTCAGACTTAGCAAGGAATCTCAAGCCTTATCAGTATGAGACCTTGACTTATTCTGCAAGAAACACTGTCAAATTCCTCGCAGTTGCAGGTATCACCACTAGAGGCCTCCCTAAAGAGGAAGCTTCACTGTTGGTGGGGACTTCATCTTCTAAAGTCCTGATCACTGAACATGTACTCAGTTTGGTCAGATGAGGTAGAATAGTGGTGTTGATTAATATTTGGAAAGAGTAAAAGAGAAAGAAGAAAAAAAAAGTGAGGGGAGGATGAAGAAAACGAGAGAATGTGAATATGAACCTACATGTAAACTTTGAGTTTTAAACCCAGCACATCACAGACTGTTTATCCCCATGCTACCCAAACCCTCTAGAGTATTGCCTTGGCTTCTGGTGCATCTTTGGGAAGAGATGGAGGAATTCTGAACACCCTCTGGGGTAGTAATGCCAAAAGTATTTGACTCTCTCCTTTAGTAGATTGTAAGCAAATGCAACCCAAAACCAGACATGGAGTTTTATTCAGAGACATATTTGCAGTACCTACCACATTTCTAGACATACAGTAGGTACCAGAAATTTTTGTTGAGTGAATGAAGGAGCCATATCTTCAACTGTTGTCACAACAGTGGGACAAGATGAAGGAGCTGAATAATTTAAATGAGAGGCGGTAAGAAATAACCCACCATAGATTTCTAAGGCACCAGGGAAACTGCTTCAGTCTTACGCCTTTTCTCCACCTTTTCTTGTAGACTTTGGTGGAGAGTGCGGATCTCCTGGGTTCAAGTCCTGGTCTTGCCACTTACGAACTTTGCGACTCTGTGCTCTCTGGACCTGAGTTTCTTCTGTAATAAAGTAAGTGCATTGTCGTAAAAACCAGATAAAATAGTACCTGTGGAAATATGTTATAAAGTAAAAAATATCATATGGTGTTAAGGTGACATTACCACAAATATCAGTGCTTCTTTCTTTACTGTTGAACTAAAAGACCTGATAAAACAAATATTTTTTAGGAGCATCTAAATATGTTTGTATGGTACTTACACGCGAACACACACACCATCACAAACGCACATCCCGTCCCTCATTCCTCCCCCATACCACACATACATCACAGCTCTGAAAACATTACATTTCTTTCCATATGGCTGGCAACATCTGGTGATTAACAGTTAAATAAAATTAATGAGACCTTCCATTTTTATTAGTCACGTAGTCATCCATTGGAAGAATAACGTTTTCCAAAAGATCTCTGTTTTCTAATTCCCTTAAGTTCCAAGTTTCCCTGGCTGACCTGGCTTTGAACTGTGCTCCCTTGTAGATAAAAGGAAGGTATTTGGCTTCTTACAAAGAGCTAACCTTTCCCTTTGCATCTCATTGCAAGACTTCTACTCATCCCCACTGTGCTTGCTATAAATCAGAGGCCCTTCTGCTTTGATGTTTACTTCTTTTTATTTCTTTATTTCTTTTTTGTCTATAATACCAAATATTCTATTTGTGTGTGTGTGTGTATTACGTGTGACAAGCTTGTTCTATAGTGAATGCTAATGACTTTCTTAGCCACAGGCATTTTATTGTGATAGCCTCATGTTTAAATTGAAAAATAATTTATATTCCACCATGCCCTGGCAACATCCATTGATACCAATATGGAAATAGTGTGGAATTGGACATTTTCTTGTGACATATTGCTTAATAAGTTATAAGCATTAGCCTATCAGATCTGACAGTGGTACATAAATGACAACCTAAACAACCATTTACAATATCAGGTGGGTTATGGTTCAGCATGAATATTTATTATGATTTAATATGAATACTTAATATCCAGTATAAAAGGATTTATATGTCATTACCAGTAGAATTAAAGGCGCTTTGGTGATTTTAACATTTAAAAGTCATAGAGTTTAACAGCTTCACTAGGATCTTCATATTCTAAATGATTGATTTTAAAGCGCTGTAGGTTTGAAGAGGTGACTAGCAAACTCATTTCAATTGCATTAAACTACAAAGAAAATGAATCCTTAGACACCATCTGGTGATTTATCAAAACAGATAAGAACATTTTCATGCTTACTGTTTCAAATGAAATGAATGCAAAGTAAAAATTTTCTCTTAATACAGTAGGTAAAAATATGCTAATTATTTTTCTTACTTTTAAAATTCTTCCTTCTCCATCAGACCACGAGTATTATTTAATACTTCCTAGCATCCAAGAAGATATCTTAAAATTCCCTAACTCATTTACCCCATCTGAGCAACTTGGCCATGGTTATGCCAGCTGGGCACCCTGAAATCCAGCTTTCTGGCTTCCCTTCACATGCCATTCTGCACTTCCATTGGATTGAAAGCAGAATTAAATTTGGCGATGTTACAAGTCTCTGAGATCTTGGAATTTGGCCAATTTTTAAGTGATTTGTAGGTGTCATGGGTGGTTCAACATAATAAAAAAATAACAACTGCAATGTATATCATACTTTATAAAGGACTTTTCACATTCAACATATTCCTAGATTCTTATAACCATTCCGTGAAGCAGCTATCAGTGCTCTCATTTTCTTGGTGAAGAAATTTAAGCTCAGAGCAGTTTAATAAATTGTTTGCAGTCAGAGAGCAAGTGAGTAGCAGGGTTGTGATTCAGTCATAGCACCATTGGTTACATAGTTTATATTCTTTCCACTGCCCCATTTTTACCTTGCAACCTGGGGTCATTAAAAAAATGTAGTGTTTATAATTACCTTGGGAGACTATATGTCCTGGTGTGTCGAAAAGAATCCCTGTGTCCATGTAAAAAATGTGAAAAATAACCTGAGCCTTTTGCCTTATGTTCTGAATTCTTGAGTGAGGCCTGCTGACCAGGAGTTGCAGTAAGTGAAAGCATCTAGGGAAGGATGAGAGTTTATCCTGGCTTGGAGGAGAGTGTGCACCTTGGATGAAATGGCAGAAAAGAGCTAAAGAAATTGCGAGGAGATGATGCTCTATAATTGTCCAAATTTGCTTTCTTAAACTGTGAAGACTGAACATACTAGATAAAAGAGCTATACAAACTACAAATGGCAACTGGGCCTTTTAGCAATAACACTGTTAGAGAAAGAAAGACCTAGAGAGAGAGGGTGAGTATTAAGATTATCATCTTGTGGCAGGGATGGAGGTAGAAAAATAAATGCTCAGACCTTTAAAGAGAAAACAATAATTCTGCATCTACATTATTGTCCACTGAGGTTTGAATGCCAGAAGTTCTGAGCCAAGAAAGAGATGGCTTGGGAGATGGAGTATTAGTAATCTACAGCTAATTACCACAAACTTTCAAGGTTTAAAGTAACAATGTTTATTATTTCAAAGTTTCCATGGGTCAAGAATTCTGGTGCAGCTTACCTGGATGGCTCTGGTTCAGGGTCTCTAATGAGGCTGCAGTCATCTCAGTGCTTGACTGGGGAGAGCGGATCTTCTAAGATGGCTCACTCACATGGCTGTTGGCTGGAGGCCTCAGTTCCTTGCCCTATGGGCCTTTCAGAGGTCTGCTTCAGTGTTTCATGACATGCAGTTGGCTTCCCCCAGAATGAGTAATCTAAGAGAGGGCCAGGCAAAAGCTACAATGCCTTTTATGACCTAATCTGGGAGATCAGTCATTGTCACTCCCGCCACATTCTACTTGTTAGGAGTCAGTCACTAAGTCTGGCCCATACTCAAGGGGAGAAGAATTTGGCTCTACCTTTTCAGAGGAGGACTGAAAAAGGATTTGTGGGAATATTTGAAAATTATTACAGATGTGTTAGATTGTGTGTGTGTGTGTGTGTGTGTGTGTGAGAGAGAGAGAGAGAGAGAGAGAGAGAGATTTAATGCTTAGAATTAGAAAAGGGACTTGAGACAGCACCATGTCCCACACCCTCATTTGACAGAAAAGAAAACAGAGTGAGTTTCAACAATTTCACCAAAACTCATGACTGTTACTGGCAGAGATGGGGCAAGATCCCTATTTGTCTGGATCCGAGACTCCCATTTTTTCCATTTCCAAATATACGGGCTTAAAAAATATTTTAATCTAGTCTTTCTATGCATTTGGAAGAGCATAAAAATTTGCTAAATTAGTTTTAAGGTGGCCTAGAAAACTTAATGACAAGTCTCCAGGGTCAGACAGCAAGGCTAAAGCAGCCAGAGCGAGGAGTAGCAATACATCCCTTCTTCGCTGTTCCATCAGCAGAGGAGGTGTCCAACGAGGCTGACCATGCAATACATGGTACTAGGATAACAACCCAAAGTCTTACGTCCTCTGCTGAAGCATCTGCTGACTTCATTTCCCCAACAAGTAGAACCGACGGCCCCTTCCTCTGTGTCTTCACCGTACATTCTTCTGTTTCAGGAACCCTAAAACTTCGTATCACCTTTCTTTTTACATGTCTACTTCTTCTGCCTTCTAGAACCTGGGCTGTGTCCACTCATTCTGTATTCCCAGTACCTCGCACAATGATTGGTTCATAATAGGCACAATGATAACATATAATGACAATGATAGCATTGTTTCATGAAATTACTGAGTGCATTTGTCATTTAAAAATAGTTGACATTAATCTAGCTCTTAAAAAGAGGCAAGTTTTGTTTGTTTGTTATAGGATTTTCTACTGTGTGATCACAGGTTACACAACTTCCTAGCCAGACTACACATTTAAAAAAATGTATGTATGTATGTATGTATTTAGATATAATTGAAGTGTAATGCGTAAGCTTAAGGTATACAGTATACTGATTTGATACATTTACATTGCAATTTGGTTGCCACTGTAGCATTATATAGCACTCTGTCGTGTCACGTATTATCATTTCTTCTAGCGATGGGAAAAATAGAGATCTAGTCTCTTGGCAAGTTTAATGGTTATAGTACAGTTTTGCTATCTATCAGCTGATATATAAGAGTTTGGGACAAGTTCTTATATGGAAATCAAGTAATATCATTTTTCTTAGTTGGCTTCTCTGTTTGTGGCACCTGTGGCCCAGTTGAAAGTGACCTAGAGAGCAGGCACCTGACAATGTCTTCTAGTGAACTTCTCTTGTGTAATTAATTGTGAGACACAAAGCTTGTGCTACAGAAGAATATGGCACTAATCTTGAGCACCATTAGGTGTCCTCTGTCACTTATTCTAGTCTGTTTCCAATACATTTTCACTTGACTTCCATCCTTTTTTAATTTCTGTAAGATTTCACAAGCCAGATATATTTTAATGATTTTTAAAATAATCACCGGTAGAAAAGGCTGATAAAGGCACAATTAAACTTGGGGACCAGTCTGAATTAACTGAGAAGGTATGTTAAAATCATGAGAGATGTTCACATTCTGAAAAGAAGTTTTGTGAATTATTAAAACTTTTCTTTTAGTGACATATTTTTCCCAGCAATTTCCCCAAATGGCTTTTACTTTCTCCCCCTTATGGCCAGTCTATTTCCTCCCCGTATTTATACATTTATTTATCCACAGAGATGAAGAAAAAGGGCCATCTCCATTTAAACTGAACTGTGTGTATTTCATGTTCTTGGCTTTGAAAATTGTCTTTCATTCTGTATGCTTTTGCAGAAATACAAATAATTGGAAACTGCTGTAAGTTAAAAGTACATCTAAGTATTTTATAAGAGCAAAGGATAAAAAATTGTAGTAAGAGCTGGCTGCTCATGGGCAAGTAATGTTCACTAAGCATCTTAAAGTTATGTTTTCCACATTTCTCTAAAGACAATTTTAATTTATGGATTTGGAATAGGATACCCCACTTTTTTGTTAACATCTTTATTGAAGTATAATTGCTTTACAGTGTTGTGTAGTTTCTGCTGTATAACAAAGTGAATCAGCTATATGAATATGTATATCCCCATATCCCCTCCCTCTTATGTCTCCTTCCCACCCTCCTTATCCCACCCCTCTAGGTGGTCACAGAGCCCCGAGCTGATCTCCCTTTGCCATGCAGCTACTTCCCACTAGCTATCTATTTTACATTTGGTAGTGTATATATGTCAATGCTATTCTCTTACTTCGTCCCAGCTTACCCTTCCCCCTCCCCGTGCCCTCAAGTCCACTTTCTACGTCTGTGTCTTTACTCATGTCCTGCCCCTATGTTCATCAGAACCATTTTGTTTCTTAGATGCCATATATATGTGTTAGCATATGGTATTTGTTTGTCTCTTTCTGACTCACTTCTCTCTGTATGACAGACTCCAGGTCCATCCACTACACTACAAATAACTCAATTTCGTTTCTTTTTATGGCTAATGTTCCATTGTATGTATGTGCCACATCTTCTTCATCCATTCATCTATCAGTGGACACTTAGGTTGCTTCCATGTCCTGGCTATTGTAAATAGTGCTGCAATGAATATTGTGGTACATGACACTTTTTGAATTATGGTTTTATCAGGGTATATGCCCAGTACTGGGATTGCAGGGTCATGTGGTAGTTCTATTTTTAGTTTTTTAAGGAACCTTCTCTGTTCTCCATAAAGGCTGTATCAATTTACATTCCTACTAACAGTGCAAGAGGGTTCCCTTTTCTCCACACCCTCTCCAGCATTTATTGTTTGTAGATATTCTGATGATGGCCATTCTGACTGGTGTGAGGTGATACTTCATTGTGGAATTGATTTGCATTTCTCTAATGGTTAGTGATGTTGAGCATTCTTTCATGTGTTTGTTGGCAATCTGTATATCTTCTTTGGAGAAATGTCGATATAGGTCTTCTGTCCATTTTGGGATTGGGTTGTTTGTTTTTTTGATACTGAGCTGCATGAGCTGCTTGTGTATTTTGGACATTAATCCTTTGTCAGTTGCTTCGTTTGCAAATATTTCTCCCATTCTGAGGGTTGTCTTTTTGTCTTGTTTATGGTTTCCTTTGCTGTGTAAAAGCTTTTAAGTTTCATTAGGTCCCATTTGTTTATTTTTGTTTTTATTTCCATTTCTCTAGGAGGTGGGTCTAAAAGGATCTTGCTGTGATTTATGTATAGAGTGTTCTGCCTATGTTTTCCTCTAAGAGTTTGATGGTGTCTGGCTTTACATTTAGATTTTTAATCCATTTTGAGTTTATTTTTGTGCCTGATGTTAGGAAGTGTTCTAATTTCATTCTTTTACATGTAGCTGTCCAGTTTTCCCAGCACCACTTATTGAAGAGGCTGTCTTTTCTCCATTGTATATTCTTGCCTCCTTTATCAAAGATAAGGTGACCGTATGTGCGTGGGTTTATCTCTGGGCTTTCTATCCTGTTCCATGGACCTATATTTCTTTTTTTGTGACAATACCATACTGTCTTGATTACTGTAGCTTTGTAGTGTAGTCAGAAGTCAGGGAGCCTGATTCCTCCAGCTCTGTTTTTCTTCCTCACGATTGTATTGGCTATTTGGGGTCTTTTGTGTTTTCATACAAATTGTGAAATTTTTTGTTCTAGTTCTTTGGAAAATGCGATTGGTAGTTTGATACGGATTGCATTGAGTCTGTAGATTGCTTTGGGTAGTATAGTCATTTTCACAATGTTCATTCTTCCAATCCAAGAACATAGTATATCTCTCCATCTGTTTGTATCATCTTTTGAATGGAATATCCTATAAATATCAATTAAGTCCATTTTGTCTGATGTGTCATTTAAAGCTTGTGTTTCCTTTTTTATTTTCATTTTGAATGATCTGTCCATTGGTGAAAGTGAGATGTTAAAGTCCCCTACTATTATTGTGTTACTGTCGATTTCCCCTTTCATGGCTGTTAGCATTTGCCTTATGTATTGAGGTGCTCCTATGTTGGGTGCATAAATATTTACAATTGTTATATCTTCTCCTTGGATTGATCCCTTGATATTATGTAGTGTCCTTCTTTGTCTCTTATAATAGTCTTTATTTTAAAGTCTATTTGGTCTGATATGAGAATTGCTACTGCAGCTTTCTTTTGATTTCCATTTGCATGGAATATCTTTTTCCATCCCCTCACTTTCAGTCTGTATGTGTCCCTAGTTCTGAAGTGGGTCTCTTGTAGACAGCATATATACAGGTCTTGTTTTTGTATCCATTCAACCAGTCTATATCTTTTGGTTGGAGCATTTAATCCATTTACATTTAAGGTAATTATCGATATGTATGTTCCTATTACCATTTTGTTAATTTTGGGGAGTTTGTTATTGTAGGTCTTTTCCTTCTTTTGTGTTTCCTGCCTAGAGAAGTTCCTTTAGCATTTGTTGTAAAGATGTTTTGGTGGTTCTGAGTTCTCTTAACTTCTGCTTATCTGTCAAGGTTTTAATTTCTCCATCGAATCTGAATGAGATCCTTGCTGGGTAGAATAATCTTTTTGTATGTTTTTGCCTTTCATCACTTTAGATATGTCTTGCCACTCCCTTCTGGCTTGCAGAGTTTCTGCTGAAAAATCAGCTGTTAACCTTATCGGATTCCCTTATATGTTATTTGTTGCTTTTTCCTTGCTGCTCTTAATATTTTTTCTTTGTATTTTATTTTTGGTCATTTGATTACTATGTGTCTCTGCATGTTTCTCTTTGGGTTTATCCTGTATGGTACTCTCAGTGCTTCTTGGACTTGATTGGCTATTTCCTTTCCCATGTTAGGGATGTGTTCATCTATGATGTCTTCAAATATTTTTTCAGATCTTTTCTTTTTCTCTTTTTCTTCTGCAACCCCTAAAATTCAATGTGGTACGTTTGAAGTTGTTCCGGAGTTCTCTGAGAATGTCCTCAATTCTTTTCATTCTTTTTTCTTTATTCTGCTCCCTGGCAGTTATTTCCACCATTTTATCTTCCAGCTCACTTACCCATTCTTCTGCCTTATTGATTCCTTCTAGAGTATTTTAATTTCAGGTATTGTGTTGTTCATCACTGTTTGTTTGCTCTTTACTTCTTCTAGATCCTTGTTAAATGTTTCTTGTATTTTCTCTATCCCGTTTCCGAGATTTTGGATCATCTTTACTGTCATTACTCCAAATTCTTTTTCAGATAGGTGTCCTATTTCCTATGCATTTATTTGTTCTTGTAAGTTTTTATCTTGCTCCTTCATCTGTAACATATCTTTTTTGTCGTTTCACTTTTTTTTTTTTTAATGAGTAGGGCTGCATTCCTGTCTTACTGGTTGTTTGGTCTGAGATTTTCAGCACTGGAGTTTGCAGGCAGTTGGATAGAGCTGGGTCTTTGTGCTGAGATGAGGGCCTCCGGTAGGCCTCACTCAATTGATAATCCCTGGGTTCTGAGGTTCTCTGTTAGTCCAGTAGTTTGGACTCAGAGCTCCCACCACAGGAGCTTGGGCCCGATCTCTGGCCTGGGAACCAAGATCCTGCAAGCTTTGTGTCGCAGTTAAAAAAAAAAGAAGAAGAAGAAAAGGAGCAGTACAATATCAAAGAATAAATAACAAAATAAAATTAGAAAGATAAAAAATATATTAAGAAAAATAAAACTGTAATAGAAACAACTGCAATAAGGTAAATTAAAACCACAACAGAGGAAAAAGAAAGGGGAGGGGAACAAGCCAAAAGGAGAGATCACTATCAAAGTATAAAGGATGAAATAAAATTAGAAAAATAAAAGATGTATTAGGAAAAATAAAAATATAAAAGAATCAACAACGATGAATCAACAAGGTAAAACAGAACCCCAGTCTAAAAGAGGAAGAAGAAAAAAGGCCTTGGCTATGTGGGCGGAGTTTAGGCAGGGGGTGGAACTTAGGCAAGGGAGGGTGTTTAGGGTGGGGAAGCACCTAGGTGGGTGGGGGGGTGACATTTGAGCATGGGGTGTGGCCTCTGCTTAGGACCTGCAGAAGGGGAGCGGCCTCTGGAGTGTGGAGTTCCGGAGTTTGGAGGTAGGGCCCTGTGTGGGGGTGTATGGTGGGACTTGGGCAGGAGGGAGGCTCCAAGGGCAGAGGATTAAGCCTCAGAGCCCAACAGGCTCCCCGGTGCCTAATTGGACAGGGAAAGCAATGGCCCTGTTCCCTTCCATTCCTTCGTGCCTTCCCCGACTGTCTCCCCCAGGGTTTCCCCCATCAGTGCTGGACCCCTAACCATGGGTGGGTCCCGCTGGTTGTAGGAACTCCTTCCCTCCTCCAGCCACCCATCTGGGGTGCTGGTTCTGGAGGTCTGACCTTTACTTTTGCTCCCCCTTCCTTCCCTCCCACTCCCTCAGGACCCGCATGGCTGAGGGGGGCCTAGGTGGGCAGAGGATCAGGCCCACGATCTCAACAGGTTCCTGAAAGATACCCCACTTTTTTAAAGAGTCTCACCTAAATATTTACTGTAACCTCATAATCTCATGGACTATCTTTGGCATCACCTGTTTTATGTCTCTCTATTTATTCAAATTTTAGCCCTACAGTCTAATATAAATATTTTGATTAAATCCACAACGTCTTCAACTTTTTTTTTTCCTGTTTCTTCACACCTTACATCTTTAGGATATACTCTCCCAGAATATGGTCTTCCCACCTTATGGGAAACTTCTGTCAAGTTCTCCTTTTTTAACTCCTAATCACAAGTTTTTTAATACCAGAAATGTATAACATTAAATCACAAACAGCTTACAGAGAAGAGTTAATCATAGAATTGTATTTGTCATTACCCCTAAATGTTAATGAATTTAACGGGTCATTTCTAAAATATTTGGATTACATAGAAATCAGGGAATTAAAAACTTGGATATACTGGGATAAAGAAGTTGGTATAGAATGGCTCCAGAGATGTATTTCATATTTATAACTGGTCAGATAGAGCCACCATTTATTTAGTAGGTGAAAACTATTCAAGAACTGCTAGTTGGAGAGCGTAATATTCATGTTATTGTAGAGGAACAAAGATTTGGAAATTGCTAAGGAAATTGCCTAGTTAAAGTAATAGGTTTTAAACAATGGAGAAGAAAATGGATCAAGAAGAGCAAATGTAATACAACATAGTCCCCATCCCTAGGTCCAACATCTCAGAAACACTTTTGGAGGATTCAGGCAGTCCTAAGAAGCCACAGTAGCTAGGAAAATGAAAGTAGAAAGAGAGAAAAGGGATGTTATGAGGAAGAGACTGAGAGAGATAGAGACAGATGCACGCAGAGAGAATGATGATCCATTATAAACACTCAGGACAATTTAGAAACATAAAAAACGGAAAGATTGCAACGGGGTATTGGCAGTCATCTTTTGTCTTCATGGTCTTACACTTTCCTCAGGCAAAGATATTACAGGTTTGTGGGTGAAAGGAGCTGATGTTGAACAAAGAATATTTTTAAGAAGCTAATAAGGAGATTCTTGGAGGAAATTTTTGGGGACTATGTGTGTTGTCCAATGTCGCCTTTGCACTGGATGTTGACCTTTATTCTGAAAAACTGAATAAGATATGGGAAGTTTCCAAAAGAGAAGAATTAGGAAGATTAACAGTGGGTCTTACTGCTAAGATTTTGAGTTTAGATTTTAGGCATAGAAAATAAAGATGAAAAAGTTAAGATCTGAAACCCTTTTTCTGATTACAAATATGTATTTCCTGGAGTATACATTGTGGTCAGTTAGTCAGAAGTGACCTTCAACAGTGTGGGGCAGTATGAAAGCCAAAAATTAGGAGGGATCTACCAGAGAACATTTCCTGAGCGGAGAGAAGGGTGAGATGTATACGCTATAACCCCACATGGATCATCTGATCCAAATTCCAATATTTACAAAGAGGATATGAGTTCACCCAACCAGCTTTTGAAATAAATAAGCATACGTGTAAAAACAGTAAGTAGATTTCACAGAATTTCCGAGGTGAAAAGGAAATAAAAGATCATCTGATCCAACTTCTATCTTCCAATTAAGTCTTTTTACTACATCCTTGGTAATGAAAAACATGTCTCCATTTGAACATTTCCTTTCTGTATAAACTTCTTCCCTTCTGTTCCAGACTACCAGTTCCTATTTTGGGGCAACTTCTGTTGTGAAAAGGTTTAGTCTTAGATTCTGCTATTCTTTATAACTATCTGTCCTAGCTCTGTTCTCTGGATTCCATTTCCATTTTAGTATTTATATCCATATATAATGCTCTTCCAAAGTTTCCTCTTTCCCACACTAAGTACTCTCAAATCTTGCACATGTTGCCTATATATTTTCATTTGTAGATTCTTCCCCGTCTCTGGTTTCTTTGGATTCACTTAGTTGAACATGGACAATGTCCATGTCAGGAGAAATGAAAAAAATGAGACTGCTGTTGAGTTAGTAGAAAGCATTGAAGGGTGAAATAGTGATATTTATTATGACAAAATTGGTTGAGAATGGCAAAGGGACAACTAGATGGTAAAGTATCATGTAAAATTACAGCTAGTGTAGGTAGCAAGCCACATTATAGATAATAAAGCCAGAGTTAGGAAGAGTGATCTGACAGATTTGCAACTAGAACTAAGGGTTCAAGAACACACAGAGAGGGAAGTGAACAAGTACTGTTGTCCAGACAACCAGAGTGAGGAGAGTGGGTGATGCAGGATACATTGTAAGGTCACCAGTAAATCAGTTTAGATTCATGGACCACTTTTTTAAAATGGTGTGGGGGGCATTAAAATTGTACAGAATAGATATGGAAAATGGTTCTAACAGTCACTGACTTCTTTTTAACACGGTAAATGCTTTTTATATTATGTAAATTATACACATGCATTTGGAAAACTCAAAATTCAAAAAACTCTATGGAAGTAGTAAAAATTACCTGGAATCACTCTACCATGAAAAAACCATATTCACCATTTGGTGATTATTTCCTTTAGTGCATCTCTTTTTGCACACACATGTGCCCACACAGAAACATGCATACATTATATTACTCATTTGGGTCATATCAAATACATTATTTTCTATGAACCCTTTAAGTTTTCAAACTTTTTTTTCTGAGCATCTCTCTTCCTTTCCTCTTCTTTTCTGTCCTTTTGTCAGCCACACCCCCACAGGTGATCTGTGTTATAAACCTCATGTGTAACTTTCCATGTGTATCTTCATGCTCAAAATCATATATACATATGAGGGTTTTTAGTCATTGTTTGTTTTATGAAGGTGGGATTATATTATATACATGTTTCTGCAATTTGATGTTTTTCTTTAAACTCCTCCAGTTCATTTGGTGGGGCTCCAATCCATTTTTTTTTTATGGTTGTATAAAACCCCATGGTAGGAATGTATTACGGTCTGGCTAACTATTCTCCTACTGAATGGCGTTCTCTTTGTTTCATCCTTTCGCCAAGGTGAATGAGGAATAATCACCCTTGTATATGTATCCTTACTCACTGATACTTTTATTTCTATGGGCTAATTTCCCAGGAGTGGAACTGCTGGGCTTACAGATACGTACATTTTCAATTTTTAATAGACACTGCCAGCTGGCTTTCCCCAAGTCCTGCAAAAATTCACATTTCCACCTTTTTTCCCTACATCCCCGCCAGTAGTGGGTGTTATTACCGTTTCATTTCTAGCAGTGATAGCAGTTATTACTGTAATCTGCATGTTTTAAACAACTAGTAACTGCCTATTCATATCTTCGGTCATTTTTTATTATATGCCTGACTATTAGTATTTAAATAACAATAATTTAATATTTTGCATCATCAGGAATACATGCAATATGTGAAGGAAAATAAAATTTGTTAAATATACTGTTTGTAATGATAAACATTCCATGAACCTCTGTGGTATCACTTAATCCTGAGGTAATTGGAGAGTCTATCAAGGTCTCGCAGCATCTCAGGAGCATGGGCAGGAAGCCTTAAGGGCACGTCCTCACTGGTAGAAAGCTGATGGATGCTCAACTAGTATATGTTCTATGGGCTGTACATAATTTTAAACATAATAAGTGATTGGGTTAGAGGATTTAAAGATAGAGGAACCAATTGCATGTGTGGTCGGTGAATGTGGTTGGGCTCAGCGTGCCAATGCAAAATGCCCAGATCCTGAGAGAGAGACGCATTGAACGTTCCGCAGACCTGACTGGCATGAAGGGCCATGCGCCAAAGCTAAGGCAAGAAAATGCAGACATTTTGATGTAGAGAGCGTGCATTTGTGCCTTTTAGCGGTGCCTTTTCAAGACCTGCTTCTAGTCATCCCTAATGCTGCTTCCAAGCCAACACTTCTCAGTGTGCCTCCTGACAGCGTGAGACCTGGGATGACCATCTGACTACTCAGCTCCAACAGAGCAGTGTTTTCCGTTACCATGCAGATGGCTATTTGCAAAATAACTAGGATTTGTTTTAGGCCAAATGTTAGGCTGGGTTATTCTTTACCCTGAACCTCTTATCAGTTCACATGTAAATTCTTACAGATTAATGCATTCATGTAGTTTTGAGTCAATCCAAAGGTGAAAATCAGTTTGACCATCTGGCTTCCACAACAGTGATCAAAGGCCTTTCATACCACTGATGGGAGCTCTCAGGCTTCCCTGAGCTTCAGTAATTCAAATATGTCTAAAAGTATTGATTTTACACTCAGTATGACAGAATTTTAAGAAGGGAAATAGGTAACATTAATTCTTCACTACACAGATGTTGTCATTTTAAAGCATGTCATTTTGGAATGACACTGCTTTGGTGAAATGTAACTAAGAGAGATTAAGGAATTCAAGTACAGGGAAAGAGCTAGCCCGGTGAGAGGATGTGGAAGGTCAGTGGGAGGACGGAGAGTTGCTTATGATTACATATTCTCTTTTTGTTGTGTTTGTTTTGTAATTCTTAAAAAATTTACTGATGCATAATTGATTTACAATGTTGTGTTAGTTTCTGGTGTACAGCAAAGTCATTCAGTTTTATATATATTATATATTCTTTTTCACATTTTTCCCATTATGGTTTATTATGGCTTCATACTTTTTTCATTATGGAACTATATTGGATATAGTTCCCTGTGCTATACAGTAGGACCTTATTTTTTATCCATTCTATATATAATTGTTTGCATCCACTACCCCAAACTCTCAATCCACTCCTCCCCCACCTGCCTTCTCTTGGTAACCACAAGTCTGTTCTCTATGTCTGTGAGTTTGCTTGTGTTTCATACTAAGTTCATTTGTCATATTTTAGGTTCCACATATAAATGATATCATAAGGTATTTGTCTGTCTTTTTCTGACTTACTTCACTTAATAGGATAATCTCTAGGTCCATCCATGTTGCTGCAAATGGCATTATTTCATTCTTTTTTATGGCTGAGTAGTATTCCATTGTGTATATATACCGTATCTTCTTTATCCATTCATCTGTCAGCGGACATTTAGGTTGTTTCCATGTCTTGGCTATTGTAAATAGTGCTGCTGTGAACATAGGGATGCATGTATTTTTTATTTTTACTTTTAAAAAATTTACTTTATTGAAGTATTGTTGATTTACAATGTTGTATTCGTTTCTGGTGTACAGCAAAGTGATTCAGTGATAAATATATATATATATACATATATATATTCTTTCTCATGTTCTTATGATTACATATTTTTGATTGAGTTCACTCCTCAGTACACCTGTTACTAAGAAAGATGGGCATGTTTTGAACCTGGGTTTGTACAAAATGAAAGTCCAGTCTCTTTCCATTACACCATGTGGTGATACTTTATGATTTTCTATAGATATGAAGTTATACTTTCAGTTTGAAGACTGAATAAAATTCTGTGTGATTAACTTTTTGTATCCACAATAGGAAACTTTTACCAGTACATTCAGAATGTTTCATTGTGTAAATTCATTATACGGCAACACTGTTGTGAAAACTTTATAAATAATTCATAGGATTTTCTTATGTTGAAAATTAAACTAGCAAGAAAAGTTGGATTAACAATATGTTTCAATATAAACTACTTTAAAAGCTATTTTACTAAAATAAACTTTAAAAAGAGAATTGTATTAATACTGCAAAGGAGATATGATACAGCTTAAGTCATTCTGCACATAGCCTGAATATCAGCATTATAGTGTAAAAAAAAGTTGACTAGGTCAGAAAGCCAATTTGCAAAACAGTGCTAATGAGTTATAAGTTAGCAAACTCATTTCATCATATAAGAAGATGGTCATAGACTGCTCCCATATGAAAAGTATACATGGTCTTCATGTGAGTAAATAGAGTTGAGAAAGGGAAAGATTGCTTTCATTTGACGTTTTCATATTTTGTTTTAGGAAAATCTATGAGACATTTATATTCATTTATGTTGGAATAATTTGAATGATTTTTGAATTTTTTAATCATTTTAATACATAATTACCCAACACCATGTTTTCTCCCTTACATAAGATTTTGATATTTCAAAGTAGAAGTTGTTACAAGTATGAATTTCATATTACAAAGGAAAATGGATTGGAATTCTCAAGTCTTTTGCTGACTTTTCCAAGAATAGGATATTAAGTGGTGAAGCTATGTCTTTAACTGATCCGGGAAAGGTGTTTATTTTAAAGAAAAGCCCGAGGTTATTCTAATCTTCCACCTACTGTAGTGTTCCACCTGCTGCTTCCTTTTCCATTTCTCCTCTCCTCTCCCCTCATCCTCTACTTTTGCATCAAGACCAGTGACTTCTGTCTACCCCAGTCTACCCTCCTCTGAATGTCCCTCTTTAAGAGTTGACATTCTCAGGACACGTCCCGTCTATCCTCCTTCCTATTTAAAATATTTGCCTCTTCTCATTGGTACAAATGGATTAAATTATTTATCCATTCCAGACACCATGTTTGAATTTTAAGAAGGACTTATTCTCTGAAAACAGTGGACCTCATGTAAATGCTAGGAGCTTCATGTACTAGAGCCAAATTCTTAAATAGAACAGAATCACTTTTCCTATGTGGAACCTGCTTGATTTCCCACTCATCTGAGCAGCTCTGTGAGGCGGAAGAGGCAGAGTTTAAAAGGTTGGGTACTGCCTGGGTTTGTAGCTCCATCACTTATTAGCTATGAGACCCAGTGAAAGTTATTGAAGCTTGTTACGCTTAATAAGGTTACCTACCTCATAGGTTTGTGGTAAGGATGAAATGAGATAATGTATGTAAAGTACCTCTCCTGGTGTCTCCCTCACAGTTAATGTTCAAGACATGTAAGCTATTATTATTATCATTATTCGGGTATTATCTGGGAGCACTTAGGAATACTAATGAACAGAGCAGAATTCATTCTTCCTTTCAGAGTTAACCAAATGCCTTTTTAGATCATGTTCAACTAGCAAAGGTTAAATAAGTGCTAGATTGTTGCCACCAAAAGAAGCACGTGATTTCTGTCTCCAGTCTGGTAGCCAGGGGTTTGGCCGCAGGTTTTTTCTCATTAGCTGCAGCAAATTAAGCTGTGCATCGTAGGATGGGGCAGACTGCTGATGTGGACGCTTGGTGAATGCTTCCTGACACGAAGGGCATCACACTGTTTTCCATACGATGAAAGGTAAAATGTATTGGAACTTGTATTATAAAGAACAGAACAGCTCTTCACCCTGCCTCGTATTCCAGGCATACGTTAAATGGGTGGTTAAATTTCTCTGTTTCTAGTCCCAGTGCAATGTTTAGTGTGTATTCTTTGCCCACAGGTAAATGTATGTACTGTGGTGGCATAAATACAATAAGTGTAAATACCGTGAGCTATTTTAGTGCGGGATATTCACTCTGTTCCTAATCTCAGGGTGGTGAAATGGCTAAAGTCCCAGCCTTGTTGCTTCCCTTCACTGAATCAATATATAATATTCCTGGAAAGGCACTTACACAGTAAGTTGTTTTTCCCATTTAATTCCCCTATAAATTTGATAATGGCTGCCTTGAAACATTGGCTTACATATAAGAAGAGAGAAAATGTTTCAGAAATTTTCATACATTCTTGGCATGGATTTGACCAGTAAGATGAGTACAAGTGAGGAGCTTAGCAGCTAGATATTAGGTTCTTGAGCCATTTTGTCGCCATGTTGCCTGATAGTATATCCTGTTCCTAGTCAGCCCAGTAAAGAATATCTGTTGGTTATGATGATGCTTTACCATTCAGTAGCTGTTTCCAAACTGGTTGATTGACGTTGCTCTGACACTGATGAAATTCCTTAGCAATAGAACCCAGACCACGGTGTGAATTCCGCTTGGGAGCTGTGGTTATTACGAGCAGTAGCTCTCTTCAGATCAGTTGTAAAATACTTCATCTACTTTCAGAAAATTAGATTAAGACACAGTTTACTGCCCTTCAGGTAGTGCAGGCTCTTTCCAGGCCTTCAGGGATGCCAAACTGCTGCTGCTGGTGGTACCACAGCATTCCAAAGGGAGATTAAAACATAGACATAGGGCTTCCCTGGTGGCGCAGTGGTTGAGAGTCCGCCTGCCGATGCAGGGGACGCGGGTTCGTGCCCCGGTCCGGGAAGATCCCACGTGCCGCGGAGCGGCTGGGCCCGTGAGCCATGGCCGCTGAGTCTGCGCGTCCGGAGCCTGTGCTCCGCAACGGGAGAGGCCACAACAGTGAGAGGCCCACGTACCGCAAAAAAACAAAACAAAAGACGTAGACATATTACGTTGTTATATGGCAGGGGTGGGGACACTTTTATTTCTGCCTTAAATAAGAAGAATGTAAACAGAGGAGAAAATGTAAGTAAATCCATAAAGGTAAAACTTTCTTTCTGATAGAATATTTTAATAATATTCAGAGTGTCCTCATACAGTGAAACACATGCGAGATCAGTGTTTTAGCACCGTGGATGAGTGGTTTAATTGTGAGAAGCCTAATTGTAGCAACCTAATGGAATATATTTATAAAGCCATTGAGATGTATGTCAGGTTTTCTCATCCTTATTCAGCAGAAGGAAAACGTAACTCTTCTGATGACTCTGGTTCCATCCCAGCACTGAGTACACTATTGGCTTTTAATTTTTTTTGCCTGGATAGGATGACTCTTTCCTGAAATTTTATACTTACCTTTCCCTAAATTAGCCTCTTGGGCTGAAGACCTAAGCAACGATCCCATTTTGTGGCTAAATCCCATGCTTGCACTTCATTCCCAAACCCTGTTCTCCCCACTCTCATGCTAAGAATTAGGAAGTAAAATGTAGGTGTCTGGCTTCCTTTTCAAGAGTACAAAGGATGGAAATGGCACTTATGCTAAAGCACCAGGAGGGTTTTGAGGAAGGAATAATTTGGTGTTCATTATTCATTTATTCTGTGAACTGAAAGACCAGATAACTACAGCAGGAACCTCAGAATCAGAGAGGTTTGGGTTCCAGCCCCAGCTCTGCTACTCACTATTCCGTGGCCCAGGACAAGTTACATAATGCTCTCCTAAGCCTCACATTCTTCATATGAAAAGGAAATAATCATTTCAATTTTCTAGGACTTCTGATAGCAGTAAATGAGAGATTGTTATAAAATGCGTTACAAAGTGCCTTCTCAAAGAATTATTGGAAAAACAAAACGTACCGTCTACGCCTCGAAAATGAAGTCCTCGGTGATGAAGATACCACAGATGAACACTGTGGTACTACAGTCTGGTAATCATGAATTAGGAAAACTATACGCTGAAAATAAAGTGGAGATGGGGCAGAATACAGTGTCCTTCACATAGTAGGCATGTAATATTTCCCTGTCTGTTAAATGAATGAAGAAGCCAAGTAACAGATGAACTGTCTTGCCATGCTAAATAGCTACCTTCAGCTTGTCAGAGAATACTAGTGTATTTCAGGCCCAGAAACCTGTAAACCAATTGGTGTGCCTTGTTATTTCTGGCAAAATACTTTAGAAAGTTTTTACTTTACACAAAAATGCCATTTCCCAGAAGTGTCTGTGTGGTTTCTTCAGGCTGTGAAGAACAGGTAGGCAATGGCCGTCTACAGCTACAAGTGAGGAAGCCCCAGAGAAATCCCTTAGGCAGCTGGGAGTGTAGCCAAGGAACAAAGCAGCTCTAGTTCTCCAGAAGTAGTTAAAACAATTCACTTTTCAATTTCAAAAAAAAGAAAAAAAAAAAGGAAAGAAAAGAAATGGCACTTAGAGTTTTTGTTTGAAGAGCTAACTGTGCAGGTTAATTCTGGTTGTAAGAAGAAATAGGTAAAGATGCAATAAAACTGAAGACACAACGAAACTACCACCACAACCCTGTTTGTCTACGTTTTGATTTTCAAAGGAATTTCTTCAGTGAAACTGCATTTGTCTTCACGGTTCCGTCCTCCTGCAGAGAACTTCTGCCTACCTAATTATCCATTTACTCTCCTAAGAGTTCTCTTATTTTTGCTGAATTGAAACAGTCCTTTCATGTGGCACAACTTTTTAAAAACATATATGATTTAATTCTACTGGCTTCTAACTTTGGATTTATGTAATATTTCTTAGAATAAGAGCATGACGCTGAAAAGGGTAGGAACCATTTAATGAGGATCCTTGAGCTATAGCAAAACTTCTCCTCACTCCGTGCTCTGCTCTCTGCTGCTCTCCTTTGCTCTCTTCCAGGACTTCCGCCTAGGCTCCCTCTAAACGACTGCCTTTCATTACTTAAAGGTTCAAAGAGGTGCCTCTTCTCATCACCTCCAGAAAAGCTTCTGTTCTGTGCTTGAAGCTTTCATTTCTTTGACGCCTCTGTGTACTGTTTCCACTTGACCAACACCACAGGGAGTTCAATTATCAAAGAATCACTCCCTTCTGAGAATTCTTAAAGAAAAACTCTCCCATTCTGAGATAAAATAACAGATGCAGTAAGTTTCCCATTCACTCCATAGGATACCGAACAATGTCAAATTGAATTCTCTGCGGTGCAAGGTTTGGAGTGGATTTTTTTAAGCTACAGAATGGGCAGGGCACTTCCACATAATGCCAATGGAGGCAATTTTCCTCATCCATTCTTATGTCATGTATGGACTCTCTGAATGCCAGGATGCCTTCTCTTTCTGCTCAGGTCATTCCTGAGCTACTCCCCGTGGTTCCTCATCAATACACTCCAGTGCTTCCTGTCAGCAGGGTTAATGGCATGTTAAAAATGGCTGGGGCGGGGTGGCGGGCTTCCCTGGTGGCGCAGTGGTTGAGAGTCCGCCTGCCTATGCAGGGGACACGGGTTCGTGCCCCAGTCCGGGAAGATCCCACATGCCGCGCAGTGGCTGGGCCCGTGAGCCATGGCCGCTGAGCCTGCGCGTCCGGAGCCTGTGCTCCGCACCGGGAGGGGCCACAGCAGTGAGAGGCACACGTATCGCAAGAAAAATAAAAAAATAAAAAGGCTGGGGAAAGGTATGTCTTGTGATGATGTGCCATACCATTTGTTAAAATCAACACTTATTGAAACAAGTGTGCTATGAAGTGTTGCTTAGGAATTTCTTTTTCTTTTTTCTGCTAGTACAGAGATATATTCCAACAGAGTTTTGAAAAACAAAGGGGAGAAACACTGATTTGTTCAGAGTTCATTATATGTCAAGCGTTTGTTTTCTCATTTAATCATCGCCATGGTTCTGTAAGGTAGATGTTTGTGGTTCACACTTTACGGAGGAGAAAGGGGCCCCGGTGCACTAAGGAAGTTGCTTGATGTCACACACTGGAAGGAATCAGTGCATAAGCCCAGGTTTCCTGGATTCCTTGTTCCGTGCTCATTTCATTGACTCTTCACTTATACTAACATCATTTCAGGGGTAGAAAGAAAACTTAGACATTATGAAACCAGATTCTTTGTTATGATCTGCAGATCTGCAAAGATAAGAACACAAGATCCATAGGTAAGAATACTATGTTCATTCTTCTGTGAAGAACAGAATAAAAGTTGAGGACACAGACCAAAGAATAAGGTTGATTTTGTTCTCAGGATATTTCAGTGGAAACTGTGCTAAATAATGAATGAGAATCAGCTCTTTGGTATTTTCTTAGGAAATATGAGCGTCTGTTTCATGTTCTGCTGTAGTGGTAAAAGTGAGAGTGTACCCACACACACATACACACTAGAGGGACACATCACATGGAGTGCTGAATTACAGTATGTCCAGAGTCCCAGTCACAGGGAGTGGTAATTATGAATGTGAAGTATAAAGGCTGAGTACCTGGATCATGTCCTGGCGCTACCACTTACCGGATGACTGACTTTGGGAAAATCGTGTAGGCATCTTAGCGTGGTTTTTCCTTTTACTGAAAGTGGAGATAGTACCTAACTCATGGAAAATGTGTGTGTATCAAATTGAACGCATGTATTTTCAGGCAACAGAAATCCCAACTCAGAAAGGGAATTTTATCCTCATTGAATTGAATATTCCAAGAGCAGTTCTGGACTGAGATCGGACTTCATCTAGGACTCAAGCAAGGTTATCAGGATTCATCTCTAGGATCTGGTTCCTTCTTAATCTGGACTCCAAACTCAGGCATAGAGCAGGCTTCCTGCAAATACTGACTTCAGCAGTTTCAGCTCCAAATCCTTGTGCCCAGTGGAGAACATGTGAATTTATGCCCCAGGATTCCAGAATAGGTACTAAGGCTTATTCTTATTGAACTGGTCTATACTGCATGCTCACCCCTAAATCAGTTACTGTGGCCAGTCAGTGAGATACTCTGAACGGCTTCAGCCATACAATTCTTAAGAGGGGACTGGGCTGAAGATATACATTTTGGAGTTGTTAGCATGTAGAGGATATTGAAACTTGTGGGATTAGGTAAGATTACCAAGGGAGTGTAGATAGAGGAGAGAGGAGGCCCAGGGTTGAGCATAATATCCCTTTAATATTAAGAGGTTGAGAGTGGAAAACCAAAAACGGGTAGCAAGAAGGACCAATCAAATAAGGAAGGATAAAAATCAGAAGAATGTGTTATTCTGAAAACCAAGTTAAAATTTTTTTTTTTCTAGAAGAGGAGAGCAGTTAACCGAATCAACTATTACTGGTAGGTTAAGCAAGAGTAACACCAATAACTGAGAGGCAAGGAGGAGGTCGTTGGGGACATTGGTAGCAATGATTGGAGTCAAGTAGTGGGAGCAAAAGCCTGACTGAGGTCGGTTTATAAGAAAAGGGATGTGAGAAATTGGAAGAAGGAAGAAGAGACAAATCTTTCACAGGATTTTGCTGCCAACATGGGCAAAGTCATCAGAGTAATAGCTGGCAAAGAGAGTGGAGTCATGAAAATATTTCTCTAAGATGAGAAAGATAAAACTATATTTGAATGATGATAAGAATTATTTGGCACGAATGAAAAAGTTAATAATGAAGGAGAGAGGGGAGGATTGCTGAAGTGATGTAATAAAGGGGGTGAGGAGAGAAGGGATGTAGCAGAGGGGTTGGCTTTGGACAGGAGCATGGAAAATTCACCTGTAGCAACCGGATAGAAGATAGGAACGGGGCAGGTACTGATGTTGGCAGTTGATTAGATGCAGTGGCAGGAATCTGGGAAAGTCTCTGACTGTTGCAGTTTCTTGATGATCTTACCATCATGAGAATGGGGAAGAAGATCCTGGGGGTTTGAAGGGAGGGGAGAAAAAGTGAAATTGTTTTTAGTTTTGTTCCGTTTTTAGGACAATCAGAGGCACACGGAGGATGAACAGCATGATTCCTGAGCAGCGTTTTAAGGGCCCACTGGCAGCTACTTTTATGAATTTAAATTGAGGCCAGTTGGCTTAGTTGTATGTTTATCCCAGTCACCTTTAGCTTCTTGGGTACAGGACTCAAATGACAAAGAGTTAGCTTTAGCCAGGTTGTGGTATCCACCCTATAGATGATTGGAAAAGAAGCAAGAGAATTAAGGGAGGATGAGAATCAAGAATGTAATGCCATTTTCTTAGCTTAAATGACCATCTTTTCTTTCTAAACAACTATGTTGGAGTATAATTGCTTTACAATGTTGTGTTAGTTTCTGCTGTATAACAGAGTGAATCAGCTTTATGTATACATGTATCCCCATATCCCCTCCCTCTTGCATCTCCCTCCCACCCTCCCTATCCCACCCCTCTAGGTGGTCACAAAGCACCGAGCTGATCTCCCTGTGCTATGCAGCTGCTTCCCACTAGCTATCTATTTTACATTTGGTAGTGTATACGTGTCCATGCTACTCTCTTACTTTGTCCCAGCTTCCCCTTCCCCCTCCCCGTGCCCTCAAGTCCATTCTCTATGTCTGTGTCTTTATTCCTGCACTGCCCCTAGGTTCATCAGAACATTTATTTTTTTTTAGATTCCATATATATGTGTTAGCATACGGTATTTGTTTTTCTCTTTCTGACTTACTTCACTCTGTATGACAGACTCTAGGTCCATCCACCTCACTACAAATAACTCAATTTTGTTACTTTTTATGGCTGAGTAATATTCCATTGTATATATGTGCCACATCTTCTTTATCCATTCATCTGTTGATGGACACTTAGGTTGCTTCTGTGTCCTGGCTATTGTAAATAGTGCTGCAATGAACATTGTGGTACATGTCTCTTTTTGAATTACGATTTTCTCAGGGTATATGCCCAGTAGTGGGATTGCAGGGTCATATGGTAGTTCTATTTTTAGGTGTTTTTTTTTTGTTTTTTTTTTTTGGCAGTATGCAGGCCTCTCACTGTTGTGGCCTCTCCCGTTGTGGAGCACAGGCTCCAGACGCGCAGGCTCAGCAGCTATGGCTCACGGGCCCAGCTGCTCCGTAGCATTAGTTTTTTAAGGAACCTGCATACTGTTCTCCATAGTGGCTGTATCAATTTACATTCCCACCAACAGTGCAAGAGTGTTCCCTTTTCTCCACACCCTGTCCAGCATTTATTGTTTCTAGATTTTGTGATGATGGCCATTCTGACTGGTGTGAGTTGATACCTCATTGTGGTTTTGATTTGCATTTCTCTAATGATTAGTGATGTTGAGCATCCTTTCATGTGTTTGTTGGCACTCTGTATATCTTCTCTGGAGAAATGTCTATTTAGGTCTTCTGCCCATTTTTGGATTGGGTTGTTCAGTTTTTTGATATTGAGCTGCATGAGCTGCTTGTATATGTTAGAGATTAATCTGTTGTCAGTTGCTTTATTTGTAAATATTTTCCCCCATTCTGAGGGTTCTCTTTTCATCTTGTTTATCATTTCCTTTGCTGTGCAAAAGCTTTTAAGTTTCAATAGGTCCCATTTTTGGTTTTATTTCCATTTCTCTAGGAGGTGGGTCAAAAAGGATCTTGCTGTGATTTATGTCATAGAGTGTTCTTCCTGTGTTTTCCTTTAAGAGTTTTACAGTGTCTGGCCTTACATTTAGGTCTTTATTCCATTTTGAGTTTATTTTTGTACATGGTGTTAGGAAGTGTTCTAATTTCATTCTTTTACATGTAGCTGTCCAGTTTTCCCAGCACCACTTATTGAAGAGTCTGTCTTTTCTCCATTATATATTCTTGCCTCCTTTGCCAAAGGTAAGGTGACCATATGTGCATCAGTTTATCTCTGGGATTTCTGTCCTGATCCATGGATCTATATTTCTGTTTCTGTGCCAGTACCATACTGTCTTGATTACTGTAGCTTTGTAGTATAGTTGGAAGTCAGGGAGTCTGAGTCCTCCAGCTCCGTATATCTTTCTCAAATTGCTTCAGCTATTTGGGGTCTTTTGTGTTTCCATACAAATTGCAAAATTTTTTCTTCTAGTTCTGTGAAAAATGCCATTGGTAGTTTGATAGTCTACACTGAATCTGTAGACTGCTTTGGGTAGTATAGTCTTTTTCACAATGTTGATTCTTCCAATCTAAGAATATGGTATATCTCTCCATCTGTTTGTATCATCTTTAATTTCTTTCATCAGTGTCTTATAGTTTTCTGCATACAGAATTTTTGTCTCCTTAGATAGATTACTTCGTAGGTATTTTATTGTTTTCATTGCATTGGTAAACGGGAGTGTTTCCTTAATTTCTCTTTCAGATTTTTCATTATTAGTGTATAGGAATGCTGGAGATATCTGTGCATTAATTTTGTATGCTGCTACTCTACGAAATTCATTAATTAGCGTAATAGTTTTCTGGTAGCATCTTTAGGATTCTCTATGTATAGTATCATGTCATCTGCAAACAGTGACAGTTTTACTTCTTCTTTCTGATTTGGATTCCTTTTATTTCTTTTTCTTTTCTGATTGCTGTGGCTAAAACTTCCAAAACTATGTTGAATACTAGTGGTAGGAGTGGGCAACCTTGTCTTGTTCCTGATCATAAAGGAAATAGTTTTAGTTTTTCACCATTGAGAATGATTTTGGCTGTGGGTTTGTCATATATGGCCCTTATTATGCTGAGGTAGGTTCCCTCTATGCCTGCTTTCTAAAGAGTTTTTTATCATAAATGGGTGTTGAATTCTGTCAGAAGCTTTTTCTGCATCTATTGAGATTATCATATGGTTTTTATCCTTCAATTTGTTAATATGGTGTATCACATTGATTGATTTGCATATATTGAAGAATCTTTGTATTCCTGGGATAAACCCACTTGATCATGATGTGTGATACTTTTAATGTGCTGCTAGATTCTGTTTGCTAGTATTTTGTGAAGGATTTTTGCATCTATGTTCATCAGTGATATTGGCCTGTAGTTTTCTTTTTTTGTGAGAGCTTTGTCTGGTTTTGGTGTCAGGGTGATGGTAGTCTCGTAGAATGAGTTTGGGAGTGTTCCTCCTTCTGCTATATTTTGGAAGCGTTTGAGAAGGATAGGTGTTAGCTCTTCTCTAAATGTTTGATAGAATTCATCTGTGAAACCATCTGGTCCTGGGCTTCTTTTTGTTGGAAAATTTTTAATCACAGTTTCAATATCAGTGCTTGTGACTGGCCTGTTGTATTATCTACTTCTTCCTGGTTCAGTCTTGGAAGGTTGTACTTTTCTAAGAATTTGTCCATTTCTTCCAGGTTGTTCATTTTATTGGCATATAGTTGCTTGTAGTTATCTCTCATGATCCTTTGTATTTCTGCAGTGTCAGTTGTTACTTCTCCTTTTTCGTTTCTAATTCCACTGATTTGAGTCTTCTCCCTTTTTTTCTTGATGAGTGTGGCTAATGGTTAATCAATTTCGTTTATCTTCTCAAAGAAGCAGCTTTTAGTTTTATTGATCTTTGCTATTGTTTCCTTCATTTCATTTCTTTTTTATTTATTTCTGCTCTTATCTTTATGATTTCTTTCTTTCTGCTAACTTTCAGGTTTTTTTGTTCTTCCTCTAATTGCTTTAGGTGTAAGGTTAGGTTGTTTATTTGAGATGTTTCTTGTTTCTTGAGGTAGGACTGTATTGCTATAAACTTCGCTCTCAGAACTGCTTTTGCTACATCCCTTAGGTTTTGGGTCATCATGTTTTCATCGTTATTTGTTTCTATGTACCTTTTGATTTCCTCTTTGATTTCTTCAGTGATCTCTTGATTATTTAGTAGTGTATTGTTTAGCCTCCATGTGTTTTTATTTTTTACAGGTTTTTTTTCTGTAGTTGATACCTAGTCTCATAGCGCTGTGATCGGAAAAGATACTTGATACGATTTCAGTTTTCTTAAATTTATCAAGGCTTGATTTGTGGCCCAGGATATGATCTATCCTCAAGAATGTTCCATAAGCACTTGAGAAGAAAGTGTAATCTGCTGTTTCTGGATGGAATGTCCTGTAAATATCAATTAAATCTATCTGGTCTGTTGTGTCATTTAAAGCTTCTGTTTCCTTATTTATTTTCTTTTTGGATGATCTGTCCATTGGTGTAAGTGAGGTGTTAAAGTCCCCTACTATTATTGTGTTACTGTTGATTTCCCCTTTTATGGCTTTTATGTTAATATTTGCCTTATGTATTGACGTGCTCCTATGGTGGGTGCATAAATATTTACAATTGTTATATCTTCTTCTTGGTGTGATGCCTTGATCATTATGTAGTGTCCTTCTTTGTCTCTTGTAGTAGTGTTTGTTTTAAAGTCTATTTTGCCTGATATGAGAATTGCTACTCCAGCTTTCTTTTGATTTCCATTTGCATGGAATATCTTTTTCCATCCCCTCACTTTCATTCTGTATGTGTCCCTAGGTCTGAAGTGGGTCTCTTGTAGACAGCATATATATTGGGTCTTATTTTTGCATCCATTCAGCCAGTCTATGTCTTTTGCTGGGAGCATTTAATCCATTACATTTAAGGTAATTATTGATATGTATGTTCCTATTACATTTTCTTAACTGTTTTGGGTTTGTTATTGTAGGTCTTTTCTTCTCTTGTGTTTCCTGCCTAGAGAAGTTCCATTAGCATTTGTTATAAAGCTGTTTTTGTCATGCTGAATTCTCTTAACTGTTGCTTTTCTGTAAAGGTTTTAATTTCTCCATTGAATCTGAATGAGATCCTTGCTTGGTAGAGTAAACTTGGTTGTAGGTTTTTCCCTTTCAATACTTTAAATATGTCCTGCCACTCCCTTCTGGCTTACAGATTTCTCCTGAAAGATCAGCTGTTAAACTTATGGGGATTCCCTTGTATGTTATTTGTTGTTTTTCCCTTGCTGCTTTTAATATTTTTTCTTTGTATTTAATTTTTTTTTTTTTTTTTTTTTTTTGTGGTACACAGGCCTCTTACTGTTGTGGCCTCTCCCATTGCGGAGCACAGGCTCCGGACGCGCAGGCTCAGCGGCCATGGCTCACGGGCCCAGCCGCTCTGCGGCATGTGGGATCTTCCCGGACCGGGACACGAACCCGTGTCCCCTGCATCAGCAGGTGGACCCTCAACCACTGTGCCACCAGGGAAGCCCCTGTATTTAATTTTTGATAGTTTGATTAATATGTGTCTTGGCATGTTTCTCCTCGGATTTATCCTGTATGGGACTCTCTCCACTTTCTGGACTTGATTGACTATTTCCTTTCCCATGTTAGGGAAGTTTTCAACTATAATCTCTTCAGATATTTTCTCAGAACATTTTTCTCTCTTCTTCTTCTGGGACCCCTATTATTCAAATGCCGGTGCATTTAAAGTTGTCCCAGAGGTCTCTGAGACTATTCTCAATTATTTTCATTCTTTTTTCTTTATTCTTCTCTGTGGCCATTCTTTCCACTCTTTTATCTTCCAGGTCACTTATCCATTCTTCTTCCTCAGTTATTCTGCTATTGATTCCCTCTAGAGAATTTTAAATTTCATTTACTGTGTTGTTCATTATTGTTTATTTGCTCTTTAGTTCTTCTAGGTCCTTGTTAAACATTTCTTGTATTTTCTCCATTCTATTTCCATTATTTTGGATCATCTTTACTATCATTACTCTGAACTCTTTCAGATTGACTCTGCCTATTTCCTCTTCATTTGTTTGTCTGGTGGGTTTTTACCTTACTACTTCATCTGCTGCATATTTCTCTGTCTTCTCATTTTGTTTAACTTACTGTGTTTAGGATCTCCTTTTTGCAGGCTGCAGTTTTGTAGTTCCTGTTGTTTTGGGTGTCTGCCCCCAGTGGGTGACTTTGGTTCAGTGGCTTCTGTAGGCTTCCTTGTGGAGGGGACTAGTGCCTGTGTTCTGGTGGATGAGACTGAATCTTTTCTTTCTGGTGGATAGGACCACGTACGGTGGTGTGTTTCTGGGTGTCTGTGACCTTATTATGATTTTAGGTAGCCTCTCTGCTAATGGGTGGGGTTTTGTTCCTGTCTTGCTAGGGGTTTTGCATGGGGTGTCCAGCACTGGAGCTTGCCAGCTATTCGATGGAGCTGGGTCTTATTGTTGAGACCCAGATCTCTGGGAGAGCTCTCACTGATTGATATTATGTGGGGCCAGGAGGTGTCTGGTGGTCCAGTGTCCCGGCCTTGGCTCTCCCACTTCGGAGGCTCAGGCCTGACACCTGGCCAGAGCACCAAGACCCTGCCAGCCACAGAACTCAGAAGAAAAGGAAGAAAAAAAAGTGTGTGTGGGGGGGGAAATGAACAGATAGAGCCCCAAAACAAATGGTAAAAGCAAAACTAAACAGACAAAATCACACAAAGAAACATACACACACACACACATACACACACACACTCATAAAAAGTAAACAAATAAAACCAACAGTTAGAACCCTAGGACAAATGGTAAAAGCAAACCAAAACATAAAATCACACAAAGAAACATACACAGTCACAAAAAGAAAGAAAAAAAAAGTGGAAAGCAATAAAACCAATACACAGATCCACCAATGATAACAAGCGCTAAAAACTGTCCTAAGATAAACATGAAAATCAGAAAGAAATCAGTCGCAGACAGCAAACCCCAAGTCTACAGTTGCTCCCAAAGTCCACTGCCTCAATTTTGGGAACGTTCGTTGTCTGTTCAGGTATTCCTCAGATGCTGAGTTCATCAAGTGGATTGTGGGGATTTAATCTACTCTTCCTGAGGCTACACAGAGAAATTTCCCTTTGTCTTCTTTGTTCGCACAGCTGCCGGGGTTCAGCTTTGGGTTTGGCCCCGCCTTTGCCTGTAAGCCACCGTCAGGCATCTGTTCCCCACCCAGACAGGAGGGGTTAAAGCAGCGGCTGATTAGGGCTCTCTTGCTCACTCAGGCCAGGGAGAGGGAGGGGTACCATTGTCATAACTGGAATGCGGGACAAGCCTGTGGCGGCAGAGGCCGGTGTGACGTTTCAACAGCCTGAGGCGCGCCGTGCGTTCTCCGGGGAAGTTGTCCCTGGATCCCGGGACCCTGGCAGTGGTGGGCTGCACAGGCTCCCGGGAGGGGAGGTGTGGAGAGTGACCTGTGCTCGCACACAGGCTTCTTGGTGGCTGCAGCAGCAGCCTTAGTGTCTCGTGCCTGTCTCTGGGTTCTGGGCTGATAGCTGCGGCTCACGCCCATCTCTGGAGCTCGTTTAGGTGGTGCTCTGTCCCCTCTCCTCATGCACCCTGAGACAATGGTCTCTTGCCTCTTCGGCAGGTCCAGACATTTTCCTGGACTACCTCCCGGCTAGCTGTGGCACACTAGCCCCCTTCAGGCTGTGTTCATGCCGCCAGTCCTCTCCCTGCGATCCGTCTGAAGCCCGAGCCTCAGCTCCCAGCCCCACCCGCCCTGGCGGGTGAGCAGACAAGCCTCTCGGGCTGGTGAGTGCCGGTCGGCCCTGATCCTCTCTGCGGGAATCTCTCCGCTTTGCCCTCCGCACCCCTGTGGCTGCGCTCTCCTCCGCGGCTTCGAAGCTCCCCCCTCTGCCACCCGCAGTCTCCGCCCGGGAAGGGGCTCCTAGTGTGTGGAAACCTTTCCTCCTTCACAGCTCCCTCCCACTGGTGCAGGTCCCATCCCTATCCTTTTGTCTCTGTTTATTCTTTATTCTTTTGCCCTACCCAGGTACGTGGAGAGTTTCTTGCCTTTTGGGAGGTCTGAGGTCTTCTGCCAGCGTTCAATAGGTGTTCGGTAGGAGTTGTTCCACATGTAGATGTATTTTTAATGTATTTGTGGGGAGGAAAGTGATCTCCACATCTTATTCCTCTGCCATCTTGAAGGTCCAATGCTTATAGATTTTTAATTTTTCAGTAAAAACTTTTTCTCTTCATTTCTAATCAAATATTGCGGGGGGTCCAAGCCAGGAAAAATTTGCGTGCTTCGGAGTTCTAGAGAGCCTTTCAAGTAGGGCTCCAACAAGAGTCCTCCTGCCCGGTGTCAGTCTCACCAATAGATTTTGCTTCAGAAGCAAAGGACAGCGTGATTCTTTGATCAGAGGATGGAGAGGTGTGAGCTCACGCTCCAGAGCTCATGCTGTCCCCACAGGCAGAGCTGCTTTCCCGGGTTCTCCTCTGCGGGGAGGGGGCGGAGCTCTCGGCGGGCACAGTCTCGCTGCTCACAGCACCGGCACCTGTGTACTGAGCATCTTTTCTTACTAAAATTAATGCAGCAGTCTCCTAAATGGCACCCTTGCCTGAATCCGGCTTCTCTCAAATCCCTTCTCTGAGCTACAGCAGGAGTGATTTTCTGAAGAACAAATTTGAGATCACTCCCTTACTTAAAGCCGTTTAATGGAGCTCTGCTGCCCTCAGGATAAAGTCCAGAGTTCTCAAAGCGATATCTATGGACTTTTATGATCTGGCATTGCCTATTTTCTTATGCCCCATTTCTTTCTACTCCCCCTTCACTACTGAATTCAACCAGAATGAAAGGACTTTAGTTCTATGCTCTTTCTAGCCTCTGGAACAATCTTCTCTCATTTCCACACTCTTCTCCTGCATAGCTCCAATTTGTCCTTCAGGACTCAGTTAAAACACTGATTCACCCCCATCATCTTCTCTATGATCCCAAGGCTGTCTGTGGTTCTCCACTCTCATTTGTTTTTACTCATAAGATTTCTTTTGAAGAATGTTTTTGCCCTATTTAAAATGGAGAAAAAAGAAAAAAAAAACCCTAAGAATACCACTGATCTAGATTTTTGGTTAATCCTTTCATTTTGTATTACAGAGTACATTGTTCTACACCTAGACCTCTGACAAGCAGAACTCCATAGCTGCCTCAGAGAACTTTTAGTCTCAGGGTGAAGGGAAGACAGATACATAGAGATAATTATTGAATCTTGGAGGAGGTGCACTATTAGACCTATGCATATTGTGTAGATTATAATTCTAGGTTATCATCTATTGTTCTCATGTGTGTTGATCAAACTGCAGTGTAAACTCTGTGCACAAAGTACTTATTTGGTTTCCTTTGTGTGTTCCCTCATTTCTGCTTAATGTCTAGCACAGGGTTTGTCTCATACTAGGATTTTAATAAAACTTGCTGATAGAGTGGGGCTAACCTACTGCTTTCTATTTCCTATAAAACAATGAGTGTATGGCTATACAAGCAAGAAAAGTTAAGCACTTTTTGAATTAGAAAACCTCTAATCATATTAAAAATTATAAAAATGAATTTGGAAGTAAATTCTGAGACTTGAAGGGAAGAGTAAGAAAAAATTAATCGTAGCTAACACTGAGCCATGTGCTCCAAAAGTACTTTATTTATACTATCTAATTTAACAGTCACAGTATTCCAATTCTGTCATTATTCTTATCAACACCGTTTTGCAGATAAGGATGCTAAAGTACAGAGACTTTAAAGAACATTTTAGTATCGCATAGCCAAAAAATCATGGAGCTGGGATTTGAACCCAGGTAGTCTAACTTGGACACACACATTTAACCAAATTACCCTAATCTTCCCATTGAACTCCTTCAGGTCCCAGCCAACAGACCAAAACATCTTTAAGGCTCTCCCTGTTTTTGTTTTAAATTTACTTTATTTTAGGTTTCTGGTTTCTGGTTAGGAACAGAAACATTTCCTTGTATTTTGTATAGCATTCCTATTTTTACCACCTGCTGATATTAAAATAAATACAGTGCACGTGATCATATTTTCTCAAACTTCAAATAAAATCAGAATACTTGAAAACCAGATTTTTCTGGAAGAATTGAAAAGAATAATTTAATTAGAAGAAATGAATATTTGATTAATCTGGATAAAAGGCAATTGGTATATTTCCCTCAAATAAAACTGTCACTAGTTTAACATCCTTTCTGCATCCTGAAATCTGTCATGCAGTGATTAATGGCTAGGGAAATTTGTTTTCCATCATGCAGAAGCTAACATTAGATAACCTCTACTCATAAGCAGACAGGCTACTTTAAGCTTTCCTTTCATAACTGGGCCAGCTCTTCAGAGAACCCAAGCTCCCTTATTTGGAGATGGATCTGTAAATTGACTGATACTCACATATACCAAAAACCTGTTGGGAAAGCCTTTGAGAAAGTCGATCTTCCCACATGCTACTCACTGAAAGATAAATGAAGACAGTTTTTACAAGGTATTTACTTTTCTGGATGAAAGTATAAGTTCATACTCACATATAAGAACTTGCTGTACTTAGAGTATACTATACTCACATACGTGGTCTTCCTGTACTTCATATACTTATACCATACTATACTCATGAATTTAGACTCAGGATTCATAGTTCTGCTGTTAGGACAGCCCTACATTACACGTTTTCCTTGTAATATTTATGGTATCTTAGAGATGTTTCAGAATACAGTGTCACATATCCAAGGAGACAGCTACTCTGGACTTACAGTCAGCAAAGGGCAGATGGAAAGCACTATTACCTCAGAAAATGAAAAAGACTGAGAATGTAAGGATGATAAAGATATTTAAGTAACAAATGGCAACTTAACAAGACAAGCAATGGTCAAAGGTGAAGGAAAATCAGTGAAAAGCTATTGCCTTTTGAAGCATCAGAGAAGTTTCTGCTATGAAGTCTTAATCTTGTTAAGATAAGAATTTGTCAATGAGCTCAGTGGAAAAATTAGATTTCACTTTGACCCATGGTTGGATGAGTGGCAGAATATCTTTCAGGACAAGAAATTAAATAAAAATAAATTCAATTCTTCTTTAATGTGGAACGTAAATATTCCCCAGCCACCCTCTTTTATCTTACCAAAAAAAAGATAAAATGCTACTTAAATTAAGAGCTCTAGGGGATGGGTAAAGGTACTATCCAGGAAAAAAAATTTCCCCTCTACCCAATTATGACATGAAATCTTACCACTACTTCTGGTGTTTTCTTTGCTCAGTTGTAGCCTCTTGCATTTTCACAGTCTTTACATTTGTCAGTCACTCTCACAGACACTGGTGATTTTCTGCTTAATAGCTATTTCCCTCTTCTTACTAATGGAACTCTTTTTATGTTCGTTCATTTTCTAGTTGTCATTATCGCTACATGTGAGGATATGCTTCAGGGAATCCTGGTCCTTAACCCAGGGCAGAAATCTTGATAAAACCAATTATGTTATTGGATAATTGTGGATTGATTAAGCCAATTTTGGTAATTTCATTGCTTATTGATGATGATTGACTGAGGAGGACCGTGTGACCTAATTCAGGTCAATAAAACTGAGTCAATAAGGCTGAAGAGAAGATGGCTAGGGATTCTGAAAAAGATTTTCTAGATCTGATAACGGCACACGAGGGATTTGTTTTTCCTTCGTTTTGCCTCCGGACATTGCTGTTTATGCACGTACTGTTTGGTATTGCTCTACCCATCCAGAGACCACAGTAAGAGCTAGCTGACAAAATGAGAAGAGCAGAATGGAAAATAGGCCTTTCGGTACGATTTGTTTTTCCACAAGAGATCATAACACTTCATCAAAATGACTTGAAATGAGAGCATGGAGAAATAAAACCAACGTCTATTGTTAGACATAGAAAAGAAAGTTTCCAGTAGTGTTAAGGAATAAAAGAGGAACTATGTAGTGGCAGAACAAGCCAAGTTGGTAAATTTCCTCCTCATTTCTGGCACATAGCAGGTGCTCAATATTTCAGTAACCACTTGGATTCTTGTTGGTCCTTTTGTTTAGTACATTGCTGTACGTGGATGTCCTGTAAATGTGTGAAGCTCCTGCTGTCCTCAAGAATAGTTTCCAGACTTAGATCTCTGCTGCTTGACCTTAGTAATAAATAACGTATGTCAGGAATGTTCCTAAAAGCACCTTTCTACCTCTGCATCTTCTTCTGTGACTCTTCATGCCCATTTTAAACGTTAGCTGCATGCAATCAGTACATTTCTTTAACAGTGATGTCCTCGCTCATGCATCGGTGCCGCTGTATAACCCTAAGCTACCTCTGCTGCTACTGTCAGTTCATGGAGCCCCAGAATGGTGTTCATGAGAACTGTGGAGTGCTGAGCAATAGACAGTCTGTTTTCAACCCTGATTGCAAGAATGGAATGACTCTTTCCAAAATAAAAGAAGAAAACCCTTTCCTTCTCTCCAGCAACATAGTAAAGGAGACAAAACAAATACAGCTACAGCTCTGAGCAAAGGGAAGAAAGCTGTTTTAGGGGTTAACAAGGAAAGTATTTAGACAGCAAGCAATTTGCAGAGCAGATAGATTAGGATAGGAGAGGGTAAGAGAGGGAAGCAAAATCTCTGTAGAAATCACTTGGTTAAGACTTGATTTTTGAAACAGACTGAACAATGGCATTAGCAGGGACTGGAAAGGAAGTCTTCCCACATGGTAAAGGGAGTCCCTGACGGACAGCACACACTTGGATCCGGGTGCTCACTAGGAGAGTCAGAACCCAAAGGAGAAGGATCCTCACAATTTTCTTGTGGTGATTCTAATTATTCTCAAAAAAAATTCTTGCTGTGTTCACAGAACCCCTCCAGGTATTTTTAAGATGTAAGTACTTTTACTGAGTAGCTTGTTCCTACTGTTTCTAATAAGTGCTCTAAATTAGCAAAATAAAACATGTAGAACTCCTTCTTGGTCAGGGTCCCATAAGGAAACAAAAAGCATATTGAATTGGGTTTATTTGAGGAGTTTTTAATAAAAGTATCATTTACAAAAGTATCAGCAAGATGTAGGGAAATCACAAGAGGGAGTAGGTCCTCTGGGCTAGTAACAGGATGCTGTTACCAGCCCTAGGTTTAAACGAACCAAAGGGACAGAGCAGTCAGTGGAACCCAAAGGCCACCTGACGAGCTGTGACCATGGATAGAGGGGTGCAGCCAGCCTTGAGTGATCCTGCAGGAAAAAAAGTGAGGGGATAAGTACCTTAATCTCACTCTCTTCCTTCGCTCTGATATTCTGCTGGTGCCTCCCATTGATTGAACCCAACCAGAAGCCAGGAGGCAAAGGAGCTTGTGGATTCAGTTCATGAAGGTCAGTTCCTGGGGCACAGTGCAAGATGGAGAAGAGGGGAGGCCCGACATACCCACCACTGTCCCTCTTAGGATGCCTCCTTAGCAAGCCCTAATGATGTAAGCCCGAGTGTACATTTGAACATAGCCTAAATTCTGCCTGAAATGCCCCTTCATTCTCCATTCTTCTAAGTCACGACGACCTTCTTTCCCTCACCCAAGCTCCATCTGGCTAAGGATCTAGTTCAACACTCAAGTCAGGTGTTACCTCCCTTGAGAAGGCAGGAACGATTTGTGCCTATGTTTGATAACCAGCTGAATTTGTTAGAATTAAGATCAGTTGAATAAAACAGAAAACCCAACAGAAGAGTAGTTAAAACATGATAGAAGTTTCTTTCTTTCTCATGTAAATTGGATCTACTTAGGAAATCCACAAATCTCTAGAAACTGTCCTGTAGAAAATGAATGAACTCACCCTGAGCACTACGAGCCTGGGTCCAAGCAGAGGGGGTCTGCAACGCTTATCATTATCAGGTCACAATTTTAAGATGGAGAGACATTAGTTTCTACAGACTTGTAGAAATATCTAAGGAAGAGTCATTAGATAATATTGAACCACAGTGAACCATTTTATATTTTTAAAAAACATAATAAGGAAATAAGAACAAGTGGGGGAAAGAGACTTGAGACACATGGTAAACACATTTTTTTTCTCTTCAAGTCTATAGAGAAATGTAGTAGAAGAGGAAATCTAATTATGTGAGCTCTTTAAAAATAGCTCTCCCAATACTCCCTGTCCAGTAAGGGTAATTATTGTCCAATTATATGATTTTCCAATTGCAAGTACATTTGAGGACCTGGCATGAGTACTATGAAGAGTCTGCTAATGATGGTCAGGATTTTCAAACTAAAGTTGACACTTGAACCATGAAGGGGTTAGGGGCTCCAAACCCTGTGTAGTCAAAAATGCACAAATAACTTCTGACTCCCCCAAAACTTTACTAATAGCCTACAGTTGACCAGAAGTCTTAGCAATAACATAAATAGTCGATTAACACACATTTTTTATGTTATATGTATTATATACTGTATTCTTATGATAAAATAAGGTAGAGAAAATAAAATGTTATAAAGAAAATCATAAGGAAGAAGACATACATTTACAGCACTGTACCATACTTAATGATACAGTGATTTTATGTTGTCTGTTTACAAGATGAATCATCTGTCTGTCAGTGCCTACATCAGTATTGTCTTATATGATACAAAACACTGTAGCTCTTATACATATTTCTAACACAAGACATCAAAAATGAAAAGATAATGTGAAAAAGAAATTCATATTTATTTACAGGTATAACCATTCATGCATTGATAACAAAGGCTCGTGTAATTGATATGACTGCTTCATGGTAGCCCAGCAGATACGCTAATGAATGAATTCTTATAAAATTTTTATGGCATACAGTATTACAGTCATATTCATAAAACAATATTAGAAACATTGTTACATTAAAAAAACAACTGTGCTGATAGGCTCTTTTAAACCGTTTTTCTAATTATGAGAAAGAGAGACATACTGTATGGTAGTGTAAGTTTTTGAAAGCAAAGTTATACAACAGTAAGAAAATGAACACATTAGTAATTTTATATTAAATATCACTCAGTTTATGCCTGTGTAAGTATAGGATATCTATTTCAATACAGGTTTTACACATGATGTTCTACACTATGAATACTTAAGCAGTGATGATGAAGACACACAAACATCTCACACGGTTCTTGCCCTGCAGTAACTAGATTTTCACACAAAGACACACATGCATACACAACAGATAAGTTTATTAACTGTATGGTATGTTGGTTATTCATTATCCATTAAGCTGCTGTGGATCGTAAAGGTCTTTATCCTCACTGTCTTCATGTTGAGTAGGCTGAGAAGGAGGAAAAAAGGAGAAGTTGGTCATCGTGCTGTCTCGGGGTGGGGCAGAGGTGGAAGTGGGGCAGGAGAGGCAGATACACTCAGTGTAACTTAACAGAAATACATTGTAATTTTTGTCTGACTTTTTGCATTTTTGTTTCTCTAGAAATGTTTCTATGCGGCACCAATCCTTCTTTCACTGTTTGCTTTGGTTTCAGTGCCCGTGTCATAGACACGTCCATGTTATAAAAGAAGTCCAAAGCAGTCTTGAATAATCAGAATACTTCTGCCAGATTGTCTAATGTCAATTTGTTTTCTGGCACTGCTGCTTCTACATCTTCTTCCTCATTCTCTGGCACTGGTTCAGAGGCACTCATCTCCATGGAGTTGTCTTCTGTTAATTCCTCTGGTTTGCTGTCTATCAGCTCTTGAATTTCTCTAAGGTCCATATCTTGAAACCCTTCATCCCCCACCTTTTTTTGCCATATCCACAGTCTCTTTTGTGATTTCCTTGATTGGCTTTGTCATAAATTCTGTGAAATCATACAGAACATCTGGACACAGCTTTCTTCAACAGGAATTTATTGTTTTGGGTTTGATGGCTTTCATGGCTTTTTCTATAACAAAGATGGTATCTTCAATACGTAATCCTTCCAGACTTGCATCATGTTTTCTGTGTCGGGGTTCTCTTTCACAGTTTTGACAATCTTTTCCATAGAGTACTGTGTGTAATGAGTCTTAAAGGTCCTATGACTCTCTGATCTAGAGGCTGAATTCGAGGTGTTGTGTTTGGGGGCAGGTAGATCACTTCAGTGCCTTTGGTGTTGAAATCATGGGGTTCTGGGTGGCCAGGGGCATCGTCCAATATCAAAAGAACTTTAAAACTGGCAAGGTACTTCCTGACTTCAGGGTCAAAGCATCGATGGAACCAGTCCAGAAAAAGTGTTCTTCTTCCAGTACAGGCCTTCTTGTTGTACAACCGAAAGATGGTCAGCTGGTATTTATCTTTTCTCTTCAAGGCTCGGGGGTTACAGCTTTATAGATAAGGCAGCTCTGATCATAAACCTGACTGCATTTCCACACAACAGCAGAGTGAGCCTATCCCTTCCTGCCTTAAATCCTGGTGCTCGCTTCTATTCCTTATTAATAAATGTTCTTTGTGGCATTTTTCTTTCCTAGAATAGGGCACTTTCATCTATATTAAAAAAGGATATCAGGCAGATATCCTGTCTCCTTAATGATTTCCTTAATGGTGCCTCAGAACTTGTCTGCTGCCCTTTGGTCAACAGAAGCTGCTTCTTCTGTTATCTTGACAATTTTAAAGCCAAACCTCTTTCTAAAATTATCAAACCATCCTTTGTTAACATTAAATTCTCCAGCTTTAGATCCTTCACCTTCTTCTTACTTTAAGTTGTCATATAATGACTTTGCCTTTTCTTGTATCATATTAGAGTCTATAGGTATCCTTTCATATAGCAGTCCTGCACCCACATAAGCTGCATTTTCAATAAGAGATAAAAAGGTATTTCGCCAAAAGTGCAAGGTTTTTGGGCCTCCTGGCATAGCTGGAGTGACAGCTTCACAAATTTCCTTTTCTTTTTTTACAACGGTCCTTACATCGGATTCATTTATCTTGAAACGGTGGGCAACCCCAGGGGCAGACCTCAATCTATGGTATATATTAAGTAATTCGACTTTTTCTTGTAATGTTATGACTTTTCTCTGTTTCTTGGGAGCACTTCCAGCATCACTGGAAGTGGCATTTTGTATGGGTCTCATGATGTTACTTAAGGTTTATAGGATTGTACTAAACATGAAGAAAAATACATAAGAACCATGAGGAATAACTTTTTACTGCGATATACAATTTACTGAAGAGAGGAACTGCTCAGAGGAGATGATTTGCATCACATGGCATTTTAAGTGGATTCTTTCAACACATGAGCTCATTGCAATAGCAATAAGAGGTGGTTACAAAATGATTACTATAGTACAGTATGTTCTACAGTTAATTTTATGCAGTTATGACTTAATACTGCATCTTTACATTTGGAAATGGATCCACGTAAGGTCTGTAAGTGTTTGTGTTCATAAGTTTTGATAAATGTTAACCTTTATAACAGATTTGTGTATATTTTATGGTAGTAAATGATAAAATAGACTACTATCTACATATACTTTATGTGTTCATGACATACCTACTTTTTATTAATTTTTAAAAATATTTATAGGCTACACGGTTCATCTGTGAGTTTTTTCAATTTGTCACAAATCCCAAAAATATTTTCCAATATGTTTATTGAAAAAAATCCATGTATAGGTGGACCTGTGTTGTTCAAGTGTTCACTATACGTGAGCTCTGGGGTAACAGGTGAGTATAAACCCATTTACTCAGTTCTCCTGAGTAATTGTCCTAACTGTCAAGTTCATTGGGAAACTGTATACATCTACAACCAGATACTGCAAACAGGAAAATCAGCTCTTGCTCTTTGTTTCAGCAGCATCAGACCTCATTCAAAAAGAGATAACATTTAGAGGGACATTTCTGCCATCTACTGTTACTGCCCTGGATTTTATCAGATTATATTGGCTCCTTGATTCCAGTATTAACTTCAAGAAAGTGATATTCAGTGGGCTGAGAGAAGAGAGCAACGTCATATGTTTCTCTCAATTCTTGAAAAGATTATTTTAGAACAAGGAAAACTTTTTTAAGATTCAGATTATAGAAAATCATTTTAGAGAGGCTGACTTTGCTCATTAGTTGTTTTCTCTTTTTGTAAATTGAGGTATAATTGACATAAAACATATTAGCTTCAGGTATACAATATAGTGATTCAATATTTGTATAGATTGCAAAATGATCACCATGGTAAGTCTAGTTCATATCTATTGCCATACACAGTTACAAACAAATTGTTTTTCTTGTGGAAAGAACTTTTAAGATTTACTCTCTTAGCAACTTTCAGATGTGCAGTACAGTGTTATTAACTATGGCCACCATGCTGTACATTACATCCACCCCACGACTTATTTATTTTATAACTAGAACTTTGTACCTTTAACCCCATTTTGCGCACTCACCACCCCACCTCTGGCAACTACCAATCTGTTCTCCATATCTATGAATCTATACGCTTGGGTTTTGGTTTGGTTTGGTTCTAATTCTACATGTAAGCGAGATCATACAGTATTTGTGTTTCTCTGTCTGACTTATTTCACTTAGCATAATGTCTTCAAAATCCATCCACGTTGTTGCAAATGGCAAGATTTCTCTCATTTTTTATGGATGAAAATATTCCATTTTGTGAATATATGTATACATATGTATGTGTGTGTGTATATATATATATATATATATATATATATATATATATATATGTATATACCACATTTTCTTCATTCATTCATTCATCAATAGACACTTAGGTTGTTTCCATATCTTGGCTATTGTAAATAATGCTGCAATGAACATGGAGGTGCACATATCTTTTCAAGTTAGTGTTTTCATTTTCTTTTAATATCCAGAAGTGGGGTTGCTGAATCATATGGTAGTTCTCTATTTTTAATTTTTTAAGCAACTTCCATACTGTCCCATAGTGGCTGCACTAATTTGCATTCCCATCAACAGTGCATGAGGGTTCCCTTTTCTCCACATACTCGCCCACAGTTATTTGTTGTATTTTTGATAATAGCCATCCTAACAGGTGTGAGGAGATAGCTCATTGTGGTTTTGATTTGCACTTCTGTGGCGATGAGTGATGTTGAGCACATTCTCATGTATCTGTTGGTCATCTGTATGTCTTCTTTGAAAAAAAATGTCTATTCAGATACTCTGCCCAGTTTTTAATTGGATTATTTGTGGGTTTTGCTATTGAGTTGTATGAGTCTTTGTATAGTTTGGATATTCATCCCTTATCAGATATATAATTTGCAAATATTTTCTCCTGTTCTGTAAGTTTGCCTTTCATTTTGTTGATGGTTTCCTTTGTTATATAGCTGCAGTTCCATTTGTTTATTTTTGATTTTGTTGCCTCTGCTTTTTGGTGTCAAATCCAAAAAATCTTTGCCAAGACTGTTATCAAGAAGCTTACTGTCTATGTTTTCTTCTAGGAGTTTTATAGTCTCAGGCCTTATATCCAAGTCTTTAATCCACTTTGAGTTAGTTTTTGGTGTGGTGTAAGAGAGTAGTTTGTTGGAGCTTCCATCAGGAACAGAAAGGGGGTTCAATATTTAGACATTGTTCTCACTTGCATACCAACTTTACTCTCTCATAAGAGTTCAAGGGAAGAAAAAAGGAAGAGAGGAAGGAAAGGAGGGAGAGAGGGAAAAAAAGATGGAACAGAGGTAGGAAGACGAGGAAGAAGAGAATAGGGGAAAGTGGAATGGGGGAGGGAAGGAAGGAAGGAAGAATATCCCTTCAAATCACGGGAGATGTGTTTGTAAGATACTGAATGAATTGATTCTGAGGAGTCCTATGGCATTTGAGATTCTATGACAGAAGTTTAAGTTTTTAAAAGACATTTAAAAAGTTGGTAAAGTGATCATTTAAAAGAGAAATGTATTGCCTCATTACACTTAGAAACATACTCGATAAAGTTCTGAGTAATTTTATTCAATTGGCAGAGACTCAAACACATTAAACCTATTTATTAAGTCTAAAGAGAAGAGATGAGAATAAAATTCTAACTATATTTTTTACTGAGTTTGATGCCATAATGGAAAAATATATCTCTCTACACTATTTATACACTGTTCTCAGGCTGGCCTTATAGAACTGAATTTAAATTATGCTTGACTCTGTAGGAGTTTGCTACAGGTGTTCTGAAAAAGAAATATCTTTCTGGTTTAAATGTTAACTCCCAAATACAAAAGCCCCAGGTTTACTTTCATATGTCATGGTAAAAATCAGCTAGAAACAGTTTTATCTGTCCTTGAAAAAATGTTTCAAATTGGCTCTAAAGTCTCATCTGCCAGATGGGCAGCCTTACGCAGGCCCTGCTGAGATGGCATATTAAAGACCTAAATATGCTTTCAGTCTACACATGAATTCCCCAGGTTGACAATAAATATTTAAAGAGTTGCTGGTGTGTCATGAAAACAAAACTGCACCTTGTGTCTATGTAGGATGGTTTATAAATAAATCTGTTTTCCACTTTTTCTTATCTGGTCATTTTTATTTAAAGGAGCTAAACCGGCTGCATTTTCAAGGGCTTACCAGTGCGCTGAGCCACATGGCTGAGTTACACTGTCCTCAGATGCTACAAATAAGTGCCACTTATAACCGTACACATGTTCTATGGGTGCTACAAATGTACACATTCATATTTCCCATAGAAAACGTTGTTCTCCCTCAGAGACCCAGATGACACAACTCGAGCAGTAGTAAGACTGTAACTACATTTATTCATTCATGTGCAAATATTGTTCTAGGCACTGCTAAGTACTGGGATTACAAAAATGATAAGGGGCAAACACGACAGTCATAACATTGATATCGACAACTAAATAACCACTGCCGTTGACTGAACAACTACTTTGTGACAGCATAGCATTTTACATCATTTAGCGTTCTCCAAAATTCTTCGAGGTGGATATAATCTCCTTTTTTATAGACATCTTAGGCCCAAAGGCAATGTTTTTATTGTCACACAATGATAAACCATAGAACTAAGATATGGCCTCCAGAGCAGACTTACAATATGTTCTTTTAATTCACTTGGAATAGGTCACATAGATTGGCTATAAGGAAGGCCACCTTCACCAAAGATGAACTGGCACTGTATCGGATGGTGACAAACTGACCCAAAGAGGCCCTATCTTACAGGGGAAGGATGACTGCTAGGTGCAAAATAATAGAAGGCCAAGGATAGAGGGCAAGGGGGCAATTCAAGTCTAAGTGCATAATGAAACGTACAGAATAATATGGTCCCAGTTCTCTGTTATGATTTTTTTTGGGAAACTTTCAAGTTCCAGAATTACCAAAGACTTCCTTTATCGAAGGTATTCAGGGTAACAAAGGGAGGATGTACTGTTGATTGAGTACTAACTCTGAATTAGGAATGGTAGTAAGTGCTTACATACTTTGATTCAGCCCTGCCTGTGGGGTACCTCTTGTTGCTACCACTGTTCCTTGAGGCTTGATGAGATGAAGTGGCTTCCTTAAATTCATGTGGTTCATAAATGTAAAACCAGGATTTGCATCCAGTCAGTGATCCTCACCACTACTCCTATTTCCTCCAACGTTGCTACCTAACTAATACAAGGGAAGAGGTAACTGGCAAGAAATGTGTTCAGTTTGCTTTAAAATTGAGGCACAGATGGTGTATAACACTGCCTTGGCTTCAGGTTATAACAGAACGATTCCATACTTGTGTGTATTGTGAAATGATCACCACAATAAGTCTAGTTAGTAGCTGTGGCCATACATAGTTATAATGTGTATTTTTTTCTTGTGATGAGAACTTTTAAGATTTACTCTAACTTTCAAATATGCAATAAAGTATTAATAACTATGGTCACCACGCTGTATATTCCACCTCATGACTTATTTATTTTCTAATTTGAAGTTTGTACCTTTGGACTCCCTTCACCCGTTTCAACCACCCCCTACCCCCTGCCTCCAACAGCTAACAATCTGTTCTCTGTATCTATGAGCTTGACTTTTCTTAGAGTCCACATATAAGTGAGGTCATATGGTATTTGTCTTTTTCTGTCTGACTTATTTCACTTAGTATGTTAATCTCTAGGTCCATCCATGTTGCTGTGAATGACATTACTTCATTCTTTTTTTATGGCTGAGTAATATTACATTGTATGTACATGCCACATCTTTATTCATTCGTCTATCAATGGACACTTACGTTGTTTCCATATCTTGACTATTGTAAGTAATGCCGCAGTGACTATGGGGGTGAATATATCTTTTCAAGTTAGTGTTTTTGTTTTCTTTGGATAAATACCCAGAAGTGGGATTGCTGGATCAGTTGGTAGTCCTATTTTTAATTTTTTGAGGAACTGCTATACTGTTCCACAGTGGCTACACCAATTTACATTCCCACCAATAGTGCACAAGGGCTCCCTTTTCTCCACATCCTTACCAACACTAGTTATTTCTTATCTTTTTGATGATAGCCATTCTAACAGGTGTGAGGTGATATCTCATTGTGGTTTTGATTTGCATTTCCCCGATGATAAGTGATGCTGAGCACCTTTTCACGTACCTGTTGCCCATCCGTATGTTTTCTTTGAAGAAATACCTATTCGGATTCTCTGCCCAGTTTTAAATCAGTTTGTTGTGGGGGGGGGGTGGTTGCTATTGAGTTGTGTGAGTTTTTAAGTATTTTGGATATTGACTCCTTATCAGATACAAGACTTGCAAATATTTTCTCCCATTTAGTAGATTGCCTTTTTATTCTGTTGATGATTTCCTTTGCTGTGCAGAAGCTTTCTAGTTTGATGTGGTCCCATTTGTTTATTTATTTAATTGTTCACTTTATTTTATTTTTTGCCTTTTGTTGCCTTTGGTTTTGGTAGCAAATCCAAAACATCATCACCGAGACTGATGGCAAGGAGCTTACTGCCTATGTTTTCTTCTAGGAGTTTTATGGTTTCAAGTCTTACATTCAAGTCTTTAATCCACTTTATATGGTGTAAGATAATGGCCCGGTTTCATTCTTTTGCATGTGGCTGTCCAGCTTTCCAAACACCATTTATTGAAGAGACTGTATCTTCCTCATTGTGTTTCCTTAGTCCCTTTGTCATAAATTGACAATGTGTGCATGAGTTTATTTCTGGGCTCTCTACTCTTTTCCATTGATCTATGTTTCTGTTTTTGTGCAAACATGTACTATTTTGATTACTATAGCTTTGTAATACAGTTTGAAATCACAGAGCGTGATACCTTCTATTCCACTTTTTACTTACTCTGGCATGCACCTGAGACAGCAGCTTTAGACATTCTAGATAGGATACTAATAGAGAAAAAATTGTGTTTACCCAATTATAACGGCAAATAATATTTATTGAGTACTTACTACATGAATAGCATTTAGGTCTTTTTTAAAATCCTGACAAAAAGCCCATAATATGACTATTTTTATTTTTTCTCACTTTACAGATAGGAAACTGGGAGATATTCATTTATTCCACAAATAGTTATCTATTGCAACATAACAGGTTACCACAAATTTAGCAGCTTGGAACAACATAGATTTATTATCTCAGTTTCAGGAATCTAGACATGCCTTAGCTGAGTCCTTTGCTTTAAGTTCTCACAGGCTCCAATCCAGGCGTCAGGCAGAGCCAGAGTCTTGTGCAAGGCTCAGTTGAGGAAGGGTCCACCTACCAGCTCTAATGAGTATTGACAAGGTTTATACTTCTTGTGAGCTGTTGGACTGAGGGTTGCTTTCTGAACATTGGTCAGAGCTGCTTTTAGTTTCTTGCACTTGGGACTATCCATATAGCTTCATCAAAGCCAGCAAAGGACAGTCTGCTGGCAAGACAGAAGTTACTCTCTTATGTAACCTAATGACAGAAATGACATTCCATTACTTTTCTAGTATTGGTTACATGCAAGTTGCTAGGTTAGCCCACACGCAAGAGGAGAGGGATATGCAAAGGCTTAAATATCAAGTGGCAGAGATCACTGAGAAGCATCATAGAGTCTGCCCAACACACACAGAAAAATAGCTTTGAGCACCTACTCTGTGCTCAAGAAACTCGTATTCTAGAGGGACTTAAAGGAATTCAGTGGATAGCTCAAGGTGAAAAATTAAATAATTAAGGAAAGAAATCAGAAAAAAGAAGTCATTTGGTTGGGGGTTTAAACAGTATCTAAAAGTCTTCTCATAAATAGCCCACTATAGAGTAACTTTAGAGCCGTGATAAGCTAAAGCTTCACATCAAAAGAGGAGATGTCATTTACATGCACTGTTAGGCAACAAGGACTGTCCTGTCTCAGAAGGTAGGGCACCTGCCGTAGGTTTAGATATGCTTTGCTCGGGAGAATGGAAAGTGTTCCAACATTCTAGACTGATGAATTTAAAATTATTTATTTGCAGTTATCAATATGTTTTCTCTTTTAAAAAAATTTATTAATAATTTTACTATTGCGGTATAGTTGATTTACAATATTACTTTCAGGTGTACAACATAGTGATTCCAAGTTATAATAGATTATACTCCATTTAAGTTATTATAAAATATTGGCTATATTCCCTATGTGGTACATTATATCCTCGTAGCTTATTTATTTTAAACTTAGTAGTTTATACCTCTTAGTCCGTTACCCTATCTTGCCCCTCCCCCTTTCCCTCACCCACTGATAACCACTAGTTCTCTATATCTGAGAGTCTGTTTCTGTTTTATTATATTCATTTGTTTGTTTTATTTTTTTAGATTCCACATGTAAGTGATAACACACAAAATCTGTCTTTCCCTGTCTGACTTACTCCACCTAAGCATAATACCCTCCAGGTCCATCCATGTTGTTGCCATTGGCAAAATTTCATTTATTTATATGGATGAGTAGTATTCCGTTGTATACACATATACCACATCTTCTTTATCCATTCACCTGTCGATGGACACTTAGGTTGCTTCTGTATCTTGGCTATTGTAAATAATGTTTCTATGAACATTGGGGTACATGTAGCTTTTTGAATTAGTGTCTTTGTTTTCTTTGAATATATACCCAAGAGTGGAACTGCTGGATCATATGGTAATTCCATTTTTAGTTTTTTGAGGAACCTCTATACTGTTTTCCATAGTGGCTGCACCAATTTACATTCCTACCAACAATGCACAAGGGTTCCCTTTTCCCCACGTCCTCACCAACATTTACTATTTGTGGTCTTTTTGATGGTGGTTATTGTGGCAGATATGAGGAGATATATCACTGTGGTTTTGATTTGCATTTCTCTGGTGATTAGTGATGCTGAGCATCTTTTCATGTGACTGTTTGCCATCATATGTCTTCTTTGGAAAAATGTCTATTCAGGTCTTCTGCCCATTTTTAAATTGGGTTGTTTGTCTTTTTGATATTGAGTTGTGTGAGCTGTTTATATATTTTGGATATTAACCCTCCATTCATCATAACATTTGCAAATATTTTATCCCATTCAGTAGGTTGTCTTTTTGTTTTGCTGATGATGTCCTTTGCCATGAAAAAGCTTTTAAGTTTAATTAAGTCCCATTTGTTTATTTCTATTTTTTGTCCTTTGCCTTAGGAGACAGATCCAAAAAAATATTGCTACAATTTATGTTAAAGAGTGTTTTGCCTATGTTTTATTCTAGGAGTGTTATGGTTTCTGGTCTTACATTTATGTCTTTAATCCCTTTTGAGTTTATTTTTCTATATGCTATGAGAAAATGTTCTAATTTCTTTCTTTTATATGTAGCTGTCCAATTTTCCCAGCACCACTTCTTGAAGAAACTGTCTTTACCCCATTTTATATTCTGGTCTCCTTTGTTGTAGACTAATTGACCATTAATGTTTAGGTTTATTTCTGGGCTCTCTATTCTGTTCTAGTGATCTATGTGTCTGTTTTTGGTCCAGTACCATACTGTTTTGATTACTATAGCTTTGTAGTATAGTCTGAAATCAGGGAGCATAATACCTCCAGCTGTGAGCTCCTTTCTCAAGATTCCTTTGGATATTTTGGGGTCTTTTGTCTTTCCATATAAATTTTAGAATTATTCTAGTTTTTTGAAAAGTGCCATTGGTATTTTGATAGGAATTGCATTGAATCTGTAGATTGCCTTTGTTAATATGGTCATTTCAGCATTATTAATTCTTCCAATCCATGAACACAATATATCTTTCCATATGATTGTGTCATCTTCAATTTCTTTCTTCTCGTCATAGTTTTCCTAGTACATGTCTTTTACCTCCTTAGTGAGATTTATTCCTAGGATTTTATTCTTTTTGGTGCAATGGTAAATGGCATTTAAAAAAATTTTTCTCTATCTGACAGTTGGTTGTTAGTGTAGAGAAATGCAGCAGATTTCTGTGTATTAACTTTGCATCCCTCTTTGCCCACTTTGTTGAGAGTTTTTATCATAAATGGATGTTGAATTTTGTCAAAAGCTTTTTCTGAATTTATTGAGATGATCTTATTGTTTTTATTCTTCGTTTGTTAATGTGGTGTATCACATTAATTACTTTGCAGATATTGAACCATTCTTGCATACCTGGGATAAATCACATTTGATCATGATGTATGATCCTTTTGATGTATTGTTGGATTCAGTTTGCTAATATTTTGTTGAGAATTTTTTCATTCAAGTTCATCAGTGATACTGGCCTGCAATCTTCTTTTTGTGATATCTTTGGTTTCCTTATTTTTTTGCTAAATTTATGAAAAGGAATGTCATACTTACTTCTCAATGTTTTTGTTGTCATTTTTGCTGTCAATGAAATATCACTAAGATTGTTAAATCTTGATCTTTTATGGAGCTTAAAAGTCCTCTTAGAGAATATTCAACTGCAAAAGGAAGTGGGACACATAACCAGCAACTTGGATCAAATGTACTTCCTGAAGCAAAGTGCTTCTGTTGCTTTTTTGTTTCACAAATGTTTTATATTCATGAAGAAAAATTAGGAAATCAAAATTTCTGCTATTGAATAACCACTAAAACATTTTATAATAGCTCTCTATCCTTTTCTTCTCTGTGTGTGTGTGTGTATATATATATATATATATATATATATATACACTCATAAATTCATGCAATATTTACTTGCTATAGTCATTCTTGAATTTTCTCTTTCTCATATATGTAGTTGACATTTAAATTATGTCCAGACAACTTCCTTCCACATCCACTGCTACTGCTCTAGCTCAGTCCACTGTCATTTCTCCTGACTGAAGTCCCTGTGTCCCTGCTTCCACCTTTACCCCTTACAGTCCATTGTCTACACAGCAGCCAGTACCATCCTTGTAAATGTATGTCAGTTTATGTAGCTTCATTGCCCAGCATCTTTTACTGGTTTGCCATCTTACACAGAATAGTTAAAATCTTTACATTTTTCCCCAGAAGGCCTTTATGTCTATACCACTTCTTGTCTTTCCCTACTATTTGTCCTCTTGCTCATTCTTTGCTACACTAACTCCTTTGCCATTCTTGAACATCCTGCCACATGCTTTCCTGCAAGCCTTTGTACTTGCTTTTTTAATTGCTGAATTAGAACATCGTTCCTCCAACTATCCACGTGGCTACCTCCTCATTGCTTTCAGATCTCTGCACACAGAGATCTGTGAGCAGATCTTTACTTTATTAGAGAGACCTTTCTTGACCACCTCCCACTTTCTTACTCTCTGTACCCCTTATCTCATTTTACCTCACTTCACTCATTATTTATTATTTACTTAATTATTGCTTGTCATCCCCACTAGAATATAAGCTTCTTGAATGAGAGCAGGGACTGGAATTTTTTTAGTTCACTCACTGCTATATCCTTACAGCTGAGGACAACTCTTGGCATGCGTAGATTCCTGTTAAGTTTTGTTAAATGGATGAATCAACAATTGAATTAAAATATTGATATTAATAACAATAATAAGCCTGAAATACAATAATATTTCACAAATTTTGTTCAATATTAGTAAATATAAAAATACATCAACAGTTTTTTTCCTACATGCATACTATCCCACTGTATCATATACTATTTTAACTCACCCATATATTTTTTTAACATCTTTATTGAAGTATAATTGCTTTAAAACGGTGTGTTAGTTTCTGCTGTATAACAAAGTGAATTAGTTATACATATACATATATCCCCATATCTCTTCCCTCTTGCATCTCCCTCCCTCCCACCCTCCCTATCACACCCCTCTAGGTGGTCACAAAACACTGAGCTGATCTCCCTGTGCTATGCGGCTGCTTCCCACTAGCTAGCTATTTTACATTTGGTAGTGTATATATGTCCATGCCACTCTCTCCCTTTGTTCCAGCTTACCCTTCCCCCTCCCTGTATCCTCAAGTGCATTCTCTAGTAGGTCTGCGTCTTTATTCTCGTCTTGCCGCTAGGTTCTTCAAGACCATTTTTTTTTCTTTTTAAATTCCATATATGTGTGTTAGCATACAGAATTTGTGTTACTCTTTCTGACTTACTTCACTCTGTAAGACAGACTCTAAGTCCATCCACCTCACTACAAATAACTCAATTTCGTTCATTTTTATGGCTGAGTGATATTCCATTTTATATATGTGCCACCACTTCTTTAACCATTCATCTGTTGACGGATACTTAGGTTGCTTCCATGTCCTGGCTATTGTAAATAGTGCTGCAATGAACATTGTGGTACATGACTCATTTTGAATTATGGTTTTCTCAGGGTATATGCCCAGTAGTGGGATTGCTGGGTCGTATGCAGTTCTATTTTTGGGGGGTTTTTTTTGTTTGTTTTGTTTTTTTTTTTTTGGTACGTGGGCCTCTCACTGCCGTGGCCTCTCCCGTTGCGGAGCACAGGCTCTGGATGCGCAGGCTCAGCAGCCATGGCTCACGGGCCCAGCCGCTCTGCGGCACGTGGGATCTTCCTGGACCGGGGCACGAACCCGTGTCCCCTGCATCGGCAGGTGGACTCTCAACCACTGCGCCACCAGGGAAGCCCTATTTTTGGTTTTTTAAGGAACCTCCATACTGTTCTCCATAGTGGCTGTATCAATTTACATGCCCACCAACAGTACAAGAGGGTTCCCTTTTCTCCACACCCTGTCCAGCATTTATTGTTGTAGATTTTTTGATGATGGCCATTCTGACCAGTGTGAGATGAAATCTCATTGTAGTTTTGATGTGCATTTCTCAATGGTTAATGATGTTGAGCATTCTTTCATGTGTTTGTTAGCAATCTGTATATCTTCTTTGGAGAAATGTCTATTTAGGTCTTCTGCCCAGTTTTGGATTGGGTTGTTTGTTTTTTGGATACTGAGCTGCATGAGCTGCTTGTAAATTTTGGAGATTAATCCTTTGTCAGTTGCTTCATTTGCAAATATTTCTCCCATTCTGAGGGTTGTCTTTTCATCTTGTTTACTGTTTCCTTTGCTGTGCAAAAGCTTTTAAGTTTCATTAGGTGCCATTTGTTTAATTTTGTTTTTATTTCCATTTCTCTAGGAGGTGGGTCTAAAAGGATCTTGCTGTGATTTATGTCACAGAGTGTTCTGCCTATTTTTTCCTCTAAGAGTTTGATAGTGTCTGGCCTTACGTTTCGGTCTTTAATCCAATTTGAGTTTATTTTTGTGTATGGTGTTAGGGAGTGTTGTAATTTCATTCCTTTACATGTAGCTGTACAGTTTTTCCAGCACCATTTATTGAAGAGGCTGTCTTTTCCCACTGTATATTCCTGCCACCTTTATCAAAGATAAGGTGACCATATGTGCGTGGGTTTATCTCTGGGGTTTCTATCCTGTTCCATTAATCTATATTTCTGGTTTTGTGCCAGTACCATACTGTCTTGATTACTATAGCTTTGTAGTATACTCTGAAGTCAGGGAGCCTGATTCCTCCAGTTCCGTTTTTCTTTCTCAAGATTGCTTTGGGTACTCTGTGTTTCCATACAAATTGTGAAATTTTTTTGTTCTAGTTCTGTGAAAAATGCCAGTGGTAGTTTGATAAGCATTGCATTGAATCTGTAGATTGCTCTGGGTAGTATAGTCATTTTCACAATGTTGGTTGTTCCAATCCAAGAAATGGTATATCTCTCCATTTGTTTGTATCATCTTTAATTTCTTTCATCAGTGCCTTATAAATTTCTGCATAAAGGTCTTTTGTCTCCTTAGGTAGGTTTATTCCTAGATATTTTATTCTTTTTGTTGCAATGGTAAATGGGAGTGTTTTCTTAATTTCACTTTCAGATTTTTCATCATTAGTGTATAGGAGTGCAAGAGATTTCTGTGCATTAATTTTGTATCCTGCTACTTTACCAAATTCAGTGATTAGCTCTAGTAGTTTCCTGGTAGCATCTTTAGGATTTTCTATGTATAGTATCATGTCATCTGCAAACAGTGACAGCATTGCTTCTTCTTTTCTTATTTGGATTCATTTTATTTATTTTTCTTTTCTGATTGCTGTGGCTAAAACTTCCAAAACTGTGTTGAATACTAGTGGTAGGAGTGGGCAACCTTGTCTTGTTCCTGATCTTAGTGGAAATGGTTTCAGTTTTTCACCATTGAGGAAAATGTTGGCTGTGTGTTTGTCATATATGGCCTTTATTATGTTGAGGTAAGTTCCCTCTCTGCTGACTTTCTGGAGGGTTTTTGTCATAAGTGGGTGTTGAATTTTGTGGAAAGCTTTCTCTGGATCTGTTGAGATGGTCATATGGATTTTCTCCTTCTATTTGTTAATATGGTGTATCACATTGATTGATTTGCCTATAATGAAGAATCCTTGCATTCCTGGGATAAACCCCACTTGATCATGGTGTATGATCCTTTTAATGTGCTGTTGGATTCTATTTGCTAGTATTTTGTTGAGGATGTTTGCATCTATGTTCATCAGTGATACTGGCCTGTAGTTTTCTTTCTTTGTGACATTCATGTCTGGTTTTGGTATCAGGGTGATGGTGGCCTCGTAGAATGAGTTTGGGAGTGTTCCTCCCTCTGCTATATCTTGGAAGAGTTTGAGGAGGATAATTGTTAGCTCTGCTCTAAATGTCTGATAGAATTCACCTGTGAAGCCGTCTGGTCCTGGGCTTTTGTTTGTTGGCAGATTTTTAATCACAGTTTCAATTTCAGTGCTTGTGATTGGTGGTTCATATTTTCTATTCCTGGTTCAGTCTCGGAAGGTTGTGCATTTCTAAGAATTCGTCCATTTCTTCCAGGTTGTCCATTTTATTGGCATAGAGTTGCTTGCAGTAATCTCTCGTGATCCTTTGTATTTCTGCAGTGTCAGTTGTTACTTCTCCTTTTTCATTTCTAATTCTATCGATTTGAGTCTTCTCCGATTTTTTCTTGATGAGTCTGGCTAATGGTTAATCAATTTTGTTTATCTTCTCAAAGAACCAGCTTTCAGTTTTACTGATCTTTGCTATCATTTCCTTCATTTCTTTTTCATTTATTTCTGATCTGATCTTTATGATTTCTTTCCTTCAGCTAACTTTGGGGGTTTTTTGTTCTTCTTTCTCTAATTGCTGTACGTGTATGTTAGGTTGTTTGTTTGAGATGTTTCTTGTTTCTTGAGGTAGGATTGTATTGCTATAAACTTCCCTCTTAGAACTGCTTTTGCTGCATCCCATAGGTTTTGTGTCATTGTGTTTTCATTGTCATTTGTTTCTAGGTATTTTTTAATTTCCTCTTTGATTTCTTCAGTGGTCTCTTGGTTATTAAGTAATGTATTGTTTAGCCTCCATATGTTTGTATTTTTACAGATTTTTTCCAGTAGTTGATATCTAGTCTCACAGCGTTGTGGTTGGAAAAGATACTTGATACGATTTCAATATCCTTAAATTTACCAAGGCTTGATTTGTGACCCAAGATATGATCTATCCTGGAGAATGTTCCATGAGCACTTGAGAAGAAAGTGTATTCTGTTGTTTTTGGATGGAATGTCCTATAAATATCAATTAAGTCCATCTTGTTTAATGTATCATCTAAAGCTTCTGTTTCCTTATTTATTTTCATTTTGGATGATCTGTCCATTGGTGAAAGTGGGGTTTTAAAATCCCCTACTATGATTGTGTTGCTGTCGATTTCCCCTTTTATGGTTATTAGTATTTGCCTTATGTATTGAGGTGCTCTTATGTTGGGTACATAAATATGTAAAATGGTTATATCTTCTTCTTGGATTCATTCCTTGATCATTATGTAGTGTCCTTCTTTGTCTCTTGTAATAGTCTTTGTTTTAAACTCTATTTTGCGTTATATGAGAATTGCTACTCCAGCTTTCTTTCATTTCCATTTGCATGGAATATCTTTTTCCATCCCCTCACTCTCAGTCTGTATGTGTCCCTAGGTCTGAAGTGGGTCTCTGGTAGACAGCATATATACGGGTCTTGTTTTTGTATCCATTCAGCCAGTCTCTGTCTTTTGGTTGGAGCATTTAATCCTTTTACATTTAAGGTAATTATCAATATATATGTTCCTATTACCATTTTCTTAATTGTTTTTGGTTTGTTATTGTAGGTCTTTTCCTCCTCTTGTGTTTCCTGCCTAGAGAAGTGCCTTTAGCATTTGTTGTTAAGGTGGTTTGGTGGTGCTGAATTCGCCTAGCCTTTGCTTGTCTGTAAAAGTTTATATTTCTCCATTGAATCTGAATGAGATCCTTGCTGTGTAGAGTAACATTTTTATATGTTTTTCCCTTTCATCACTTTAAATATGTCCTGCCACTCCCTTCTGGCTTGCAGAGTTTCTGCTGAAAGATCAGCTGTTAACCTTATAGGGATTCCCTTGTGTGTTGTTTTTCCCTTGCTGCTTTTAATATTTTTCTTTGTATTTAATTTTTGATAGTTTTATTAACATATGTCCTGGAGTGTTTCTCCTTATATTTATCCTGTATGGGACTCTCTGTGCTTCCTGGACTTGATTTCCTTTCCCATATTAGGGAAGTTTTCAACTATAATCTCTTCAAATATTTTCTCAGTCCCTTTCTTTTTCCCTTCTTTTCTGGTACCCCTATAATTCGAATGTTGATGCGTTTAATGTTGTCCCAGAGGTCTCTGAGACTGTCCTCAATTCTTTTCATTCTTTTTTATTTATTCTGCTCTGCAGCAGTTACTTCCACTGTGTTATCTTCCAGGTCCCTTATCTGTTCTTCTGCCTCAGTTTTTCTGCTATTTATCCCTTCTAGAGAATTTTAAATTTCATTTATTGTGCTGTTCATCACTGTTTGTTTGCTCTTTAGTTCTTCTAGGTCCTTGTTAAACGTTTCTTGTATTTTCTCCATTCTATTTCCAAGATTTTGGATCATCTTTTCTATCATTATTCTGAATTCTTTTTCAGGCAGACTGCCTGTTTCCTCTTCATTTGTTAGGCCTGGTGGGTTTTTACCTTGCTTCTTCATCTGCTCTGTGTTTTTCTGTCTTCTCCTCTTGCTTAACTTACTGTGTTTGGAGTCTCCTTTTCGCAGTCTACATGTTCATAGTTCCCGTTGTTTTTGATGTCTGTCTCCAGTGGCTAAGGTTGGTTCAGTGGGTTGTGTAGGCTTCCTGGTGGAGGGGACTAGTGACTGTGTTGTGGTGGATGAGGCTGGATCTTGTCTCTCTAGTGGGCAGCTCCACGTCTGGTGGTGTGTTTGGGAGTGTCTTTGGCCTTATTATGATTTTAGGCAGCCTCTCTGCTAATGGGTGGGGTTGTGTTCCTGTCTTGCTAGTTGTTTGGCATAGGGTGTCCAGCACTGTAGCTTGCTGGTTGTTGGGTGGAGCTGGGTCTTGGTTTTAAGATGGGGATCTCTGGGAGATGTTTGCCATTTGATATTATGTGGAGCCGGGAGGTCTCCTGTGGCCTGTGTCCTGAACTTGGTTCTCCTACCTCAGAGGCACAGCCCTGTTGCCTGGCTGGAGCACTAAGAGCCTGTGATCCACACGGCTCAGAATAAAAGGAAGAAGGAAGAGAGAGAGAGAGAGAGAGAGAGAGAAGGAAGGAGGGAGGGGGTGAGAGAGAGAGAGAGAGAGAGAGTAAGAAAGAAAGGAGATAAAATAAAATAAAGTTATTAAAATAAAAAATAATTAAAAAAATTTTTAAGGGTAATAAAAAGAAAGGAATGAAAAGAGAGAGCACCCAACCAAAAAACAAATCCACCAATGATAACAAGCCCTAATAACTATAGTAAAAAAATAAAAACAAAAACAAAACCAAAAAAAACGGACAGATACAACTCTAGGACAAATGGTAAAAGCAAAGCTATACAGACAAAATCACACAGAGAAGCATACACATACACACTCACAAAAAGAGAAAAAGAGTAAAATATATATATCTTTGCTCCCAAAGTCCACCTCCTCAATTTGTGATGATTCATTGTCTATTCAGGTATTCCACAGATGCAGGTACATCAAGTTGTTTGTGGAGATTTAATCCGCTGCTCCTGAGGCTGCTGGGAGAGATTTCCCTTTCTCTTCTTTGTTCACACAGCTCCTGGGGCTCAGCTTTGGATTTGGCCCCATCTCTGTGTGTAGGTCGCCTGAGGGCGTCTGTTCTTCTTCTCAGACAGGACAGGGTTAAGGGAGCCGCTGATTCGGGGGCTCTGGCTCACTCAGGCCGGCAGGGGAGAGAGGGGCACAGAGTGCTGGGTGGGCCTGCGGCGGCAGAGACCAACATGACGTTGCACCAGCATGAGGCGCGCTGTTCGTTCTCCCGGGGAAGTTGTCCCTGGGTCCCGGGACCCTGGCAGTGGCGGGCTGCACAGGCTCCCCGGAAGTGAGGTGTGGATAGTGACCTGTGCTCGCACACAGGCTTCTTGGTAGCAGCAGCAGCCGCCTTAGCGTCTCATGCCCGTCCTCGGGGTCCGCGCTTTTAGCCGCAGCCCACACCCATCTCTGGAGCTCCTTTAAGCAGCGCTCTTAATCCCCTCTCCTCGCGCACCAGGAAACAAAGAGGGAAGAAAAAGTCTCTTGCCTCTTCGTCAGGTGCAGACTTTTCCCGGACTCCCTCCCGGCTAGCCGTGGCGCACTAGCCCCCTGCAGGCTGTGTTCACGCCGCCAACCCCAGTCCTCTCCCTGCGCTCCGACCTAAGCCCGAGCCTCAGCTCCCAGACCCACCCGCCCCAGTGGGTGAGCAGACAAGCCTCTCGGGCTGGTGAGTGCCGGTCGGCCCTGACCCTCTGTGCGGGAATCTCTCCGCTTTTCCCCCCGCACCCCTGTTGCTGTGCTCTCCTCCGCGGCTCCGAAGCCTTCCCCCTCCGCCACCCGCAGTCTCCGCCCATGAAGGGGCTCCTAGTGTGTGGAAACCTGTCCTCCTTCACAGCTCCCTCCCACTGGTGCAGGTGCCGTCCCTATTCTTTTTCTCTCTTTTCCCTTTTTTCTTTTGCCCTACCCAGGTACGTGCGGGGGGGGGGGTGGTTCTTGCCTTTTGGGAGGTCTGAGGTCTTCTGCCAGCGTTCAGTAGGTGTTCTGTAGGGTTGTTCCACACGTAGATGTATTTCTGGTGTATCTGTGGGGAGGAGGGTGATCTCTGCGTCTTACTCCTCCGCCATCTTGGAGCTCCTCCTCACCCATATTTTTGTTTTCTTTTCCTGAATTTTCCAGATTATAAATACTAGTGTAGGAAAAATATATGTAGATGTTGTCACACATACACATATATATTTAGAATAATTTTCTAGAAATGAAATTGCTAAATCAGAGTTTGCTGATTCAAACAGAGTAATACATACTATAAAAATGTCTGCCAGAAATATGCTTCCAATTTACATTCCTTCCAAGAGCATATGAAAATACTAGTTTTTCACATCCTTGGTAAGACCTAATATTACCAGGCTTCTAAAACTTTTCCAAACTGAGAAGTACAGTATAGTATGTTTTTCTTTAAAATGTTCATCTACTCAATTATGAACGAATTTGCACATACTATATTTTTTGAGTTAACATTTTATATATTGGCTCATTGTTTTGTCTTTTGTTAAATTATTTGCCATATGTATTGCAAAATATACTTTATTATTTACATTTCTATTTCATGGTAATTTTTATTTCAGTAGAAAAGATTTTAATTTGTTTACTCACATTTATATTTCTAATCAACAAAAAATTCATCTTAAGCAGCTTAAACTCATAAATGGGATCATGTGTGATCAAATGTGCTTGGGGACTCAAGTTCAATACTCCTTGAAAGTATTTTTTTTTGTGTATTTTTTTGTTAGTGTATTTTTCTGCTATAACCACCTCGAGCATTAAGAGAGCTTTGTCAGCATTTCTCAATATTTTTCATGCTCAGTCATTAAGACTACAAAACAATTTTAGAATGTCAAGTAGAAACTTCAGGGGTAAATGAAATAAAATTGACCTAGTTATAAGTATCATCTTAACTTGGTGCCCTTACTTCACTAGAGGCCTGGTTAATCAGCCCACTCCTTCACACTTCTAATCTTTAAATTCCCCCTTTGCTAGTTAAAATCATGCCGTTATATAATATGACTTTTAAAGACTTCAGGGATCGCTTCTCTCTTTCATTTCTCAAATGACATTAACAACTTACGTAAGTTGAGTGTCTTGATCAAGATTGTTCTGTAGCAAGATTAAAAACTAGGTCTTTTGATTTTCATACTACATTATGCTTCTCCTCCATGAATCACCAAAGAGATATTTGCTGATTTAATTTCACCCAACTCTAATTTCTGAAAAAAACAAGAGTAGAGTTCTTTGGGGTAGTTGAGACATTAAGGGATGTTTCTTTGTTGATCAGAGTCCAGAATAGGGCTTCTCAGTTGCTTTATTTCCACTCCAAGTCCAGGATGCCAATTTTATTTAACACTGTCTAGGAGAGGAGAGTCTCTGCATGGGAAAGAAGCAGGAATATAATTCTCATTTTAAACAAATCCAGCATAAAAAATAGGGATATTATAAAATAATCCAAATTTCCAAAACCCTGTAAACAACACTAGGACTCAGTATTATAATCCAGGTGACTCAAGATATTCCAGAGAAAGCGGGGACAGAATGTAGCTGATGAAGTTGAAAGCAAGCACGAGTCAGGTGCAAAAGCAGGGGTCAGGGGAAGATCAAACTGAGCAGATATTGGCCGTGGAGTCAGAGATAGATGAGAAAGTCAAACTAGATTTAAAAATTTCATAGGAAAGCAGTCTGATCACTTGGACTGGGCCTGTGGTCCTCACCATCTCTTTTTAGACATGGTCAAGGGCTGAATGCCTTGGGGAGATGCTTGGTTCCTGGCAGCCGCATTTTTCTTTCATTTGGGATCAACCTTGTTCTCAGTCACTCGGATACCAATGAACTAACCTGTCCTCGTTTCATGGCTATTACATGGGCTTTGGGGTCAGAAAAATTCAGATTCAAACCTCATGTTAACTACGTAATTTTGGGCAATTTGGTTAAACATTTGAACCTGTATATATATAAAGTTTAATGGAGATATATATATATATATATATATATATATATATATATATATATATATATATATGGCTTAGCTTCCTGAATGGCACATAGTAAGTGCCCGGTAATGGATATATAGTGAGTCTATGACTGTTTCTATCGTAACTCTAATTTATTAAATTTTTAGATTGTTTTAAAATCTTTTAGTTCATGTTCAGTGGTCCTCTTTTACTTTGGTTTCTCTTTTACATTGGAAATGTAGGTTAAAGAGAAAAGGACATAAAGGTAATAAAAAGATTAAATACTATTTTGCCCTAAAGCTTCTTGTTCAGTGTTTAATTTGGTGCATTGAATAAAAGCAAGTAAAATAAGACAGTAAATCTAATTAGAAAGTGAAGCTGGAATTTGAAAAAAAAACATAATTTTCTAACAAACTATAAGTCTTAAGAGAGATGAATAAATGACAACAGTGTCCTACAGTCATGTACATAATCCTTTCTTTACTTCTGATTATAATTTCTCTAATTTGTACAAATGACCAGCATTTCCCTGGTGTTTGAGTCATCCAAGAGACTAATAACAAAAGATTTGTATTCTTGTATTTGAAGATAAACTGCAAATACAGGAGAGTTACATCAGTCCCTGGAATTTAAATATTATAATTACAAACACTCCAAAAATAAGTAAATTTACTAAAGGTGGACATAGTATAAAACCAAATGTGGTAAGAAAATAAATTCACTTCATGTACAAAATTTTGTATTAGTAGTTGCTTAGTATAACATTTCTAAAACTCTCTTGAAATTCAAATATCAGGTTTACCAGACTTATTTCCTAATCTATTTTATTTAGGTGTTATGAAAATTCTCTCATTGTTTAAAAGCTTATTTGTTTTTCAGCTTTTGCCTATTCAACAAGTTGTGAAATTTCTTTGAAAAATAAACTGTGGTAAAAATATGAACATTATTATTATATTTTACATGTTTATACTTTTATTGTTATGGCCACTAGTATTCTAAGTGGTATATTTCATATGCATTATACCCTCTTGTTCCTCCCTTTCACTGACTCACATTCACAAGGTAAACCACAGAATATCTCCGATTTGGGTTTGTAGCTCTAAATCATATCAACATTTTCCTTGGCTCAAAAGGATTTACTCAAGGTCCTAAGAGAAATCTACTTTTTAAGGTTAACATAATTGTAAAGATAAAGGCTGTTGCTACATGGCTATACATTCCCCTTTCGGTATCAGTCAAAAACATTTTGTTTTCAAAGATAAAGCCACTTAGGAGACATGAAGCTCAACTTCACAATGACAATTAAATCCAAGTGTTGCTCTGCAACATCTTTGGGAGCTTCCCAGATATAGTAATCTGAAACTGGCCTCCATACACAGAAGATGGGCAGAGAGGGAAGAAGGAGGCAGGCTGATCCGTATTGGAAGGTGGCAGTTTTTGTTTGTTTGTTTTTGTTTTTGTTTTTTTGCGATACGAGGGCCTCTCACTGCTGCGGCCTCTCCCGTTGCAGAGCACAGGCTCCGGACGCGCAGGCTCAGCGGCCGTGGCTCACGGGCGCAGCCGCTCCGCGGCATGTGGGATCTTCCATCTTCCCAGACCGGGGCACGAACCCGTGTCCCCTGCATCGGCAGGCGGACTCTCAACCACTGTGCCACCAGGGAAGCCCGGAAGGTGGCAGTTTTAATGAGTAAGGAAACTTCCTTAAGAGGCTTGACTTGGGCAGCCCCAAGACAAGTAGATTTCTGCACCCACCCACCAGAATCTTAAAAGTTTATATAGAGACATCCAATGGGTTCAGTCACCTACTCAGTCCAGTTAGCCTCAACACCACATTTCTATCTCAAGGCTGTATCCTTAGAGTAGCTTCTGGGATCCAGGAAGGCAAGCAGAAGCACATTCCAAGAACCGGGGAGGGGGTGGGGAGCCTCCAGTTGTCTGGGTTCAGTTTGTGGGTCAGCTGGCTGTCATGTCTTTTTGATGACCTCCTCCAACACCAGTGAAATGGGTCTCCTCACACACTGCTCATCTTTAACTAAGAAAAATACTTTATATTAAGATAATTATAATGACTTTGGTAAGGAGAACTATCTTTGCTGAAAATCTACTAAGTACCAGGATTTTGCAAGACACTTTAGACATTTAGTTTTACTTAATTCCCTGCTTAAAGATGAAGGAACTGAAGCCCAGGATATTTAAACAACTTTGATAAGATCTCATAACCAGTAAGTGTTAGACTACCTAGGACTGTATCCAAGTCTATATGATTAGAAAACCAGTTCTCTTAAATGAATTGACAGAAAAGTTTTTGTAATAAATAATACAAATTTATATATATGGGTGTTATGTGAGCATATGGATATTTTCTGAGCTAAATCATAAAACTGTTATAGACGCAAGAAATGATAGTACTATAAAATTTCAATCATCTTAATATTTGTAGAAAATATCACTCAATCCTGAATTCTCCTATTTCCCTTGTGTATCTGCAATTGATATTTGTTTAGGTATCTCAAGATATATTTAAGGATAATACCAAAACATACAGGCTAGATGTTAATGTAATTAAGGAGAAAAGAAAATGCTTATATTATCGCACTTAGAAGCTATTAATGGATTGATCACAATCTGTTACCATTTTATTCTTTGAATGAAGAATTAACATACTTATCACATTTGCAGATAAGATTGTTGATGTGACAAAAATACACTGGAGGAGAGAAGCAAGGTGAAATGATATAGAGAGAGATTATAGAGAGATTAGAAGATTGGGCTAAATCTTCAGAAATTGCATTTAAAAGGAATTAGTATAAATTTTTGTCCTTGGTTCTAAAACTCCAAATTGGCATATTAGGAAAAGATTACTGAATAACAAACAGAGGTGAGGAAAGTATTGATAGAAAAAAAAGGAAAATTTATTTTTTTCCTTTAGTTATCAGCTCAAGGTACATCAATAGGTAATGTGGCTCTCTCAAACAGATAAAACCAAAGAAGGGGAAAAAAAAGAATTTCTGTCTGAACTAACAGTTTGTGAAGGAGCCATTTCCACTAACAAATGCAGAATCTTCCAGGGCTCTCCAGGGGGGGGAAGGGCCGCTGATAAAACAGACCTCATAAGATACTGTTCAATACATTTTGCCTTTTCCTCAGGACTCAGAGGCCATCATGAATTTGGATGCCAGTGTGCGTTGCTCCCCTCCAATCCAAGCAAGGACAAAAATATTTATTTTGCATATGCATTATAAAGCTGAGCTTGGTTGGAATTTTCAGGGATTTTATTTAACACTAAGAGAAAACAAATTATCAGACCTAGAGGGGTGGGATAGGGAGGATGACAGGGAGGCTCAAGAGGGAGGGGATGGGCTTCCCTGGTGGCCGCAGTGGTTGAGAGTCCGCCTGCCGATGCAGGGGACATGGGTTCGAGCCCCGGTCCGGGAGGATCCCACATGCCGCCGAGCGGCTGGGCCCGTGAGCCATGGCTGCTGAGCCTGTGCGTCCGGAGCCTGTGCTCCGCAACGGGAGAGGCCACAACAGGGAGAGGCCCGCGTACAGCAAAAAAAAAAAAAAAAAAAAAGAGGGAGGGGATAAGGGGATATATGTATACTTATAGCTGATACACTTTGTTGTACAACAGAAACTAACAGCATTGTAAAGCAATTATACTCCAATAAAGATATATTTTTTAAAAAAAGAAAGAAAAAGAAATTATCAGAGATCTCAAGACACAGAAACAGGTTTACTCACAAGATTTGAACCCAAGGCTCAAACACTGCTTTGGTCTAAATGTTGTCCCAAAGGAAAGAAAAGTCTTCTAAATGTCATCCTAAATGAGCTCACAGAACTCTGTATGAAGTTTTCTCTTTGAGAGTCAGTTACCTCTAGTTCTTAGTTTGTCTCCGCTTGGAGAATGCCAATGTCTGATTCATTTTCCAGGAACCAACCGCCAGAATACCTTGTTCTCTTGACACATCTTAGTCTTCTCCGATTCAGTTCAAAATTTAAGACTAAGAATCATGAATCTTCTACAGTAATTAGACAGATTTATGTTGCATAAATAACGTCAACTTCACCTTTCAGGTGATTCTGTATCTCCTATACTTTTTGTGCTCCAAAGAGTAACAATATTTTAACTGAAAATGTATCTTGCAAGACACTCTGTAAAAACGGTTTTAGGATTTTAAAAACGTTTGGGAAACATCTAACTATGTTCATCCCTCAGAGGGTCGTCAGGCACGATAGCTTAGTAAAGTTTCTGAGGTGTTCTACAACTTTAAAACCTGTTAAGTTTAAATTTGCTGAAACTTAAATTAACTGAAATTTTTCCAAGCTAATTTGACCAAAGAACAAATTATGTGTTCTGTATGTATATAGCACCTGTTAACATCTTGTGAAAGATAGTTTGTCCAATACTGCTCTATCTGAAGAAGTATACGGTCAGATTTTACATGTAAACCTGTAACAAATAGGTCATTCCTTTTGGGAATAAAGTTTCTGGAACAAGATGGGTACTGCTTTATATGTTCAAATACATACTATTTCAGTTTTGAGAATCATTTTTCTAAGTAATCTGGACATATATAAAGTTTTTTTAAATGAAAAGAACCAAGAGGTTTTATACAAGTATTGAAATCATGCCCCATGATTTCAGTTTGGAGTAACTAGGGATGGGGTACTTAGCATGCAGAAGAGGGAGATAGGGTGGGAAAATGTCATCGATTGCCTTAATAATTGCATGTGAAATAAATTCATGTCAAACAAGATTTGTGTATTGTCTCAAGAAAAGAACAAGGGTCTCTAATCAGATCCTATAGAGAGAATTCACGTCAATATAACAACACTTTATAACAATTAGAGCTATTTAATGGGCTGACTCCCAAGGGTATATGATTCTTATTATTGGGAGAGGTTCCTTGATTCACCTGCATTCCAGGTACTTATACAACTCCTGAAAATTCAAGGCGATTTCTAGAAATACATACTTAACCTAGAAGCATACATATGCACATAATGGCCTAAAAGCATGTGCTGTAGTCTGAGTAGAGATCTTTTCAAACCTGTAAATATACAAAGGATGGAGTAACTCGTTCTAACTGGAGAGATTAAACCTGTTTTACAGATAGTTATTCAGCACACTTTAAAAGGTATCTTAGCCAAAATATTTTTTTTAAATACAATTGAAATGTATTGTTAGAAACATTCCATCAAGCAGTTTTTCAGTCCCAGGATTGGTGTCATGAGACAAAGACCACAGATTGAAGGTACCCCATAACTAGAGACAAATGGCAGTGTGGCTGGACAGTAGTAAGGACTACTAGGACAGTGGCCAAAATACCACATGAAACAGACCAGCCCACACCTCAGTGTACCCTATTGTCAGATTTCCAGTAACCAGAGAGGAGAAAAGTCACCTCAGTGGGATCCAACAAGAACCCAAAGCACAGCACAGGGACAGAGGCTTCTTGCCCCACCTCCATGAGGACACATAAGTTTCCCCTACACCAACACTATCTCAAGAAGTATGAGGTAGAAAGGGGGCCAACTGTCAGATGACTTCTGTTCCTGATGGAGAGTTTATTCATTGGATTGAGTAAACATTTAGCATAGAAAAATTTTAAATTGGAAAAGTGTTTTTGTTGTTATGTTTTTACATTTGAACCACTATTTTTTTTAATTGAAGTATAGTTGATTTACAATGTTGTTAATTTCTGCTGTACAGCAAAGTGATTCAGTTATATGTATATACATTCTTTTTCAAAAATATCTTTTCCATTATGGTTTATCATAGCATACTGAATATAGTTCCTGGTGCTATATAGTAGGACCTTGTTGTTTATCCATTCCATATATAATAGCTTACATTTGCTAATCCCAACCTCCCACTCCATCCCTCCCCCAATCCCCTCCCCCTTGGCAAACACAAGTCTATTCTCTATGTCCATGAGTCTGTTTCTGTTTCGTTGTTAGGTTCATTTGAGTCATATTTTAGATTCTACATATAAGTGATATCATATGGTATTTGTCTTTCTCTTTCTGATTTACTTCACTCGGTATGATAATCTCTAGTTGCATCCATGTTGCTGCAAACTGCATTATTTTGTTATTTTTTATGGCTGAGTAGTATTCCATTATATATATGTACCACATCTTCTTTATCCATTCATCTGTCGATGGACATTTAGGTTGTTTCCATGTCTTGGCTATTGTGAATAGTGCTGCTATGAACATAGGGGTGCATGTATGTTTTTGGATTAGAGTTTTGTCTGGATACATGCCCAAGAATGGGATTGCTGGATCATATGGTAATTCTATTTTTAGTTTTCTGAGGAACCTCCCCACTGTTTTCCATAGTGGCTGCACCAACTTACATTCCCACCAACAGTGTAGAAGGGTTCCCTTTTCTCCACATTCTCTCCAGCATTTGTTATTTGCAGTTTTTAATGATGGCCATTCTGACTGGTGTAAGGTGGTACCTCATTATAGTTTTGATTTGCATTTCTCTAATAATTAGCATTGTTGAGCATATTTTCATGTGCCTATTGGCCATTTGTATTTCTACTTTGGAGACATGTCTATTTAGGTCTTCTGACCACTTTTTGATTGGGTTGTTTTTTTGTTGTGTTGTGTGAACTGTTGGTATATTTTAGAAATTAAGCCTTTGTCAGTTGCATCGTTTGCAAATACTTTCTCCCATTCTGTGGGTTGTCTTTTTGTTTTGTTTGTGGTTTATTTTCTTAGCCAAAATATTGAAGAGAGGAATATATCTTTAGTTTTATGTTTGCATTATATGATTCTGAGATCTCTTCAACATAGTTGAATTATATGATTTTGAGATCTCTTCAACATCTATTTATTATTAAATTCTGTTTATTATGTTTAAATTCTATTATATAAAACTATATCAAGCTTAATAAGTTAATTTTACCATTCACTTGCATTCTTATATCCTTTTTTCTCTTATTGAATTCTGTCTGATAAGAATAGGTAAACAAAACACTGTCTAATTTGAATGATATATAACCATTAAATCCAAGAAAACCCATAGTTAATTATTTTATTGTTCAATATTTTATATTTTTCTTTAAAAATTTTTCTTCTATGGTCAATCTATTTCTCTATTTTACTCTTTAAAAGTTCTTAAAAGGGCTTATGTAAATATAATTAACAACTTTCACAGCCATCATTAATTATGATTCCATTTTACTACTGAAATAATAAATTTACATTTATACTTCAAATTAACTGATAAAATTTTATTTTATCTCCAAGTTACCTGTATTTGAAAGTGAATAGTGAGACATTAACAATATATCAGAAGTATATATTCTTGTTCCTTGTTCACGTCACTGATTTTATTTGCTTAGGTGTGATGGTAATCTATACAATAGCATTCATCACACATATGTTGACTGTGCAGAAAATAACATTGCAGCAGGCATTTGGCTCTTTGGACTTTCAAAGGTTAAGGCCAAATATGAATCTAAATGTTAGATTTTGGCCAAATGCAGAAGAAAAATCAAAATTTGATACATCCCTAAATTATGTCCATCCTTTGGCAACTGTCCCACAAATCAACATGAGAACTGGGTGGTACCGGTCCAAGATAGAACTAACCGAAAATCACTTGGACCAGAAGCGCACCTTGACACAACACTAGGAGCCTGAAAGATATTTATTTGATTGACTTGAATAATATATATATATGTACCCTGAGGCCAATGTATAGTACTTGAATGTTTTATCCATTTTAGTTTGCTTACTATGTACTATTTTTCTTTTGCAGTCATTTTAAGATTTTTTAAAGTATTAAATAAATATAAATTTGTAGAATTAACCTTATTAGTAAAGCTTCTATAATGAAAAATTAAAGCTTTATTTTTTTAACTTAAGCAACACCAATATATTATCATTCTGAAAGGGCAAAAATGATTCTTATTAGTTCTGGGCTTCCCTGGTGGCGCAGTGGTTGAGAGTCCGCCTGCCAATGCAGGAGACACGGGTTCGTGCCCCGGTCCGGGAAGATCCCACATGCCGCGGAGCGGCTGGGCCCATGAGCCATAGCCGCTGAGCCTGCACATCTGGAGCCTGTGCTCCGCAACGGGGGAGGCCACAACAGTGAGAGGCCTGTGTACCGCAAAAAAAAAATTAAATAAAATAAATGATTCTTATTAGTTCTGAAGTACTATTTTAAAGAGATTTTACTATCAGTTCTCATGGAACCAGTACTTGGACAATTTATGAAATTCACTGGCAGCCATTTTTTAAACATAGTTCTGAGTGATTACTGTTTGATACTTGCTTTTTGGAGTAGTTTGACCCGGAAGTATTTTTTAAAAGGTTGTATTCACCCTGATCATTGACCTGGATTGGTTTAAATGCTAGTTTGATGTGGCTCAATATTGTAGCAGTGTTTGGAAGTTGTTGCCTTATGAGCATAGCAGCCTGCTTTCAGAAGGCTCCATACAGAGAGTGAATGGAACCACCTCATTCTGTTGTACATGTCTTTAGGCACATCTGAGGCAAATCTGTTACAAACCCGGCATTTGTGCTCCAGATCTTGTCCTCTGACCTAGCTGGACTCATGTTGGTATGTGACTTCTGCTATAATAGGATGGTAACAGTTTTCAATAACTCTATACACATTTTTAATGAACATTAAGGACTGAGATCAAAATAGTTGAATGGTTTAAATATCATCTAGTCATAATTTTTACCTTGGGTTTATATTTATTTGGCCAAGGCTGGGCTTTTTTTCCATTGTCCACAGAATTTTCAGCTTCTCTTTATGTACTGTATAGGAGCTATCATAAAGTACAAGGCCATAGTATGTCTTTATTTTATTTTTTAATTTTTATTTGTGTGTGTGTGTGTGTGTGTGTGTGTGTGAGAGAGAGAGAGAGAGAGAGAGAGAAAGAGAGCACTAGTATGTCTTTAATTACTTTGCTAGTAAGAAATGCAATTGATAACTTTCAGGTCCTTGTTTATTCCAGCACAATCATAAAATCATTCAGAAGGAACAGGAATAATAACACAAAGGGGAAAAAAGATCTAAAAAGTAAATGAAAAAAGGTTATCTAAAGGGATATTTGAAAATTAATTGTTACATTATATTAGAAAGACATTCATTACCACTAGAATACATTCTAGAACTGACCCTTCTCCCATTGCCCCCCTAAAAAACCACAGCAGCTTACGTATTCCAGATATTGCTTTTAGCTTTGAATGTATGATCATTATTTCAGTGTAAATATCTATTTTACATAAAGTTACATTTATAAAACTCATAAATTTTTCTGCAAACAATATCCAAATAAACTACAGCAACAAGATATTATAGAACATTTTCTCTTTAACTTAATCATCACTTATTTTCCTGAATATTTTTGGAGTAGAAGAAATGACTTTCTTTTTTTTTTTTTGCTTTTTTTCTAGTTCAAGTCCATCAATATAAACTGAATAATTTTGGTGGTGGAATTATCAGTTTTCCTTCTTATGCCCTGCTGTAGTGATAGAAGTTTTAAAATGTCTATTTCTATTTTTAGAAAAAAATCAAATCAGTTTTAAGGAATTGATAACTTAGTAGAACTAAACAAATTCCAAAAATGAATATCAGGAAGAAATTCTGTAATTTGAAATATAATAGTTTTGACTATTTTTTAAGACCTGTCATTATATATTTAAAATAAAATACCTGTTAGGCACCTTTTTTTTTTTCAAATGGCAGTTTTGACACAAGAATATCTACATATTCAAAAGTAAAGTGATAGCCAGTTAAGAGATTAAATATCCTTTCAGAACTATAACTGGTTGATATTTGGACTTTAAACTTATTTTGTTTAAAAACATAAAAAACAGTTGTATGTGTTTCTGGTAAGATTGTGGTCATGTAGAATATTAAAACTAATAGGAGGGCTTCCCCGGTGGTGCAGTGGTTGAGAGTCTGCCTGCCGATGCAGGGGACACGGGTTCGTGCCCCGGTCCGGGAAGATCCCACATGCCGCGGAGCGGCTGGGCCCGTGAGCCATGGCCGCTGAGCCTGCGCATCTGGAGCCTGTGCTCCGCAACGGGTGAGGCCACAGCAGTGAGAGGCCCGCATACCGCAAAAACAAAACAAAACAAAACAAAAAAACTAATAGGAATCAGACCCCTGCACTTGAACCTACTAATGCTACCTTCTAACTAAATGGGCTAAGGCAATAATCGCGAACAAAACATACAAATTTGGAAATAGTCTGGGCAAATTGTGCTCCTGAGGCATAATGGTATAGTGGTGAGGCCACAGTTCTAGGAAAAGCCTAAATGTGTAGGTTTCCAGCTTTCCCAACTACTAAGTTTATAACCTTGGGCAGTTTGTTCTTCTTACATTTAAATAGACATGATATGATAATTCAGAATTTGATGACAATATATCACGTATAAAGCTAGAACAGTACACAATAGATGGTTTAAAAAAATTAGTTTCCATACTATTATGTGTTTAAACACTTGGGGGGTTGCTACAGAGTTAATATGACAGTCATTAAGCACTATATCATACTAACAATAGTGATAATAACAATAACAACAATACCATGAAGAAAAAGAGGGAGAAGGAGGCGGAAGATGGAGGGGGAGAAAGAAGAGGAGGCGGAAAGAGAAAGAGAACACGTAGAAGTAGCCAGATTACGTGTTAGTCATTTATTTGAATAATTTTTAGTTTCTCCAAATGGTTTTCATTTAATACTTTAACTTTTGTATTATTTAGGCATAATTACATTAACATGGGATTTGGAAGTTAGTCTGACTTGGCTGCCATAACAAAACACTGAAATCTGGATGGCTTAGACGACAGACAGTTTTCGTTGTTTATTTTCTTACACTTCGGGAACTGAAAGTACAAGACTGAGGTGCCTACAGGGTTGGTTTCAGAAAAGACCCCTCATTTTGTCTTGTAGACTACCACCTTCTCACTACCCTCACATGGCCTTTCCTCTGTGCACATGTGGGGAAAGAGAGAGCGAGCGAGCTCTGGTGTTTCTTCTGCTTCTGATATAGAGGCCAGTCCTGTTGGATTAGGGTCCCACTCTTATGACCTCATTTAACCTTAAAGGCTCAATGTCTAAATACAGTCATATTGGCGGTTAGGGCTTCAATATACAAATTTGGGGGGCATGAAATTCAGTCCAGAACGGGGGTGGAAAACAAAAAGGGGGATAGGAGTTTTGGTGAGAATTTAGTTGCTTCAAAAGCAAGGAAACTAGTTAGAAACCAAAAAAAATCTAGTTTCTCTAATTCACAATGTCATTTACCAACCTCCTGTCCCAGCAAGAAATATTATTTAAAGGCTTGTCCCATGTTGTTCTTTTTCACTTGTATCATTTTGCAAATAATGGACCCTTAACAACTTTATTTTTCATTTCATTTGTTGAAGGAAAATGATAATGTCATCCAGTAAGGGTTTTCTCGCTGACTTTCCATAGTAGACACAAACATTGACACATATTCCTTGAAAAAAGGCCTTTTCCTCTCCCATTTTACAATTATAATTTCCATCAGTGTTTATGACTGTTACGTTTATCTCCAGAAGCTGTGGTGCTACCACCCTGTCAGCCAAAGCTCTCACCATCGCATGGAGAATGTTTGATTCTAATGAAAACCCTGGACAGTCACTATGCTGGTTGCTTGGCTTGTCTACTGACAGCAGCAGCTTCGTCATCACTGGAATTCATGCATTTTGGGACCAACTTTTCATTTCAAGCTGTCTGCGGGGGGCTCCTTAGCGCAGGTAGCAAATATCTATGCATGAATTGTAAGGCTCGGCCCAATGGGTCCTCTTGTGATACCCAGTGTTGACAGCCTAGCCTCAGTCTCTACTCCTTGGGAAATTTTCTCCCTTGGATGAGGAAAATGAGTCTACTTGTTCTGACCTTCCTTTTCTATTCCTTCAGGAAACTAATAAAATTTTTCTTTAGCATTTAATGGAGATGCAGTTATTAGTACTATTGAATTATGTAATTAGATGGAGTTATTAGTTCTTTAAATATTTCTCATCATATTTTCTTGTTTACCTCATATTTTACTCAACTTTAACGATACAGCAAACTGGGCTTTATCATCATCTTCAGTACAAAATTATGAAATGATTTTCTTCTCCAGATATCAATCTGTGTCTTTAATGGGTGTTAAGTGATCAGAATCATCAAGGGTTCAACTCTAAAAACAGCTGATATTTTTACTATTTTATTTACCATGTAAATTTATGACTTTCAACCCTAATGATCATGGACTAAGAGAAGAGCTTTTAATTTTGTCTTTAAAATTAATACATATTTTGATGCCTTAAATAATTTTTTAAATAAAATTAGGATTTCCCTTATCAGAAAGCTGAGATTTAAAACATTTACCTTAAAAACGATATTGGGGGCTTCCCTGGTGGCGCAGTGGATGAGAGTCCGCCTGCCGATGCAGGGGACACGGGTTCGTGCCCTGGTCCTGGAAGATCCCACATACCGCGGAGTGGCTGGGCCCGTGAGCCGTGGCCGCTGAGCCTGCACGTACGGAGCCTCTGCTCCGCAGCGGGAGAGGCCACAATGGTGAGAGGCCCGTGTACCGCAAAACAAACAAACAACAACAACAAAAAAAACAACGGTATTGGGTCATCAAGATTCCCTAATCTTAGATTTATTTGACTAATTGCTAATCAGTCTTACAGCTATGGTTCTAGGTAGCTGTAGCTGATTATATCTGGGGTTTGCGATGAGGGATATATTGCCTAGAAATCATATTATTGACGAACTGAAATATTAAGGTCTCCTATAATCTTATGGTTCAGTGAACAATGAAAGTGCCTTTAGGGGCTGTAGACCCCAGGAAGGTAATTATCAAGGGGTGGGATTTGGGGCTGCTGGTTGAAATCAAATCCAAATGAGACATAATGAGCCTAACTTGTAAATAAATATCTACCAACATGAGTCTCACAGGAAAATTACCATTGTATGCTAAAGCTCCAATACATTAACCTGTGAACTAAACTTTTATTTGAGATATATCATTGCCATATAATTTAGCTGTTTTCTCTGCATTAGTATTTGTCAGTTCCTGGACTGACCCATGCTACCTTCTGCCTCCTTTTCACTCAATACTGAGCCTCAAGCTGACAAAGATACCAGGTAGCCCCAATGCCAGTCTTCTGGAAGAGGCAGGTTATTAATGATGGATGCCCTAAACATGCAGATCATTGTGTCCTGCCACCTTATTCCAGAAGCTAAAGTGTTTCTTCTTATGTTACAGTAATGCTGAAGACCACTCAGTACCTTTAATTTATTGCATGTCAATATAAAAATTTTCTGCTGAAGGAAATAATTTTTTAAAAATTAGAGAAAGCTAATGTGCTATGAAAAAATTCTTGCTTACCAACTCAGATATGGCTAGTTCTAAGTCCCCATGTCCTCAGTCATTCATAGCGATGGGACCATTATTAAATTGAAACAGCTGTATATTTTAGATCAAGGTTCTACTTCTAGCTCTTCACTGAGCCATTATATGACGGTCAAAGTAGGGAGTCAGTTTAGACGCAAAACGAGTTTTCCCAGCAACTCTTTTTACTCAACTCTGTCTTGGTGACAATGGTGACAAAAATTCAACCAGTAGATGGCACTATTTCAGTGAGAAGAGTACACTTTGCCATAAAAATACACAATTAATTGTTGAATTTGAAAATGAGTGGAATCCTTCACATTTTATTGTGAGTCTCCCCCAATTGATTTGTATTCACATACCACAAAGAGTCATAAGATCAACCCAGATTTCCTCATTCAAGGATGGACAGATACGTGCTTCTGGAACTTAGCATGTTTTTCAAATAATGGTATAAGGAAAGACATGATACATTTAAAAGTATTAATTTGAGGACTTTGTTGTCAGCCTTTAAAATGTAAAATATAGGTATATGTATATATAGACATACAAATTTATATATTTTTGAATATAATTCAGTCATATGATACAATGTGAAAATTGTTTCCCCAGTGCTTCAGCCAAATGCAGTAAGTATACATTCTGAAGACCTTTTCTTCTCCCAACATATAAATAGTGGTAGATTAAACATGAAAAGTAAAAATTATAAAGATTTAGCTATTTTCAGAAGCAAGACAATCGATGGAACTGAAACACAAAGTGGTAAATGAAGTTGGACCTGCAGGCCTGCCAGCCTTTGGGGCCAGAAACAAGCTGATGCTGTCAGGAAACTTTGATCCTTTTGGATAATGGAAACTAAATGTACCTCTTGTGGGATAAGGGACAGAACCCCGTTCTCTGCCTGAAATCAAAGACTCCCATTCAAGTGGAAGAAAGCTCAAAAAGGCTGGGGCTTGCCCCTACAGCTGTGGTCTGAGAAGGAGGAAGGAAAAAGCCTCCCAGTCAAGATCTGAGCCCAGCTGTCTACTGCCTCAGTGGCTGGTCTGAGATATTGTCCACATCACTGTGCACAATGGCTCAAAATCACCAGTATTGTGCTGTTTGCCAAGTACAAGCCCTTGTAATACTTGTAGGCTGGAGAGGTGTGCTTGGAATGGAAATTTTGGTTGACATTAGCCTGCAAATCAGTGTTCTTGACCACGTGAGGAAAAATTAAGAAAGAAAGCCAACACGCTAAACAATTTAAACAACGAAACATTCTATTTTAGTTTTGGAAGAAAAGAAAAGTAGGATTCAAAATTATAGTAATTAAATATTTCCAAATTTTAATAAAGATATGAGTCATAATCTTGGCAATTAACTTTGAAGGCTAAGCAGGAAAACTAAAAGTATATCCACAGGAAGACACATCCTAGTGAAACTTCAGAATGTCAAAAATAAAGGCAAAAGCCTTGAAATCTACCAGAGAAGACAGATCCCCACGAAAGAACCACAGTTAGACTAAAGGTAGACTTCACAAGAGCAACAAAGCATGCCAGAGGACAATGATAACTTACCCTTAAAGTGCTGAGGATAAATATTTCCACCTAGGATATATTCAACAGAGAAGGGAAAATGTATTTTCACACACACAGATAGTACAAGAATTTGCTATCCATATTTTTCTAGAAAGAATTACTCAAAGGTATACTGTAGCAAGAAGATAAAATCCAGAGAAAAAGAATAGGGAGCATGAAAAAATAGTAAGCCTGAAAACTGGTAAAATACATTGGCAAATTTAACTATTAATTGTGAAATAAAAGAATAACCAATCTAGGAGCTAAAAGAGATGAAACTAGAGTGCTTGTCAATAGTAGCAGATTGGTTGGGTGGGAGGAGGGAGGTAAAGCCAAGATCCTTGCTTGATTTAGGAGGAAGATAAGGAATAATTTTATATATCATAGGAAAAAATATACAGTCAAAACATAAAGAAGGGAAACCAAAATGCAAGAAGTGAATGAAGGGCTTCAAGTTATGTCTTAACCTTTTACACATTAAAAGACAAAATATATGAAGTAAATATGCCAGAATATTAACATTTATTGAATGTGGTGGTAGGTACATAGGTATAATATTCTTTCTATTATTCTCTGTACTTTTCTGAATGGTGGAAATATTGCAAAATGTAAAATAATACCAAGGGAAAAGAAAATGAAAAAAATGTACACTGTAAATTCATCAGTTCTTCCCCTTCTCCGTCCCTACTACTGAAGTTTAAGAGATATGAAGCATTTTCCTAGAGCTAATATATTGGAGATCCCTGAAAAATAGGTTTCCTTAAAGAAATCAAACAAAAAGAAATGAAAAATAAAACCTGCTCAATTTATGTTGTATATTATCTGCTTCTTTTCACTTTTTTTTTTTTTTTTTTTTTTTGGTACGTGGGCCTCTCACTGTTGTGGCCTCTCCTGTTGCGGAGCACAGGCTCCGGACGCGCAGGCTCAGCGGCCATGGCTCACGGGCCCAGCCACTCCGTGGCATGTGGGATCTTCCCGGACCAGGGCACAAACCCGTGTCCCCTGCATCAGCAGGCGGACTCTCAACCACTGCGCCACCAGGGAAGCCCTCTTTTCACTTTTGAAATCCTTAGTGTCATGTTCATTTTACATTTGTTTTAATTAATTTCTGCTAATTAAGCAGATCATCACTGGGGCACTTCGTGCCACACATACTTAAAATTATCTGCCTGCAGAAGTACAAATTGAGAATCTTTCTCTAAGCACTAAATTTGCCTTAGGAAATAATACTGCAGGTATTATAATTGTGCATTGTGTGTGTGTGTTTCTATGAGTCAGAAAATCTAACTGGACTACTGTGGCATTTTGAAAAAACATCTCAATTGGCAGTTTTAATAAAGAAGACAAGTTAGCCTTCTCCCAAATTTAGGGGCTTACACAGATACACATGACTAGTTTGGAACATAAATAAATTTAAACCTGGGCATATTAAAGGATATTAAGGGATTATTTTTCATAGGAGATAGTGTCCAATACCATGCCACCTCGATTTCTGATATAAATGAGATTATTAAAATTTTAGCTTGCATAAAACCAATTAATAATTCTCTTATGGAGGGAAAAAATATTTTCAGAGGCAGTCACAAATTATACTTGGGTCCTAGACAAAGTAAAAACAAAACTACAGAAAAGCTTTGAATACCAACATGGTTTGAAAGGCCTAATGGGAAAAAACATTCAGTGCAAACCTGGATTAAAAAAATAGATTAAAAACCATCAGTGGCCTCACTCAAAATGATAGATTGACAATTCTATTCATGTAACAAAGAGGAAATATGAAGCATAAACCTGTAAAACTAGAATGGATTTTGATAATAGGCCAGAATCGTGAAAGAAATCTAGAAGACAGAAACTCAATGGGATCAGATGTTAGAGTAAGGATAGAGAAAATTACGACCAGAATATAGGCAGAGATGTGGTTTTGGCTGGGAAAAGGCAGTTCATCCCATAATGCTCAGAGAAATCCCATGTTCAGAGTACACAAAAACACAAAGTAGGAAGGACCTCTAGAACAGTCATCAGGATCACTCAGTAAAGGCTGCATTCAAACAGACTCTGCAGTCAGGACTTTTTCCTGCTCATAATGCTCATGAATGTGGGGTGACTAACAGTGCAGATGATAGGTTCCCTTTGTAAGTCAGTGTGTTCCAGAAGGAGAGAGCAGAGAGAATGGAGGGAATCAATTAAAGAACAACATTTTCAGAAGTAAGAAAAGATATCTCTTGAGATTTACAGGGTCTAGCTAGTGTCAAATAGGATCAATAAAAGAAGAGTCATACTTAGACATAGCCTAGAGAAGTTTTAGAACCATAATGTATTAGCTTCCTAGGGCTATTGTAACAAAGTACAGTGTGGCTTAAAGAACAGAAGTCTATTCTCTCACATTTCTGAAGGCTAGAAGTCTTAAATCAAGGTGTTGGTCAGGCCATGTTCTCTTTGAAGGCTCTAGGAGAGGATCTTTCCTTTCCTTTTTCCTGTGTCTGATGGTTGCTGACAGTGCTTCGTGTTTCTTGGCTTGTAGATACATCACTCCAATCTCTGCCTCTGTTATCGCATGGCATTCTTCCTGTGTGTGTGTGTGTCCAAATTTCCCTCTTATAAAGAAATCTGTCATTGGATTAATGCCCACCCTACACTAGTATGAGCTCATTTTAACTTGATAACATCTGCAGAGACTCTATTTCCAAATAAGGTCACATTCGCAAGTGCCAGGAGTTAGGACTTGAATATATCTTTTTGAGGAACACAATTCAACCCGCAACACATAAAAACAATTTAAAAAAAATGAAAATCCTCCAGAATGATCATCATCACCAACAAAATGACAGGTTACTTATAAAGAAATAAAAATAAAATTGACAATCATCTACTCATCAACAACACTGTATAGGAGAATAAAATGAAGTAATGTCTTCAAAGTATTGAAAAGATACAGTTTGAACCTAAAATACTATACCCCCAATAACTATCATTCAAATTGAGGACAAAATAAAGAGTTTTTTCAGTCAGGTAAGTCTTCTAAAAGTTAGCCCCTTGGACAAATTGCTGTTTCTTGGTAGGCCCAACCATCATTCCCATCCTCTTTTCCCATAGCCTTATAACAGCCAAGGTTGCCCACATGATACATTTCTGGCCGATAATAAGTGAAATTTTTTCATTGAGTACCTGGGAAAGTTTTTTTTTTTTCTTGGTGCAGATTTTATTCTTTTCTTTTCCTACTAAGGCTTACATGAGACCTGTAGCAGTGGCTATTCTGTAACTATGAGGAGAAGAAAATTGCAGAGATGTCGGCCTAATGTTATGTAGTACTGAACCAACAGCTTGTAGTTATAAGACACAAATCCCTATTTGTCTAAACTACTGTTATATGTGTATCTCACTTGCAGACAGGACATTCCTAATTAATACATTACAATTAGATCCTTTGAAATAATTATGTGAAAATTTAATCCAGCAAATGAAAAAGAGAATCTAAGAGGGAATATGATGGAAGATGAAAACAGTGATGATCAAAGAAATCAGTAAATTTATAGTTAAATATACACAAGTGTTGATGGAATTATGAACAAAATAGTAACATTTTAAAATTTAAATCCGAGAAGATTTCAGGTGATAATTTGGGAAAGTAGTAAAGGAGAGTACAAATGGTATAATGTTTTTGATATATTTGAAGAGTCAGTATTAACTGTACATATGTAGAATTAAACATAGAATTAAGGTGATCACAAAAAGAATAAAAAATAGATTAACTTCTAAACCAAGAAACACACAATCAAGGAAACACAATTATTCCAGTGAACTGTAGAAAAAGGAAGAAAGAACAAAAAATGTGGGGAATAAAAAAATGTAAAATAAACTACAGAAATAATTCTGAACATATCACTTCCCATAATAAATATTCAGTAAATTATCAGAAAAAGAGGGCTAGTCACACTTGGTAGTGGGTGAAATATACAACCACAAGCTGTTTGCAGGAGACATAAGTAATACAAAATGAATTAAAAAGCTAAAAATAACAAGGTGAAAATAAAAATCTCAGACAACTGGCAACAAGAACAGAAGTGGTAATATAAATGATATACAAAAGAATGTATATCTTCCATACATTTCTGACATCAAATAGTATAACAAGACAAATTAAGTAAAACCTAATAGAAACATAGAGTTAATTTAATAAATTCTCAACTGTAATGGAAGACATAAACATATTTTTCTCAGAAACCAGCAGACTAAAGATATAAAATTAAATTAGAAGGTGAAAGATTGAATAAAGCCATCATAAAGCTTTATTTATAGTCATATATTCAACTTTATATCTTTTAAATCACCCAAGGGATCTTTATTAAAGTTGACTGTACATTAAGTCACCAAGAAATTATTCAAAGCAGAAATTATATCAGTATTTTTTCTATATACAATGTATAAAACCAAATTTTTTTTTTTTGTGTGGTACACGGGCCTCTCAGTGTTGTGGCCTCTCCCGTTGCAGAGCACTGCCTCCGGACATGCAAGCTCAGCGGCCATGGCTCACCGGCCCAGCCGCTCCATGACATGTGGGATCTTCCCGGACCAGGGCACGAACCCATGTCCCCTGCATCAGCAGGCGGACTCTCAACCACTGCGCCACCAGGGAAGCCCTAAACTAAATTTTTTAAAAGCTGAGAACAGTTGTGAAATTAAAACTTGTCTACATTAGCATCAATACTTAACAGAATATGTGCAATACTTACAGAAAATAGAAAACATTGTTGGAAAAAATGGAAGCCCTAAATAAATGAAGAGATAGACCATGTTCATGGATTGGAAGACTCAAGATTGTTAAGCTGTAACTTATACCCATAAATACATTTGTGAATAAAAATATTTAACACCAAATGAGCCAAGGAGTTCAGAGAATATATTAAACTCGCATAATGTAAAAATGTAAGAAGAAAAAAATTAATAGATATACAAAATACTTAAAAAACAAACTAAAACAAAAAATAGTCTAATCAATAAAAACCAATACTAGTTAATTTAAAGATGAAGAAAGTGGACAACCGTTGGATAATGAAGAAAAAGAAGAAAAATGTGTCAAATTTTGGGAATGAGAAAGGGGACAGAGCTATTGATACAAATTTATATTTTTAATACAAAAATTTATATATAATTTTTAGTGTTTAGTTTGAGAATCTAAATCAAATAGATAAAATTTAAGGAAAGGGGCTTCCCTGGTGGCGCAGTGGTTGAGAGTCCGCCTGCTGATGCAGGGGACACGGGTTCGTGCCCCGGTCCGGGAGGATCCCACATGCCACAGAGCAGCTGGGCCTGTGAGCCATGGCCACTGAGCCTGCGCGTCCGGAGCCTGTTGCTCCGCAACGGGAGAGGCCACAACAGTGAGAGGCCCGCATACCGCAAAAAAAAAAAAAAAAAAAAAA
>NW_020837961.1:8439102-8468820 GCF_003676395.1 Aethalodelphis obliquidens
TATAAAAATATTATATCAATATTATTTCCAATTTATAAATTAGTGTCTTAAGACACAGAGGGGTTAAGTAACTTGGTTAGGTAACACAACTACTAAAAAGTAGAAGTCTGTCTACAAAATCCGTGATCTTGAGCACCATATTATCCTATTCAAATAAAATTATGGTTTCATTTCTGCCACAAATAAGATTTTGTGCTATAACTTAAGAAATATCCCTGCATTAAAAAAAGCAAACTTTTTGATTTATTCAACTGTATTTGTCATATTAGGACCCATTTACTTCCAATCATCCCAGCAAAATGGGCATTCTTGTCCTTGGGAACTCTGTTTAAACTGAGTTAATTTAGGGAACTTCCCTTGTGGTCCAGTGGTTAAGACTCCGCGCTCCCAATGCAGGGGGCCGGGGTTCGATCCCTGGTCAGGGAACTAGATCCTGCATGCCACAACTAAAAGAGCCCACGTGCTACAACTAAGACCTCACGTAGCCAGATAAGTAAATAAATATTAAAAACAAAACAAAATAAACCAAGTTAATTTATATTGAGTTGATATATCTTAATAATACTTTAATACTAAAGTGTAGTAAGAATAGAAATAACGATGTGAACAAAGTTCAGTAGGTGGACCAAAATAGGAATGACTGTGTGTGGAAATCCAGAAAGAGCCATAATTTTCTGAGCATCTGCTGAGTTCCAGGAAAAATAATATGATGGTAAAAAAAAAAAAAAACTTACCAGAAAACCCTGAAAATATCTAAAAATTATAAAGTATACTATAGTGTTCCTCACAATGAGCAAAAACTGCCATTGGTAAAGACCAGGAACTGGAAATTGTCATTTCCTTCAATTCGTTGTTAGAACCGATTTATCATGAAGACTGGCCTGTCAACTGTTTACGTGGAAGCACTTCACGTATGTTAATGTTAAGAGGTAAACGTTTTTACCCATTTTACAGATGGGGTAACTGAGGCCCAGAGACACAAATTACCTTTCTCTAAAGACTATAATTACAGCACATGGAAGGCCTGGAACTAAACTCCACGTTATTCTTTTTGTGTCTGTGAGAGGATAACGATGGGAAGAGCACAGGCAGGTGATGTTGCTCTCAGTTGATGATCCTGGAGAAGGATGTGGGAATTATGGGAGAGGAGCTCCCTGAGAGTGACAATCAGACTGGACCAAAGGGAATATGGCGAGCAGACCATCAGTAGAGTCGACTGAAGAAAAATGCACAGTGTGAGAGTTGTGGGTTGTCTTATTTGGGGCAAAATGAGGACTGTAGCCCGGGAGACAGCCTCTCAGATAGCTGTGAGGAACTGCTCTGAAGAGGTAGGGAGAAAGTCAGGATTATATACGATTTTAGTCGAGGAGGGATGGGTGCTATCAGGCACACATTTTGGCAGTAGATTGCTGCTAGTCACGAGAAGCAGGTGTCGCTGTTAGTGATTTTAGTGCTCTTCTACATATGAGAAGATGCAAGGATTTGGGCTCCTAAAGTATTCTGCAGGAAAATATCTACCCGAAAGCCTACTTTGCCAGTTTTTTCCAGAGCACAGAGTGCTTCATTCCTGATCTCCACCCTGAACTCCTTTCAGGGAATGTTGAAGGTCAGCGACTACAGTGGCTAGTGACTTAATCCTTGTAGAGGCAGATGGCAAGTGACAGTGTTTGGCGGTAGAAAAGGTCTGGGGAGAAGCTACCGATCTGGGGTATAAAAGAGATAGAAATAGGATGCGCATTGTCTGTGAGAAAGGAGTTGAGCCTTTAATAAGAGTATTTGATATGTGAAAGAGAAAGCTAGTGGGAAGGAAGGTAAATGGCAGAGAAGGGTGACCAGGGCAGACACAGAAATGTAGCTTTGCAGACATCAATACTTTGCCTAAGATTTGTGTTTCCTGTGGTCACCTGGGTGGAGACCAAGCAATGCCATACTTAAAGAAACTTCGTCATGTTCAGCTGTGAATGTAGGTAGCTCTGCTTAGAACCAGACATTACTATAAAGGCCGTATTTTTCCAGGAGTTGCAGCTGCTTGAGAACATTATATTAAGCCAGGAGTCATTAAGTGTTGGGGGGTAGACTGGGTGATCTAAAGGGGGACTTCCTGTAGGGCAGAGAATGGGAGACCTCTGTAGAGGAAGCAGAGGACAGGATGAGAAGGGCTGGCAGACAGGTCAGTGGGGTTTCCCTCTCCATTATGCACCTTGGTACAGAAATAAAAGTTGCTTGGAACATCCTTGAATTTAGGTGGAAGGCCTATAGGCAAAGGAGGGATTCCGGCCTCCAGTGAACCTGGAGTCTTCATCTAAAAATTCATCTGCTCTGAGATCAGATTTGAAATACTAATAAACTCATTTCTCCTGAGACCCTTATATCTCCTATTATTGATCTATAATCTAATTTTCTTCATTTTTTTCTTCTTTCAGACAAAAGCCAGCTACAATGGTGAGATGGGAAAAATTTGGTTTGGGCTTGTTTTTCCCAATTCTTGTAACTTTCTTTCTCAGACCCACTCCCCCAAGTGCCTAGAATACTCATGCTGTCGCTCCCAAGTATACCTCACCTCCTGTCATCACAATTACTTGTCCCTTGTTCATTCCCTTACTAATCCCATTGGGGGAAGCCCTTACCTTACCTGTGGATGATAAAGGTATTATACCTAGCAGGGATGTTTGCATTTTAACTAAAGATACCTAACACCTGAAATCCTTACGATGTGCAAATAAATATTTAAAAGTGGAATTTCAGGTACCCAGGTAGGCTATACGTATCAAAGAGATATGCAAAATTTAAAAAAAAAATTTTTCTTGTGCGATATTTTTAATCTATAAAAACTGAGAGAAATAGACCAAAATTTCTTTTTAGTCCCTATGGGCACTAATACTCTGCTGATCTGCATTATGGGATATTGGGAAGATGCATTTCCTCCAAATGCATGCCTAATTCTATTACAAAGGATTACTACAAAGCTACACACCTCATCTGTGCATAGGGCAAGCTCTAGCTACTGCTATCAGATACATAATGCAAATAATGCCAACAACTAATTTTATCACCCTCTACCTACAGGGCAAAGAAGCCATATGAAATGCTATTACGGTTTTCAGGAGAGACATGAGAACACAGTTCAACAGACTGTATAGCCTTCCTTCTTTACACTGGAATAACTTTTCTTTATTTTAGAAGGAAGTCCAGAAAGGTGATAGCTGTGACAACTCACCCGGCGAATTAAAATAGCCATCTGTTTAAAAAAAAAAAAAAGAAAAGCGTTTTTCAAAGGATCAGCAGACAGAAGTATAACAAGCACAGCTAGGATTGGTATTTTTAGTAATTGTCATTCTTACTGGAATAATTCCTTTCTGTCACTCTTCAAAGCACAGTACATTCCATTTTTTAAAATAAGCATATACATTCTTATTGAACTTTTCATACAACATGACCCATTTCTATCCAATTGCTTCCCTTCTCCATTCTCAAACTAACCTCTGATGACTTCACCATTGGTAGCAATTTAAAGAAATTCCCTGATTGACATTCTCTGTACCAAAATGGTAATTTCTCAATGACAGATGGTATCTAGCCTAATATCAATTATTAATTGGGGAATTTTTTTCTGGTAACAAAAATTCGGCCAAATCAACAACTAGTTATTGAGCTTCTACCATGTGTTCACATTTGGATGAAAAAGTATAAAATGAAAGAAACTAATTGTTTCTGAGTGTCTACTATGGCTTTAGCACTTAAAAATAGATCACCTCACTTGAAATTCAGAGAAGTTAAGCCAGCTTCCCAAAATCATAAAGATATATAGCCTTGAAGTAATAGATTCAAGATCAAGTTTAAATCTGTATAATTTGAAGACTGAGAAAATACCCATCATAACATGCTACCTGCAGGCATAGAGAGATCTCTCAAAGTACAGAAAGCTAGAGGCAAGACTACAGAGCAGAGAGAATGCCTAGGTAATCCAAAACATGTCAGATGAACGGGTGAGAGAGCAGGGATATCCCAATTGCCAATAATTCTGTGACAGGAAATGTGGTGGACCTGGCTCTTCTTGAAGCAGGGAGAAGAAAAAGAGACTTCCTATAGATTTATATACTGGGGCTGGAGGTATGGCGTTTGTAGCTGGAAGAATGGTTTCAGTGTTGGGTATGAAGTGCTCTGGACATCAAAGACAAGCCAGGAGGGAACAGTGCTGTCACTGAGTCTCTGGGATGCCCCTCACCACCCCTTCTTCCCAGGGTAACAACCCTAGGCTCAAGGTTATGTCTAACTTCCAGCATCATAGAGTAGCCAGTGAGGTTGATTCTTTGGACATTAGAAGAGCAGCACCCTGTCCCTGAGGCTACAGGCAGGGGGCTGTTTCTGAGCAGAGCATGTGGGTGGCATAATCATTCAACTCCCCCGTCATCCATATGTATGGAGGAAGTGGATGTCTATCTAGAAGAGGAGAACTAAAAACGCTGTATCTGTGAACTGCTCTAACACAGGGGGCGAGGGCCTTGGGTGGCGTGGAGTGGCCATAGCTTAATGTAACTCTGGGGAGGAGAGGCACCTTCACATTTCCCTTAGCCACTGAGAAACTACTGCTAGAGGAGCCATAGTAGTGTATGCCTCAGTCATTGTGGCTGATTGGTCAACCACCCTCATCCCACAGCAACATCACACAGCCTTCAGAAAAAAAACAGAAACCAGCAAGGAACCCTTCCCTCCAGGTAAAGGGCCGATCAGATAGCTGCTGTTCTCTTAGTGGGATGATACTAATAAGGTCAAATACCTTGCAAAAAGTAAATGCCAGAAGCTGGTATTTATTAGGAAGTTGTAGACAAGACAGATGAGACATCACTCTTGTTGATTGGAGGTTTAGAGTCAATTAGTTTTTATTTATTAAAAATAACATTTTTATATCCTAAGCTGATGGGTAGAACAAATCATTTATAGTATTTACCTTCCTCTAGCATCAGTCCGTCAATTTTTCTATTCAATTACTGTAGAAATCTGACTAGAATAGTAGCTTTCAAATATTTATGAACTTGAACTTAAAATAAGAAATATATCTTACATTGTGGAACAGAAAACATACACATACATGTAAAATGGAAATGAAAACTTCACAAAACAATACTTTCCTTGATCACGTGCAGTGTGCTTTAATAGCTTCTTTTATTTAAAAAAAATTTTTTTTGCTTAATAGATTGGAACCTGCAGTTAGAAGATCACTGGCTTAGATTAGTCCATCAAAGAGAAACTAAAACTGGCTGGCTATGCTTTGACTGAAAGAATGAACATGTACCGGTTCCATGGAATCACCCCGTTTGCAAAGTGTTCATAATAATATACCATTTTAAAATTATTTGGAACAATTCTAAATTATTATAAGCATAATAAAATTAATATTTCCTCTTTTAAACATCTAATATCTAGCCCCTTTCTACCTTCCTACATATATCCCATTCATGTATTTCTTCAAATTTCACTAACTCTTGTTCTATGATAATGTCTTAGGCTTCTTCAATGCCTTATTTTATCTGTGTATTTTGTCTATGTATCTAGACTTGATCTCATTCAAAAAAGTTGGTTGCTCAGATAAAATTCCTTTTCTTTTAATAGACTTTCTTTTTTAGAGCAGTTTTAGGATGACAGCAAAATTGAGAGGAAGTTAAAGAGGTTCTTACACACCCTGTCCTCACACATGCTTAGCCTTCCCCTTATCAAAATTTCCTCACCAGATGCCACATTTGTTACAACTGGTGAACCTACGTTGACACGTCAGTATCATCCAAAGTCCATAGTTTACATTAGAGTTTACTCTTGGTGCTGTACATTCTATAAATTGGGGCAAATCTATAATGTCATGTATCTAGAATCATACAGAGTAGTTTCATTTCCCTAATGATCCTCTGTTCTTTGCCTGCTCATCCCTTGCTCCCCAGTAACTGCTGGCAATCTCCATAGTTTTACCTTTTCTAGAATATCATATAGCTGGAATCATATAGTATGTAGCCTTGTCTTTCACTTAGTAATATGTGCTTAATATTCCTCCATGTTTTTTCATGACTTGACAGCTCATTTATTTTTTAGTACTGAATAATATCCCACGTACTGCAGTTTATTTATCCATTCACCTACTGAAGAGCATCATAGTTGCTTCAAAGTTTCGGCAGTTATGAAAAAAGTTGCTATAAATGTCTGTGTGCAGGTTTTTGTGTGGACATGTTTTCAACTCCTCTGCATAAACGCGAAGGAATATAATTGCTAGACCATACGGTAAAAGCATGTTTAGTTTTGTAAGAAACCACCAAACTGTCTTCCAAAATGGCTGTACCAATTTGCATTCCCATCAGCAATGAATAATAATACCCCTTGCTTCATCTCCTTGACAGCAATTGGTGTTGTCAGTGCTCAAGATTTTCTCTGTTCTAATATGTTTATCTCGTTTTAATTTGCATTTCCTTGATGGCATATGATGTGGAGCATCTTTTCAGATAGTTATTTGCTATCTATCTACCTTCTTTGGTGAGGTGTCTATTAAGGTCTTTGGCCCGTTTTAAAATTTATTTGTTGTTTGTTTTCTTATTGTTGAGCTTTAAGGATTCTTTGTGTATTTTGGATAACATTGTTTTACTAGATATGTTTTTTGCAAATGTTTCCTCCCAGTCTGTGGTTTGTCTTTTTCTTTTCTTTTTAAAGGACTTTTTAAAATAATTATTTATTTTGACTACCTTGGGTCTTTGTTGCTGCGTGCGGGCTTTCATTAGTTGCAGAGGGCGGGGGCTACTCTTCGTTGCGGTGCACGGGCTTCTCATTGCGGTGGCTTCTCTTGTTGTGGAGCACGGGCTCTAGGCGCGCGGGCTTCAGTAGTTGTGGCACCCGGACCAGGGCTCGAACCCATGTTCCCTACATTGGCAGGTGGATTCTTAACCACTGCACCACCAGGGAAGTCCTCTTTTAATTTTCTTGACATTTTTGCAGAGCAGAAAGTTATAATTTGAATGAAGTCCAGCTTATTGATTCTTCCTTTCATGGATCATGATAAATCATTGCAAAGTTCAAGGTCATTTAGATTTTTTCCTGTTATCTTCTAGGAGTTTTACACTTTTGCATTTTACGTTTAAGTCTATGATCCATTTTTAGTTAATTTTTTGTGAAGGGTCCAAGGCCTGTGTCTAGATTCACTTTTTTGCATGTGGATTTCTAGTTGTTGTAACACCATTAGTTGAAAACTCTGCTCCATTGTGTTGCCTTTGTTCCTTTGTCAAGGAGCACAGAACCACTATATGTGGTTCTATTCCTAGGATCTCTATTCTGTTCTGCTGATCTATCTGCCTTTTCTTTTGCCAATACCACCCTGTCTTGATTACTGTAGGGTTACAGTAAGTCTTAAATGGGTATTGTCAGTCCTCTGATTTTGCTCTCCTTCGGCATTGTATTAGCTATTCTGGTTTTTACCTCTTCATATAAACTTTAAAATCAGTTTGTCAGTATTCAAAAAATAATATGCTAGGATTTTTATTAGGAATGCCGTGAATCTATAGATCAAGTTGGGAAGAACTGATATCTTGGTAATATTGTCTTTCTAGCCATGAACACAAAGTGTATTTCTGTTTTTTAGTTCTATGAATTTGTTCATCAGAGTTTTATAGTCTTCCTCATGTAGACCTTGTACTTATTTTGTTAGATTTATACCTACATATTTCATTTTGGAGGTACTAATGTAAATGGTATTGTATTTTTAATTTCAAATTTTGCTTGTCCATTGCTGGTATATAGGAAATTAATTGCCTTTTGCATATTAACTATTTGTCTTGCAAACTTGCTATAATCACTTATTAGTTCCAGGAAGTTTTTTTGGTCATTTCTTTCCAATTTTTCACAGAGGTGATCATGTCATCTGCAAACAAAGACAGTTTAATTTCTTCTTTCCTAATCTGTATACATTTTCTTTTATTTCTTTCTCTCCTCTCCTCCCCTCTCCTTTTCTTGTCATGTTGCATTAGCCAGGATATTCAGCAAAATGTTAAAAAGCAGCAGTGACAGCTCGGTTTTGTTCCTGATCTTTGTGGGAAAGCTTCGAGTTTTCAACAATTAACTATAATGTTAGCTATTGGGCTTTTTTGTAGATCTTCTTTTTCAAGTTGAGGATGTTTTCTTCTATTCCTAGTTTATTGAGGGTTTTAAAAATCATGAATGGATGTTGAATTTTGTCAAATGCTTTGTCTGCATCTATTGATATTTGATTCTTTTTCTTTGACTTATTGATATAATAGACTACATTAATTGATTTTCCAGTGTTGAATCAGGCCTACATACCTGGAATAAATTCCACTTGGTCATGATGTATACATTTTTTTATCTATTGTTGCACCCAATTTGCTAATATTTTGTTGAGGACTTTTGCTTATGTTAGTCTGTAGTTTTCCTTTTCTTGTAATCTCTTTGTCTGCTTTTGGTATTAGGGTAATGCTGACTTCATAGCATGAGTTAAGAAGTATTCCCTTCTTGTCTATTGATATTTTCTGAAAGAGACTGTAGAGAATTGATAAGACTTATTCCTTACATGTTTGGTAGAATTCACCAGTGAACCCATCCGGGCCTGGTGCTATCTGTTTTGGAATATTATTAATGATTGATTTAATTCCTTTAATAGATACAGGTCTATTCAGATTGTCTGTTTCTTCTTGTGTGAGTTTGTCAGATTGTGTCTTTCAAGAAAGTGATCCATTTCTTCTGGGTTATCAAATTTGTGGGTACAGAGTTGTTCATAGAATTTTTAAAATTATCCTTTTAAGGTCCATGGGATCTGTAGGGAAGTCCCCTTTTTCACTTCTGATATTAACAACTTGTGTCCTTTTTCTTTTTTTCTTAGTTAGCTCAGCTAGAAGCTTGTCAGTATTATTGATCTTTTCAAAAAACCATTTTTTGGCTTAATTAAATCTCTCGATTTCCTACTTTCAATTTTATTGATTTCTGCTCTAATTTTTATTATTTCCTTTCTTATGCTTACTTTGGATTAAATTTGCTCTTTTTTCCTAAGTTAGAAGCTTATGATTGATTTTAGATCTTTCTTTTTTTCTAACATATGCATTCAATACTGTGATATTTTTCCCTCTATGTACTGCTTTTGCTGCATCACACAAAATTTGATGTTGTGTTATCATTTTCATTTAGTTCAAGATAATTTTTAATTTCTTTTCAAAGTTTTCTGACTCAAGTGCTATTTAGAAGTGTGTTCTTAATATCTAGGTATTTGGGGATTTTCCTGCTATATTTCTGTTATTATTTTCTAGTTCAATTCCATTGTGGTTTGAGAAAAGACATTGTATAACTCCTGTAATTTTACATTTGTTAAGGTTTATTTTATCACACAGAAAGTGGCCTATCTTGGTGAATATTTCATGTGATCTTGAGAAGAATGTGGGTCCTGCTGTTGTTCAATGAAACAGTTTATAGGTGTCCATTATATTCATTGATAAATGGTGTTGCTGAGTTCAACGACGTTCTTACTGATTTTCTACCTTCTGGACATATTCATTTCTAATAGAGGAATGCTGAAGTCTCCAACTATAATAGTGGATTTATGTGTTTCTCCTTGCAGTTATATCAGGTTTTGTCTCATATGTTTCGAAGCTCTGTTGTTAAATGTGTACATGTTAAGGATTGTAAAGGCTTCTTGAGAATTGGACCCTTTAGCATTATGTAATGACCTTTTTCATCCCTGAAAACTTTTTGATAATTGTTAGCATGATATATCATTCATTTACTGTTTTTGTTTGTTTGTTTGTTTGTTTTTGCGGTACGTGGGCCTCTCACTGTTGTGGCCTCTCCCATTGCGGAGCACAGGCTCTGGACATGCAGGCCCAGCAGCCATGGCTCATGGGCCCAGCCGCTCCGCGGCATGTGGGATCTTCCCGGACCGGGACACGAACCCGTGTCCCCTGCATCGGCAGGCGGTCTCTCAACCACTGCGCCACCAGGGAAGCCCCATTCATTTACTTTTAATATATATGTATCTTTGTATTTAAACTGTGTTTTTTGTAGACAGCATATGGTAGAGTCATGTTCTTTGATCCACTCTGGTAATCTTTGTCTTAAAATTTGTGCATTTATATAGTTAACACTCAACGTGGTTACTGTCATAATTGAATTAATATCTACCATATTGGTTACTTGTTATTTTTTCTGTTTTTGTCTTTTACTCTTTTTCTACCTTTTACTAAACATTTATTTGATTCCATTTTCTGTCCTTTCTTAGTATGTCAGCTGGTACTTCTTTTTATCATTTATTTTTTTTATTGCTCACTCTAGGGTTTGCTGTTTACATTTACAACTAATCTAAGTCCACCTCAAATTATGCTATACTACTCATGGGTAATGCAAGTACCTTATAATAACAAAATAATCCTAATTCCTCCCTCCCATCTCTGATATCATTTCTATCATTTATTTCACTTATTTATGAGCATACATATGAGTGTACATGCATACAAACACACATACAAACATATATGCACACCTAATCAAATACATTGTTGCTATTATTTTGAAGAAACTATTATCTACTAGATCAATTCAGAATAAGAAAAAAATTTAATTTTACCTTATTTCTCCAGTGCTCTTTGTTTCTTTATTTAGATCCAAGTTTCTGATCTATATCATACTGTTTTTACCTAAAGAACTTCTTTTACAGTTTCTTACAAGACATGTCTACTGGCAATACATCTTCTCAGTTTTTGTTTGTCTGAGAAATTCTGTATGTTTCTTTAACTTTAAAAAAATTAATATATAGTTTATTTACAATATTAGTTTCAGGTGTATAGCATAGTAATTCAGCATTTTTGAAGATTATACCCCATTTACAGTTATTATAAAATAATTGCTACATTTTCCTGTACTGCACAATATATCCTTGTAGCTAATTTATTTTATGTATAGTAGTTTGTATCTCTTAATCCCCTACCTCTATTTGACCCTCCTTAGTTCCTCTCCCCACTAGTAACCACTAATTTTATTCTCTAAATCTGTGAGACTGTTTCTGTTTTGTAATATTCATTCTTTGTTTAATTCTTTAGATTCCACATATAAGTGATAACATATAATATTTGCTTTTCTTGTCTGACTTATTTCACTAAGCATAATACCCTCTAGGTTCATCCACATTGTTGAAAATGGCAGCATTTCACTTTTTTATGGATAAGTAATCCTTAATTGTGTAGGTACACCATATATTCTTTATCCATTCATCTGCTGGTTGACACTTAGATTGCTTCCATATCTTGGTTATTGTAAGTAATGCTGCTATGAACATTGAGGTGCATGTATCTTTTCGAATTAGTGTTTTCATTTTCTTTAGATATATATCCAGGAGTGGAATTGCTGGGTTATATGACAGTTCTATTTTTTGATTTTGAGGAACCTCCATGCTGTTTTCCATAGTGGCTGCATCAATTTATATTCCCACCAGCAGAGTACTAGGGTTTCCTTTTCTCTATATCCTCACCAACATTTGTTATTTAGTCTTTTTGGTGACTCTGACTGGTATGAAGTGATAACTCATTGTGGTTTTGATTTCCTTTCGCCGGTGATTAGTGATGTTGAGCATCTTTTCATGTGCCTGTTGGCCATCTGTATGTCTTCACTGGAAAAATGTCTCTTCCCATCTTCTGCTGAATTTTTAATTGGGCTGTTTGTTTTTTTGATATTGAGTCATATGAGTTATTTCTATATTTTGGATATTAATCCTTTATCAGTCATATCATTTGCAAATATTTTCTCCCATTCAGTAGGTTGTCTTTTACTTTGTCGATGGTTCCCTTTGCTATGCAAAACTTTTAAGATTAATTAGATCACATTTGTTTGTTTTTGCTTTTGTATTCTTTCCCTTAGGAAACAAAGCCAAAAAAAAATTGCTATGATTTACGTTAAAGAGTGTTTTGCTGGGCTTCCCTGGTGATGCAGTGATTAAGAATCTGCTTGCCAGTGCAGGGGACACGGGTTTGAGCTCTGGTCCGGAAAGATCCCACATACTGTGGAGCAATTAAGCCCATGCACCACAACTACTGAGCCTGCGCTTTAGAGCCTGCAAATCACAACTACTGAAGCCCGTGTGCCTAGAGCCCACGTTCCACAACAAGAGAAGCCACGGCAATGAGAAGCCCACACACCACAATGAAGAGTAGCTCACTGCAACTAAAGAAAGCCACACACAGCAGTGAGGACCCAACGCAGCCAAAAACAAATTAATTAATTAATTTTTTAAAAAATAGAGTGTTCTGCTTATGTTCTCTTCTAAGAGTTTTATGGTTTCTGGTCTTACATTTAGGTATTTAATCCATTTCGAGTTTATTTTTGTATATAGTGTGAAAAAAATGTTCTACTTTCATTCTTTTACATGTAGCTGTCTAGTGTTCCCAGCATCATTTACTGAGCAGACCGTCTTTGTCCATTGTATATTCTTGCCTTCTTTGTTGTAGATTAATTGACCATAAGTGCATGGATTTATTTCTGGGCTCTCTATTTGGTTCCATTGATCTACATGTCTGTTTTTATGCCAGAACCATGCTCTTTTGATTATTGTAGCTTTGTAGTATAGTCTGAATAAAGGTAGAATAACAACTTCAGCTTTTTTATTTTATCTCAAGATTTCTTAGGAAATTCAGGGTCTCTTGGGGTTCCATATAAATTTTAGGATTATTTGTTCTAGTTCTGTGAACAATATCATAGGTATTTTGAAAGGAATTGCATTAAATCTGTTGATTGCTTTTGGTAGTATGGACATTTTAGCAATACTAATTCTCCAATCCACAGACAAGGGATATCTTTCCATTTTTTTGTATTGTCTTTGATTTCCTTCCTCAATATTTTATAGTTCTCAGTGTCTAGGTCTTTCGTCTCCTTGGTTAAGTTTATTCCTAGGTATTTCATTCTTTTTCAGGTGATTTTAAGTGGGGTTGTTTTCTTGCTTTCTATTTCTGATAGTTTATTATTAGTGTATAGAAGAGCAACAGTTTTCTGTATATTAATCTTGTATCTTACAACATTACTGAATTCATTTATTAGTTCTAATAGTTTTTCGGTGGAGACTTAAAGGTTTTCTATATAAAGTATCATGTCATCTGCAAATAGGGACAGTTTGACTTCTTTACTTCCAGTTGGATGACATTTTTCCTCTGATTGCTGTGGCTAGGTCTTCCAATACTATGTTAAATATAAGTGGAGAGAGTGGCATCCTTGCCTTGTTCCTGATTTTAGAGGAAAAGCACTCAGCTTTTTCTCCATTTAGTGTTATGTTGACTGTGGGTTTGTCATAAATGGCCTTTATTATGTTGAAATATGTTCCCTCTAGAACAACTTTTTTAAAAATTTTATTTATTATTCATTTGGCTGCATTGGGTCTCAGCTGCGGCATGCGGGCTCTTCGTTGCGGTGCACGGGCTTAGTTGCCCTGCAGCCTGTGGGATCTTAGTTCCCTGACCAGGGATCGAACCCATGTCCCCTGCATTGGAAGGCAGATTCTTAACCACTGGACCACCAGGGAAATCCCTAGAACAACTTTGATGAGAATTTTTATCATGAATAGATGTTGAATTTTGTCAAATGCTTTTTCTGTGTCTATTGAGGTGATCATGTGATTTTTATCCTTCCTTTTGTTAATGTAGTGTATTACAGTGATTGATTTTCATGTGTTGAACTATCCTTGGCTCCCTATAATAAGCCCTACCTGATCATGGTGTATTTTATACATTGTTGAATTTGGTTTACTAATATTTTGTTGAGGATTTTGGCATCTATATTCATCAGAGATATTGGCTGGTAGTTTTTTTTAATTTATTTTTTATCATAGTATTTGGTTTTGATATCAATGTAATGGTGGCCTCATAGAATAAATTTGGGAGTATTCCCGCCTCTTCATTTTTTTTGGAACAGTTTTAGAAGGATAGGTATTAGCTCTTCTATATGTTTGGTAGAATTTCCCTGTGAAGCCTTCCAGTTCTGGACTTCTGTTTGCTGGATTTTTTTTTTATTACAAATTCAATTTTACTACTAGAGATTGGTCTGTTCAGATTATTTATTTCTTCCTGATTCAGTCTTGGCAGTTTGTATGTTTCTAGAAATTCGTCGATTTCTTCGAGGTTGTCCAATTTGTTGGCATATGACTGGTCATAGTATTCTCTTATGCTATTTTGTATGTCTGTGATATAGGCTGTTATTTCTCCTCTTTCATTTCTTATTTTGTTTACTTGGGTCCTCTCTGTTTTTTTCTTGATGAGCCTTGCTAAAGGCTTATCAATTTTGTTTATATTTTCAGGAAACCAGCTCTTGGTTTTATTTATGTTTCTGTTGTGTTTTTGGTCTCTATCTTATTTATTTCCTCTCTGACCCTTATTATTTCCATCCTTCTGCTGACATTTGGCTTTGTTACTCTTTTTCTAATTTCTTTAGATGGTAGGTTAGGTTGTTTATTTTATAATTTTCTTGTTTCTTGAGGTAGGTCTGTACTGGTATAAATTTCTCTCTTACAACTGCTCTTGCTGAGTCCCAAAGATTTTGGTAAGTTTTGTTTTTAATTTCATTTGTCTCAAGGTATTTTCTGTTTCCTCTTTGATTTCTTCATTGACCCATTGTTTTTTTTTAGTAACATGTTTAGTCTCCACACGTTTGTGTTTTTCCCATTTTTCTTTCTGTAGTTGATTTCTAGTTTCATATGATTGTTGTCAGAAAACATGCTTGATATAATTTCTATCCTCTTAAATTTGTTGAAACTTGTTTTGTGACTTAGCGTGTGGTCTGTCCTGGAGAATGGTTCATGTGCACTTGAAAAGACTGTGTATTATGCTGTTTTGGGATGGACTGTCCTGTCGATATCTATTAAGTTCAACTGGTCTATCGTGTCATTTAATTCCACTGTTGCTTTATTGGTTTTCTGTCTTGATGATCTCTCCATTAATGTAGTTAAAGTCCACTACTACTATTGTATTATTGCCAATTTCTCCCTTTATGTATAGTAATATTTGTTTTATATATTTAGGTTCTCCTATATTACCTGCATATATATTAAAAATGTGATATCTTCTTCTTTTATTGATCCCTTTATCATTATATAATTCCCTTCTTTGTTTTTGTTATGGACTTTGATTTAAAGTCCATTTTGTCTGATATTAGTATTGCTACCCCCACATGCTTGTCATTTCCATTTGCATGAAATATCTTTTTTCATCCCCTCACTTTAAGTCTGTGTGTGTCTTTAGCATTGAAGCTAGTCTCTTGTATTCAGCATACAGATGGGTCTTATTTTTTTATACAGTCAGCAACCTGTGTCTTTTGATTGGAATATTTAGTCTACTTACATTTAAAGTAATTATTGATAGATATGTACTTATTGCCATTTTGTTACTTATTTTCCAGTTGTTTGTGTATCTCTGTTTTTTCTTTTTCTTTCAGTTTCTTACCTTGTGGTTTGATGATTTGGGGAGGGGTATGCTTGGATTCTTTTCTCTCTCATTTTTGTGAGTAGGTTTTTGATTTGTGGTTACTATGGGGTTTGTAAGTGTTGACTTATAAATATGTCTACTTATTTTAAACAGGTAGTCTTTTAAGTTCAAACACATTCTAAAACATCTACATTTTTAGTCCCCTCCCTCACCTTTTGTGTTTTTAATGTCATATTTTACATCTTCATGTTTGTCCCTTTACTGATTACTGTCGTTGTAGTTGATTTTACCTTTTTTTTTTTTTTGTCTTTTAAGCTTCGTACTAGCTTATTTAACTGGCTGATCCTCAGCTTTTACTATATTTTTGCCTTTACTAGTGGAATTTTTCCTTTCCTATAGATTCTTCTTGTTGTAGCCTTTTATTTTCCATGTACATAAGACCCTTTAATGTTTTTTTTAGAGTAGGTTTAGTGTTGATGAACTCTTAGTTTTTGCTTGTCTGAGAAGTTCTTTATCTCTTCTTGAATTGTAAATGACAATCTTTTTGGGTAGAATGTCCTAGATTGCAGGCTTTTCCCTTTGAGCACTTTAAATATATCATGCCACTGCCTCTGGCCTGCAAAGTTTCTGCAGAAAAATCAGCTGATAGCTCCATGGGGGTTCCCTAGTAACTGACACTTTGTTTTCTCTTGCTACCTTTAGAATCCTCTCTTTATCTTTAACTTATGCCATTTTAATTATCTCCGTTCTTCCTTTACCTGGATATCTGTTTCCTTCTTCAGGTTTGGGGATTTTTCAGCTGTAATTAAATCAAATACATTTTCCACAGCTTTCTCCCTCTCTTTTCCTTCTGGTATCCCTATGATGTGAATGTTGGTGCACCTGATGTTGTTTCAGATATCCCTTAAACTGTTCACATTTCTAATATTTGTTTTTCTTTTTGCTGTCCTAATGCTGTAATTTTCATTGTTCTATCTTCCAGATCACTTATGCATTCTTCTTTTACCCCTAGTCTGCTGTTAATTCCTTCTAGTGTGCTTTTCATTTCAGTTATTGTGTCCTTCAGTTCTGACTGGCTCTTTTTTCTATTTTCTGTTTCCTTGTTATAATTCTCACTGTGTTTTTCTACTCTTTTCACTGATTCAGTTTGCATTCTTATTACTAATTCTTTGAACTCTTTATCTGGTAAATTATTTCTGTTTCATTAGATTTTTTTTCAGAGGTTTTCTCTTGTTCATTTGAAACAAATTCTGTCTTCTTATTTTGCTTAACTTTCTCTTTTTCTTTGAAATTACATGAAATGATTACCTATTCTGGTCTTGCGTGGGTGTCCTTGAAGGGGTGTCCTTGTGTGGGGGGATCCCTATGCAGTATGTGTGTACCCAGTGTCTTTTGTGGGAGAGCTGGATTGAAGTGAGCATGAGCCATGTCTTCCCCCAGTGTTTGATGGCAGCTATCATCATGGTAGGCAGTGGGGCTGGAGGTGGAGGGGCTAGAGCTAGAGGCTGGTGTGAGCTGGGGCTTTTCCTCTGCTCAGTGACCAACATTACTGTATTGATTTAGGATCTGGTCCCACACTGCTGGAGCAGAGGTCCTGATGTTTGGGTCCTAGATGGCTCCATTCCCTCCAAGTGTGTGCTCTCCACTCTCCCAGCCCTGGCACCTTCAACCCATAGGGGAGTAGTGTTGGAGCAAGAAGAGCTGGATGGGTGCTCAGCATGGGTCAGGGCCTGGACTGGATTGGTCCTGGTCCCAGTCAGAGTTCCAAACCTCTCCCAGTGTGTTGCCTCCAGAAGTGCCAGCAGTGGCTGCCCTTGCCCCATTCAGATTCTGTTCTGGGTCTGAGCTGGCTCCATCCATATGCACTGTGCACTCTCCTCAGTTGGTGCAGCCCTTACCCTAGTGTGGAGCTGTGACATGGAGCAAAAGGGGTTGGAGTGGGTGTGTGTTTCAAGCTGGGGTGCACACATGGGTGGTCATGGATTAGGCTCTGACAAAACCCCAGCAGGTTAAGCTCTGTTAAAATAGTTTCTCCTGAGGGTAGACCATGTTAAGGAGAATAGAATGCTCTGGTGTATTTCAGGTTAAATCCTTTATTCTCCCCCTGCTGGAAGCATGAGGAGAATTTTTTTCTCTGATATTCATTGATACTCTGAGAACCTGGTAGAGCTCCAGGAGGTAAAAATTCACAAAAGTATGGGCACATTTCCCCCACCCACCAATGACTTGGTCTCCTTGGAGGTTTTATTTCTCAAACTTGTTCACACTGAGACTCCAGCAATTCATTAGTTATGGTTCAGATTTTCCTATCTCAGTACTGGTTCTCATGGAGGATGCTGCTCATGGGTTTCTGCTCCAGTCAATTGTGATCCTTTGTGTTTGCCTGTCAGTCTCTCCAATTTGGGGGGCAGTGGTTTTACCTGTGCTCTCACTTCTCTTACAGCTCTAAGAAATGTTGACTTTTCAGTTTATTCAACTTTTTATACTTACTAGGTAAAAAATTAAGGAGTGTTGTTAGGAAGGAGTGGTGCCTTCCAAGCTTCTTACATGTAGGACTGGATATTAGAACACTACAATTTCTTTTAAAATATGTTTTTCTGTTTTTTCCCATGTTAATTTTTACTGAGTTTTGCAAAAATAGAACGTTTGGTTTCAATGTGTCATTGGTGCATTTGGATATTTTTGCAAATAGTGCTATTTTGTTTCTCTACAAAATTCTGCTGACATATTTTCCAGCCTTCCCTCGGTAGCCACATGTTGAGAATCCTCACTAAAACCTCCCTGCTTATAGTTTTAGACATTTCACAAAACCCAAACATGAACATTAAAACTTATCAAGAGTTATTCATCATTTAAGCCTCTCACATCAAACAGATATTTCTCTTCCTCTGAATTGTCTAATTCATTTGGTGACTGCTACTTTGTTACTGTTCATAAATATTTATTTAATGTTTGTCACTTAACATTGTGTATGCCAATGGTACTATTTCAAGTATATTTTAAAATTATCACTAGAAGAATTGGTTTAATACCATTTAATATAGCATTTTGAGGAATTTTAAAAAATGATTACATTTTATTTTTAATTTATTTGTGTCTATTTTAAAATCAATTTATAATTTTAAATCTTTAAATTTATTCATTTTTATTTATTTTTAATTTTATTTCTTGTAATTAGTTAAAATTTATAATAAATGCTTAATTTTTAAGTTGTTCACTTTTAACAATGTGTACACCACCCAAAACAAGAACTAGAACATTTACTTCCCACAGAAAGTGCCCTTGTGTTCCTTTCCAGTCAAATGTTTTTCTTCCCAAAGGCAACCACTTTCTGATTTCTGTGTTAAGAACTGTAAGAAGTCTGTGATTTTACTCTTCTTGAAACTTAATAAGTTGTCCTGCCATTTTCACAGATTCTGGCAGAAGACATGAGTTATAATATTAGTGAAACAGTTTTGGATTCTAAGCAAAGAAGCTATGAAAAATGATTATAGCCATTAAAGCAAGGTCAAGGATGTAACCTCATAAGAGATAGTGAACCAATAATAGAAGTCTTCAATGAAATATCATGGATAGGATGTCTTTGTACCCATCCCCAAACTCATTTGTTGAAATCCTAACCCCTCAATGTGATGGTGTTAGGAGGTTGGGCCTTCAGGAGGTAATTGGGTCATGAGGGTGGAGTCCTCATGAATGAGATTAGTGCCCTTATAAGAAGAGACTCAAGAGCTTGCTCAGGCTCTCTGCTTTCTGCCATGTGAGCATGCCATGACAAGTCAGCAGACTGCAACCCACAAGAAGGCCGTCACTAGAACTCAACCATGCTGGCACCCTGATCTCAGACCTTAAGCCTACTGACTGAGACAGACTGGCTTCATGTTTACCAAATGACTTCTAAGATTCTAGGTTTCATTCTTTGATTCTGATTCTTATTTTGAACTACATTAACTTAAAAGGCAAGAGTCCAATCTGGCATATTACAAAATTAGAAAGACATATATGAGATGACCTATATTATGGTCTTATATGGAAAGTTTTTCCATTTTACACATTAATATAAAGGTGGTCTATAAGTGCCTAAGGTTGACAACCCATAATGAGACCTAAGCTGAGGTGATTGTCATCTTAGAAGAACCAGTACAGCTTGAGGTTAGAGTGATTCAACTGAGTGAATCTGTAATCGTGCTTAGTAAAAGGGCATCTATCTCTTTCTTGACAATTGGTTTTGCAATAAATTTTCTCCAAGTTTGGATGATTTTCTTTCAACCGTGTTTTTAAAAAAGTAAATGTGATGTACGGAATGATAAGTTACAAAGCCAAGGATAAGTCTATTTCTGGAAAGTGAGCATAGTTCTTGAATAAAAATGCTTTAAGACAGAGTGAAAGACCTAGCCTTCAATTATTGGTTTAATTCAACTCTTAGCACAGTTTTGACAGTTGAGGCAAATGTTCTGTGTCTTTCTTATTAAGCTCAAGTCCTTTTTTTGTTTGTTTGGTAATTGTTGATCAGCATAAAGGGTACTAAAAACTGAGAGATTAGGAGATGGATCATTTTTACACTAAAAATAGAGAAAATTGGGTAGGAAGAGGGGATCTGGGCAACCCTAAAGCAATGGAGAGATGAATAGGCCACATTTGTAGTAGCTAGGTTTGTGCAGCTTATTAAGAGATTATTTTAAAATTATACTATTGTTAATATAATTTACCATCTTCATGAATGTAATCACTTTCCTCCCCCTACTGAAATTTTTTCAGGAAACCAATCATGTTTCAAGTCAATTCCTGTCAGTTTGATACTTTTTTATCACAGAGAGACTACAGAGTGCCCAAATTTGAGCGAGGAGAGCTATGCACACATATTTGTATTTATTTGTTCATTTATATATTTTATTTTTCTGTAGTGTTTTTTTTTTTTTTTTTGGTACGCGGGCCTCTCACTGTTGTGGCCTCTCCTGTTGCGGAGCACTGGCTCCGGACGCGCAGGCTCCAGACACGCAGGCTCAGCGGCCATGGCTCACGGGCCCAGCCGCTCCGCGGCATGTGGGATCTTTCCCGGACCGGGGCACAAACCCATGTCCCCTGCATCGGCAGGCGGACTCTCAACCACTGCGCCACCAGGGAAGCCCTTTTCTGTAGTTTAATGATCAATTTTTCTATTTTCATAGTACAAAACGGGTTTCTACCACCTTGATGGAGAATGTCAATTGTCCTTTAAGCTAAGAGTGGTCAGATGACACAGCCCTGACCAGTGATTCATAAGTAGAAGTCAGTGTGTGGGTCTTTCAGGAAGATTTTTAAAGGGATCTGATTTAACTGGTTTGTTCAAATGAAATTATAATTAGAGAAATAATTTTACCATCAGAAATTAATTACCAAAGGCCAGAAGGCTCTTCATAAGAAAACAATCAGCATTTTAAATGAAAATCTAACAACAACTTGGAAAGAAACAGAAAAGAGCCTGGGGGACAGGGGGGAATATCAAGTAATGGCACTGCCTAAGGCAGAGGATAGTCCATCAGACTTGAGGAAGTTCATGGCAAAAAGTTTCTCCACTCAGAAATTCTTTTGGATGAAGATTAATTTTGCTTTTCAAAGCTTATTCCATTATTAATTTTAGTGTGCTGTATACTGGCTTTTCCTACCAAGGTTGGCATTGGCATAGTCCATTCCTTTTCAGAATGTATCAGGAGGGTGTCTCCTACCCCTCTCAAAGTTGTAGCTACAGCAACAATTATATTCCAGTCTGAGACTCTGTCGAATACACTTATTTCCCTTTTCAGTATTGTCGAAATAGCTGAGTCGTAGCTCTAGTGTTTGATTTATTCATTCCTTTTTTCAGTTTGTGTGGTCACTTGTGTTTGGAGGATTTTAGCCTCCTTATTCACAAAAGAGGTGATTCAATTAAGCAAAAGTTAAAAATCAATGCAATACCTTTGTGTGACAGTGATAGAATTCGGAGTTTTTCACCTGGCGGCCTGAGCAGCTTTGACAGAGCCAGTTCTGCTCTGACAGCAACTCTGCACTAAGGGGATGGACTCCCTGTGCTGCCACCTGGTGCCTCGGTGCCAGCCACCTGCATCTTGAGTTGTAGTCTGTGAGGAGATACTGGGGGGAACAAACAAGTCATTTCGTTTATCTAATCTGTTGATGCTAAAAGAGAACTGCTGCATCTTCCAGTCAGTACCCAAGCTGTAATTTAGAAGGAAATCAAGAGCTTTTTTTACCCCTATTTGCCAGCAAACGAAGACATTACCTAATAATTGCCAAGTAACAATCAATCCCAAAACATAACGGCTTGAAAGAGCAACTCTTCATTTAGCACACCTATCTCCAGATTAGCAGTTTGGGCTCTGCTCAGCTGGGTGGTTTTTCTGGGCTAATCATGTGTGAATGATATGCTGCTGGGTTGATTGTGGGCTGGTTGGTCCAGGGTTGCCTGAGCTGAGATAGCTCCTCTCTTCATGTGAGATTCTCTCATCTCTCATCTCTGGCCTTGTATGCATGGTGGTGGCAGACTTCTGAAAGACAGTGTTACACGCAGGGCCTCTTGAGATCTAGGGTTGGAAATGGCATACTGTCACTCCTACCACACCAGCCTAGATGCAGAGAAGAGGAAAAAGCTTCCACCTTTTGAGGGGAGGAGCTGAAAATCACATTGAAAAGGGCGTAGATACAGAAAGGAGTGAAGATTTTGTGTCACTTTTGCAAACTACCCCACTTGCCATTGGCCAAGAAGATTGTTTGCAGGTCAACGCTGGAAAAACTGATCTTGGTTGAAGGCAGAGACTTAGCTGATACCACATTCAGGTAGGAGATTACTTACGTGGTGTGGGCTGGTTATAGAGAAGTGCCTATGCATTTATTTCTGCTTTGTCAACAGATTTTACCTTTAAATCACATATTGTTTTGTTGTTGCTGTTTTATTGACAGAAACTCAGGAATATCTTTAAAATGTGGCAGCATGCCACTCTATGCTTCAATCAGTATTTAATAAGAATTTCCTTGAAAAAAGGAAAAAAACACAAGAGAGATACCTAGACAATCAAGATTTTTTTACTAGATTAGCTTCTTCATGTTGAAAATCTGTCAAGTCTATGATTTGTTCAGATAGTACTTGTTTTTGGTATAAGAATGAAATTGTTGCTTTAGTCTACTGAATTCTCCTCTATTATTATTTTGTTCAAGCAGGATACTGTGCTGAATTGAATCATGAAATGAATGTATTGAACGAGATCAACAACAAAAGTGTTCTGGGTGTCATCTAAATTTTCATTTCAATTTTGTTTGTTCAATTCTTTGTAGAGTTATTATTTTGATAAGAATGTAGTGTTTTTCATTAGGTATTAGCTCATAGAGGAAGACAGCAAAGCTGAGTTAAGTTTGCATAGTTTAATAAAGGAATCATCAGCATCGATAAAAGCAGTGGGCACTACGTAGATCTCCCAGTTCTGTTCCTTTACAATGCAATATTTGTTACCTGTTCTCCACATGTTGCTAGGAGGCCCAAGGGTTATTCTTTAGCCTGAAAACATTTGAGCTTGACTAAAGCAGGTAAAGTAGTAAGCCAAGCAGATATCAGGGGAAGAAAGTCCCAGCAGCTGGAAAGATAGATTTAGGCAGGTTCTTTGTGTTCTCTAGGAACAACAAGCTGATCACTGAAGCTGGAGAAAATTAAGTTGGGGAAAAAAAGAGGAGATTAAGTCAAAGAGGCAAAGTGGAGGCAGCTCATATAGGTGCTGTAATCCGTTTGACTTTTACTCTGAGTTATGGAAAGAATTCTAGGATTTTGAGCAGAATCCTGGAGTGATTTTCTTTTTGAAGTTTAGTTGACTTACAATGTTATGTTAATTTCTGCTGTACAGCAGAATGATTCAGTTATACATAGCCATATATTCTTTTCCATTGTGGTTTATCACAAGATACTAAATATAGTTCCATGTGCTATACAGTAGGACTTTGTTGTTTATTCATTCTATATATGTTTTTGTTTATAAAAGGATCACTTTTGCATACTCTGTCAGAATAAAATATATGTGTTGGGGAGTGGTAGTGGATAGACCGCCATATAATGGAAGCTGGGGGACACTTTAAGAAGTGTGCTCTTTTCTCCTAAATCCATTCCCTGTCCTTCCTTTGATCAGATCTGTAGATTTCCCGGGCTCCTTTGCTAAAAGGTTTCAAACTGAATTTGATTAAGAATAAACACTGTCATGAAGTTAAAGACGGGAAGAAGGGAGAACCAAGCTCCCTCTCTCTGTTTACTTTGGGTTGTACCTCTAGTGGCTGCTGCACATTGCCCATGGCTAGTCCCTGCTGGACAGACCAGTCTGGTTGCCACTTCAGTTGGGTGATCTTGGCTCTTGGGTTCCCGTAACACTGCCTCTAGGGTTAGGGTAACAGCTGCTTATAGTAACTAATGTCCAGATTATTTTAACTCTTCTATTTGTTCTTTCAGATATTCGAACATTTTTGTAACTAATTGGTTTCTATTAATTCCCCCAAAGTCCACTGGACCTTGACTAATAGAGAGGGCTATTAAAATAGTCTAGACTAAAGATGATGGTGGCTTGGAAAAGGATGGTAGCAATGGAAGTGATGAGAAGTCATCAGATCCAAGATACATTTTGTAGGTTGATTCAACAAGATTTCTGATGGGTTCTGTGAGTTTTATGAGACAAACAAGGAGTCAAAAGTTACTCTGGTGTTTTGCCTGAGAGATTCAAAATAGTATTTCCATTAAGATAAGAAAGATGTAGGTAAAGTAAGTGTACAGAGGAGGAAATCAGGAATTCAGTTTCGGATATGCTATGTTTGAGATGTCTATTACATACCTCATTGGAGATGTCAAATTTTCCCTTGTGTGTATATATATATATACACATATGCATATATATATATATATATATATATATATATATATATATATATATATATATATCTGCATCTGGTGTTCAGAAGAGGGGACCAAACTGGAGATATAAATTTGGAACTCAACAGCTTTTATGGTTATCTATGCAGTTATGAGACTAGAGGAGACCATCCAGAAAATGAGCATATATAAAAAAGAGACTGTGAAAGTGAATGAGAGCTCCATTTACCACACCTTCAATTATTTAAAATCTTATAAATTAGTGCCCTCCAATACAACTTCATACAATGATGGAAATGTTTTATATCTGTACTATATGATATAGAGCTGCATTAGTTTTATATTTCTGCCATAACAAATTATCTCACACTCGGTGGCTTAAACAATACAAATTTAATATCTTGCAGTTTCATAGGTCAGTAGTCCAACATGGTCTCACCAGGCTAAACTTAAGATGTTGGCAGAGTTACATTCCTTTCTAGAGGCTCTAATGGAGAATCCACCTGTTCTGGCTTCTAGAGACCACCTGCATCTCTTGACTCAGTGCCTCTCTACAACTTTAAAGGCAGGAAGGCTTGTTGAGTACGTCTCACATCTCATTACTCTGATCTTTTCTTCTGCCTCCTACTTCTACTTTTAAGGACCCTGTGATTACAGTAGGCCCACCTGGATAATCCAGGCTAATATCCCTATCTCAGCGTCTTTAACCTTAATCACATCGCAAAGCCCCTTTTGCCTTGTAAGGTAACATATTTACAGGTTCTGGGGATTAGGGTGTGGACATAACTTTGGGGGGTGATTAGGAATCACCCAGTGATTCGAGCAGTGTGGCCACTATCCCTAATGGTGATTGGGCATTTGAAATACGACTAGTGCAGCTGAGAACAGGATATTTTTAACTGTATTTAATTTTAGTTAATTTAAATACCTGAATGTGGATAGTGGCTGCCTTATTGGATAGCACAGATCTAGAGAAATAGGAGAATGAATAGAATAGGGAAATGTATTGTGATCACAGATCAGCATTAACATCCACATATGGTTCATAGTCATGAATTTTAAGTAAAACTTTAGCATGGTTGCGAGTATTTCTACAGCCATTGTTTAGCTAGTGATGGCAACCGTACACTTGGCTTGAGGAAACATTATCAGAAAAATAGCTACAAACCAAGGAAGAGGAAAATTTTGGATTCAAGAAGCAGTGATGAGCAAGGAGCCAGAAAAATGGTCACCTAACTAAATAATTATTGAGGCTGCCATTCCAAAATTTAATATAATCCTTAAAAGAGGATTACATAAACTTATATAAACAGTTACTTAACTAAATAATTATAATAATTTATCAGAATTCAAGTGATTAATTCTTGACATTGATGGAAAAAATGGATTGAAATATTTTGCTTCAAATTTAAGGATAACTAATAGAATAGTAGAAATAAGACATAGAATATGCAATTCATTTGGGAGAAAGAAGTAACAAAGTTAGATTAAATAGAAAAAAATTTTTTAAACGACAGTCAAAAACATGAACAATAGAAAATATAACACAAGATGGCAGCAAAAAGTTTAAACATATTGATTAAATTCCCCATCAAAGACAAAGAACATAGTTAGCTGTTTTTAAGAGCCACATTTAAATGACACACAATGATAAAAATTGAGTGGAGAAATCAGAAGCTAGACAATAGACAGAAAGAGATTTCAGCAGATGTGGGAGCCGTTCTTCCCAGTAGAGTTTTGAATTCACAACGCCTTTGGGACTCAAAACAGCCCAGATACAGATTTAATTTAAAGTGGTCCCCAATTAGTAGTTCCCCAAGATGGCAGAAGCAAATACAAATCCATTTTTTTGAGATGGGGGACAGTGTGCCTGGCTGCTACCTGCCCATGAGTCTTCTAAAATAAAGCTTAAAAATTCACATGCCTTTCTATGCACAGAGATTGCTTTTTTTTTCCTTTCAAGAAAGAAAATACTTTGAGAAACAAATATACATAAAGACAGTAGAGCCCTGTGCCAGCACCAATATTAATTAAATTAGTTTTCCCTTTCTAATGAAAAAAAAAATGACCCCCAGACGTGTGCAAAAAATTAATAGCACAAAAGAGAAACACAACCAGATTATAACTTGGTCTCTAAAGGAGACCTATAAAAGGTCTCTAAAAGACTGGATAATTTTGAGGAAATGTTGCTAAAATATATGATTTTTTAATAACACAAATAAAGATAATAAAAAATGCTAGGAAAAAAATAAAGCTGCACAAAGAATGGTCCTCATGTTAAGCAAAGTGTAAAATGTGGCCTGATTTTGACTTGTCAAAGGAATATAAGAATAAAAAATCCATCTGAGCTTGATGTTTTTAGAGTCTCAGGGGTCGTGGCTTTAGACCTATTGAGAAGGAAAGGTAAATTCTAGTACACTGCCTAGCTCAGGAGTGAACAGAGACATAATAATGAAATTATAGTTTGTTGAATTTGAATGTTTTGGTTACATTTTTGACTAAGCACAGATAAATTAAGTGTAATGTTATTGTCCTTTGAAATTATAATAATGAAGGTATCCACATGAAAGTTTGAGATGAGAAGAAAATTAAATGGTAGGATCAGTAATGTCTTATTACACAGAGGGTAGTTCAGATCCTTGTCTAAAGTTATTATCATAAGAAAGATTGGCTTAGGAATATTATTTAAAATTACTAAGGTAACCACAGAGGAGTTAAAAATGACAAAGGCAAGAAGAGACTAACGTGAGCAAATCCTGATCTTTCAAAGAGAGGAAACAACAGATAATGTCTAAAATTGTTAATCCAAAAAACAGATATTATTTTATTCAGAGTTAAGGAGATAACCACCAGAATAGCATAAAATAGAAGTAGAAAAAGTAATTACCTCTGAGCAATGTAATTATGGATGTTATTATGTTTTATACTATCAAAATCTACTTTTAACAAAGAGGAGATATAAAGAGAACAACTTTTTATTTGAAGTTTGTGTCCTCAGAGAATGTCAAGAAATTAATGTATCCAAAAAAGAATAATAGCTACTATTTGAAAAAAGTTTTCTTGAAAGTTAAAAGTGTCATAGCTTCCTAAAAAAATTTTTTCGGGTTTGATTTTCTCTTCAATCTAAGAGTTATTTGAGAAGAGTGTTTTTTTCAGATTAGGTAGGTTTATTTTGTTACTTTTTCTATCTTTTCTCCATTAAACTAGAGTTTTATTGTGCTCAGACAATGTAACGCATTGAAATTCTACTTTTGAGAATTTTTAGAGATTTTCTTTGTAGCTGAGAGATTTTTATAACTATTCATGAGATTTTTTTTAAAAAGTAAATTATTTTTTTTGTCAGGTATAAAGGTTTCTGAAACTTAGCTCTATTATAATACTGTATAATACTGAAATACTGTATTATTTCAAGATACATGTAATTATTTCTGAGAGTGGTATGTTAAATCCTTGAGCCTTGTAGCTTCGTCTATTTCTCCCTCAAAATTTTTATATTTCAAAGGCATGTTGTTTGCAAAACAAAGACCCATAACAATTTCCTATTTAATAAAAATAAAATATCTATTTCAGTCATCAATTTTTGTCCATTTTTAAAGACTATTATTTTTAGCAGTTTTAGGTTCACAGCAAAATTGAGAAGAAAGTGCAGCACTCCCATATACCCCCTGCCCCGCCAAAACACATAGCTTCCTCTTATCAGCATCCCCCCGCCAAAGAGGTACATTTGTTACAATTGATGAACCTGTGTTGACACATCAGAATCATCCTAAGGCCATGGTTTACGTCTAGGTTCACTCTTGGTGGTGTACATTCTATGGGTTTGAACAAATGTATAATGACATATATACATCATTATGGTATTTTATAGAGTACTTTCACTTCCCCCAAAATCCTCTGTGCTCTGCCTATTCATCCCTCCTTCTCCCTAACCTCTGGCAAGCCCTGATGATTTTACTGACTCCACAGTTCTACCTTTTCTAGAATGCCGTGTAGTTAGAATTCAAAATATGTAGGCTTTTCAGATTGGCTTCTTTCACTTAGTAATATGCATTTAAGATGTCTTTTCATGGCTAGATAGCTCATTTCTTTTTAGTGCCAAATAGTATTCCATTGTCTGGATGTACCAGTTTATTTATCCATTTACCAACTGAAGGATGGTTTGATTGCTTCCAAGTGTTGGCAGTTATGAATAAAGCTGTGATAAACACCCATGTGCAGGTTTTTGTGTGGACATAAGTTTTCAACTCCTTTGAGTAAATACCAAGGAACAGGATTGCTGGATCACATGTTAAGAGTATGTTTAGTTTTATAAGAAATGGTCAAAGTGTCTTCCAAAGTGTCTGTATTATTTTGAATTCCCACCAGGAATGAATGAGAATTCCTATTGCTCCACAGCCTTGTCAGCATTTGGTGCTGTCAGTGTTCCAGATCCAGATTTTGGCCATTCTAATAGGTGTGTAGTGGTATCTTGTCTTAATTTGCATTTCTTTGATGATATATGATGTGGAACATCTTTTCAGATGCTTATTTGTCATCTGTATATCTTTTTTGGTGAAGTGTCTGTTAAGGTCTTCAGCCTATATTTTAATCAGGTTGTTTCCTTATTGTTGACTTCTAAGTGTACTTTGTATATTTTGGATTTCAGCCCTTTATCAGATATGTCTTTTGCAAATATTTTCTCCCAATCTGTGGCTTGTCTTCTCATTCTCTTGACATTATCTTTCACAGAGCAAAAATTTTAAATTTTAATCAAGTCCAGTTTATCAATCATTTCTTTCATGGTGCATGCCTTTGGTGTTATATCTAAATGCCATTACCATACCCCAAATAATTGAGGTTTTCTCCTATATTATCTTTTAGAAGTTTTAGAGTTTTATGTTTTACATTTTAGGTTCATGATCCATTTTAGGTTAATTTTTATAAAGCATGTAAGGTCTCTGTCTAGATTTGTTATTTATCATGTAGATGTCCAGTTGTTGCCATTAATGTTTTCACTTGGCATTTTTTTGTTGTTGGATATAAATGATGTCAATTATACATTCTTTGATTTTATTACCTATAGCTAGATATATTTTCCTAATCTTCTATAATTGTTTTAAAATAAAAGGAGGAAGGAGAAGCACTTATAGAATAGTGGAGCAAAACCCTCCAAAACCAATCCTTCACAAAAGCAGCAGAGACACTAGCAAAAATTCTCAAAATTAACTTTTTTAGAACTCTGGAAACTAACCAAAAGCTTTTAACAATCAGAAGAAATTTTATTTTAGAAAAATCACTGAATCTTGGTAAAAACTGTGAGCCTTACGGTGTTTTAGATGCCTCATTCCCATTCCCTTCTAACCAGCTCTGTGTCAGTTGTTTTTTTTGTTTTTGTTTTTTTTGCAGTACGCGGGCCACTCACGGTTGTGGCCTCTCCCGTTG
>NW_020837961.1:8469220-8551725 GCF_003676395.1 Aethalodelphis obliquidens
AAAAAAAAAAAAAAAAAAAAAAAAGGAACAGATTCAAAACTGCAGCCATGGTAGCTGTGAAAACCACTAGTATAGAAGTAGAGGGGGAAAAATAGGCTTGGAACTCCCCCTGAATTCCATCCCATTTTATTGTCATCATTTGACCTTTATGGAAGATACCTGAAAAGCTCTACTCTCAAGGCTCTTTCTTTTTTTTAATTAAATGCTAAATCTTTAATCTCCAGCTAATTCAGTAAGCTTTACTGACATAATGTACTTGGTGACTTTGACTGACGTAGCTGAAAGTGAAAGTCCTCCTAGAACTCTGTTTTAGTCACGTATCCTTCACTTGAATAAGAACCTTATGCAGTCTTGAACATCATTTCTTTTTCATATCTTCTCCCTCCCCTCTGGTTTTTATTTTTTTATTGAAGCATAGTTGATTTACAATGTGTGTATATATATATATATATATGCTTCTTTCTTATATTCTTTTCCATTATGGTTTATCTCAGGATATTGAATATAGTTCCCTGTGCTATACAGTAGGATCTTGTTGTTTATCCATTCTATATGTAATAGTTTGCATCTAGGGCTTATCTTTATTTGGCCTGATTTAGAATTTGCTCTGTAAGAATAGTCATATCCCCAGGGTATGTGTCTAAAATAATCACTGACAGTTGTTTAAAAATCATACCTTCCTGAAGTAGAAATACCACTTGGGGCTAATAAAAAGCTGACAAAGAAACGTAGAACGAAAGCTGGGGAACAAGAGGACTTTAGAGGGCTTTGTAAAGCTCCTTGTATTCCTGGGAATCTAGAAAGCCACAGGCAGGTGCAGCGTTGTGAGCTTGCCTAGCAAACACCTGAGAAGGCCCAAGTCTCTCACCTACGGCTGACTTTGAGTCTCTACAACAGGAATTGAAGGTGAAGAGAGAGTTATAAATTGTCTGCTGGAGTGTTGAAGATGTGCCCAAACGTAAACACAGATGCCCTTGCCAAGGCTGGAAAACGTATTGGTCTAAGACCTTTAAGGAAATCTCAGTATAATCATTAGCTGATGACTAAACTAACTGAACAGAGACTTAAGTGGCTACGCATAGCAGAGAACACAGATTAACTGACTTAGTTCAGGAAAGTCACAAACGAGCAAAAGGTAAGTCATAAACTAAAAGAAAAAACAACCACAAAGAGCAATAGCAAAAAATCCTGGAGCGTGGAGGAAGTCTGATTTCTATCTGGTTTCCAGATTTGCCACAATATGTTATTTTTGCAAGTTTTATTTCTCAATAAAAAATTGAAACACACAAAAATATAGAAGTGTGCCTCATACCTAGGGTGGAAAACTATCAACAGAAACTGCCCTTGAGAAAGGCTAGACATTGGACTTACTGGTCAAAGATTTTAAATCAGTGATTATAAATACCTTCAAGAACTGAAGGATACTATGTCATTTCCTAGAGAATGAAAGGAAAATATAAGAATGATGTCTCAAATAGAATATCAATAAAGAGAGAGAAATAACAACATAGTTAAGAAAAAATATTTTACTTAAGAACTAAAATAACATATATGAGAAACTTACTAGGGGGACTCAATAAAAGATTTGTAATGGCAGAAGAAAGAATAGGTGAAATTTAATATAGATCTGTTGTGATTATTCAATGTAAGGAGCAGAAAGAAAAGAAAAAGATGAGTAGAGACCAAGGGACCTGTGGGACACCTTCAGGTGTAACAACATACACAAAGTGGGAGTTCCAACAGGAGAGGAATGAGAGAAAGAGACAGAAGAACTTATAAAATAAATTAGTAGAAAGTAATTTTAATGAAAATACCAAAAATTAGTATTAATAGTTGTGAAGTGACAAAATATAAAATAAATATACAAAACCCAATAGTTTTCATATACACAAGTCATTACCAGCCAGATAGTATACTGAGAAAGAAAATGTATAATTCATGATAGTACCTAGTGGGAGAAAAATCTATGAATAAATAAGAGCCTGGAACAAAATATTTGCAGCCTATATAGTAGATTAAGTGTTAATAAACATGCCGTAGAAATAAGCATATAAGAGAAATATTACTTATAAATCAATAAGATGAAGACATACAATACAGTAGAAAAATCGCAAAGTACACAAACAAAATTTAGCAGATAATTTAAAGTGAAAAATAAACCACTTTAGAAGTGTGAAAAAGGATCAGCTTTGTGAATAAACAGAGAAATACAAATTACAGCAGATCCCATTCTGTGTATAACTGTGCTGTTCAATATGGTAGACACTAGCCACATGCAGCTATTGAAATTTAAAATAATTGAAATAAAATGTAAGATTTGATTCCTTAATTGTGCTAGCCAAATTTCAAGTAATAAAGGGCTACATAGAGCTACATAGAGCTACATAGGGCTACATAGGGCTACATAGAGCTACATAGGGCTACATAGGGCTACATAGGGCTACATAGAGCTACATAGAGCTACATAGGGCTACATAGGGCTACATAGGGCTACATAGGGCTACATAGGGCCACATAGGGCCACATAGGGCCACATAGGGCCACATAGGGCTACATAGAGCTACATAGAGCTAGGGGCATAATTCCACAATTGCAGAAAATTCCATTGGGAAGAGCTGGCCTGTGAGATTTAAAATGAGGTGGTGGGAAAGGGACCCTGGTTTACTACTGGTGAGAGTATAAATGTGTCTGGTCTTTTTGGAAAGAAATGTGGTAATATCTATCAAAGTTAAAAATGGATTAAGTACATTAAGTTTTAGGAAACTGTATGATAATCATATTTTTACATATATATAAAATATAGTAGGAGGATACTCATACCATCATGTTTGTAATAGCAAGTAATTGGAAATACCCCAAATATGATTAATAAAATTTTAATTTATATAACCTATTAGGTGAAGAAAACAAGTCACAAAACAATATAAATTATATAATAAATCTGTGTGTGTGTGCATGTAGGTGCCTGACTATATAAGATCTGTAGGTGTTTATAACTTGAAAGAAATTGGTTTTTAAGGATACACAGTAAACTTGTATAATGATATGAAGGTCAACCTTAAATGGAGTTAAAGTTTGAAAGAGACTATTGCGTTTTGCTCTTTTTCTGAGGTGTTAGAGTTTTATTCCTTTTATGATTAAAAAAAAATGGGGAGGGTTGTTAAAGAAGCAAGGTAGTGGTGGAAACAATGTCCTAATTTTTTTCCCCACCATTGTAGAGATTTCACTCATATCAGGAAAATAGTGTTTGGTAATAAACATTGCCACATATGCTAAGACATGAGTGTCATGCATCCTTTTGTCCTAAAACACTGTTGCATTTAGATGTGGAATTCTCAATAATAAATAATTGCACATACTTGAGAAAAAACATAAAAGAATGCTTTCATATTTTCTAATGCAGTTCTAAACACAGTGAATTCAAATAGAATTCAATCAGTGGCTTGATTGTAGCTATACCAAAACAGCCACAGAATGAGCTACTATGCAGTTCTTCACCTCTAACTGCTGCTGTTAGCTTTAAGTGTGATTCATCTGTTGAGGGCTCAGGGTGATATATCCACTTAATCAGAGCTATGCTAGTACACAACCAAAAGAATGGAAGAGAAAGAAAGAATGGAAGAGAAAGAATGGAAGAGAAATTTGAATAATTGTTTTTGTAGAAGTAAGGAATATACATAAATTATTCTAGCTGGATTTTTAAGTCAACTAATGGAAAAAGAGATTTCATTTTAACATCAGAGCTTACAGTTAAGGCATTAAAACATATGTCTGGTTCTTTAATATGTGCAAATGGTTTCTGGTGGGAAAACATTTACATCTTGTACCTCGTCATCACTTGCATGTTAATTTTAATAATTTTAGTATGTTTCCGATGAGTCACACCTAACATTTGTTAAGACATTTATTTTACTATATACATCATACTTTTATATTTCTTAATTAAATTCCCCTTGATATTCTTAGGAAAATACTATCTGTATATTTTTAACACCATTATGTTGATAGTAAATACTTACATTGAATAAAACAGTAAAATAATAGAATGTATTTCTGAGACATCCTTCTCTTAAGCCTTTTTAATATTTCTCTCCCCATTTTCATTTACTGCTTCCCCCACATACACACCCTTAACTCAGGTGTGCTCTTGCGTTAAGGTTCCCATCACCATGGCCCGTGAAGAACAGCCCTTCCTTACTGTGGCTTAATGCTTCTTCCGACAAAATTATCATGTGTCTTCTAACCACAGGATGTTAGTTTCAGCAGGTTTTCTGCTGGAAAGCAGTTTAAAACATTGGTGGTAACAACAACAACAAAAATCCTTTTCTGAGATGCTTATATCTAGAGGTAACCCATATAAACAAAAACAATAGCAAAGTTACAGAAAGAGAACCCAAAGATGTAGAGCCTTTTGAGAGGGAGATTACTGGGGTCTTTAAGACATACTACACAAAAGCCCTTCTTGGCCCTGAATGATGTTTTAAATTAAGTATTAAAATTAATATATCCAACTTGTTTTATTTGTAAATGTTGAATTTTTCCCATTCATCATATTCCAACCAAAGAAGAGATGGATATGTTACTAGCTACAGCATTATTTTTGTCCTATAGACCGTAAGACTTGATGCACACGACCTATCAAAGGCATTTCTGCCAAAGAGCAGCAACAGAAAATTGACAGCAGAAATCCTAAGCTCTGGTTACTTATTTAAGCCTGAGTTCAGGATTTCAAGGTTATTTGCCAAAAGATGCTTTCTTAAAGTACAACATGAAGGGACTTTATGAAATTCTCCAATAGTACAGAGAATCACTAAGACTGTTCAGAAAAAAATAGTCATCTCTATAAAGGCTGTAGATACAAATACAGCAGCCCCGGAGTTAGAACAATAAAGAATACTTAGATGTCAAGGAGTCCTCTTCAAATATACACTTGGATTTGTGTTATAAACCCGACCTTCAACTGGGACCCTGAGCATGTTTTGCGGCTTCTGTCAGTTACTAGGTATGTGTTACCCAGGTCACTTAGCTAACTACATTGGGCTTCCTTACATCATTTATGGAATGACTCTTTATACCATTTGTGAAATGATGGGGAATGAATAATTGCATTTCTAAAGTCTCCCCCAGCTCTGCCACTGTATCAATTGAGGTTCTCCTCCCTCCCTCTAGAGACTTTTTAAAATTAAACTTTTTGTTTTGAGATAATTGTGGATTCACACACAGTTGTAAGGGGTAACACAGAGAGATCCCATGTACTCTTTACCCAGTTTCCTCCAAAGGTAACATCTTGTAAAAATATAGTACAATATTACAACCAGAATACTTACACTGATTCAATTAAAATACAGAACAGCTCACTATAGCTTTGATTCCTTAATATTTATCAGGTAAAGGGATGACAATCAGTGAGAGCTTACTGTATGGTGTGTTTTACATGCTTTCTTTTATTTAATTCTAAGTATAGACCACTTTAGATTAGGCCCAGCTGCAAGTGGAAGAGTCAGGTTCAAGGTCTAGCTGACATCACAGCCCTCATTCTTTCTACTACAGCATGCTGCCCCTGAAAAAAATCTCCAAGATCTTGTCATTGCTTTACGTGGCATCAAACTGCACTACACATATATAACTGGGAATAAATGGGCATCTCTTTCCATCAGGAAAACTTTGCTTCTGCAGCTTTGCTTCTGCAGCTTTGCTGAGCCTCAGATCTAGGAAGACGTAAAACATGCCCAGGTCTAGGTCACCCAGCCCATCAGCCGTTTAGTCAGGATTAAATCTGCAGTGTCTGTCTTCTGGATGCCCTCCTTTCTTTTTCACCTTTTGTACCATAGCCTCATTCTCTGAATGATAAATGATAGCAGAGTGCAGCAGAGAAAGAAGCAAGGACATTGTGGAAGGAGTCATTTGTATGTTCCAAAGGAAGAAAAGTAATTTTACAATAAAATCTGCTCAGACGAGTTATTTATGTTAAAAAAAAAAAAAACACACACTATATTACAAAATTATAAATGCAAACCTGAAAACCATGCTATTTGGACAGTCTTCTGTGATCACCCTTCCAATCTTCTGAGGTGTCAAACAGCAAAGTCTTTCTGAGCTGCTCGGGACTCAGCCCCTTACCAGTACGATATTGGAGTAACAATTAATTTACACAATGAATATGCATTGAACATCTACTGAGTGTCAGAATTAGAATACTGGGGACAAAAACAGCCCCTAACGCCTTTGTAAGGGGGGCACAGAATTTTAATGAATAGTTCTACAAATAGATATATTCCATATGCATTATGGAGGGAATCCATAAGGCATTATGATAATGCATAAAAGGGCAAATTAATCTGAGAGTTCAGAGAAAACTGTTTAAGGAATTAACATTTAATATGGGAACTGAAGGTCGAAAGGATAGCTTTTCTTGCTCAGAAAGAGGCCTTGTGGCCCAGGTGCTGGTTTCATCTGAATGCTTGCCCATTCATTTACCAGTGATTCCTGCTGTCCACTGAGTCCTTAACTGGGTTTATCAGCTGTAACTCTTACACATGTTCTCTCCTTGTGGCCTGAGCTTCTGCACCACATGGTGGCTGGATTTCAAGGATGAGGAATGAGGGAGGAGTTAATGCATGATAAATCTATTGGTAAATCTGTCCCTTAGAGGTCAATATGATTGATATTTGACACATCGTTAAACAAGCAAATGGACATTAAAACATCTAAAATTACATATGTGATAAATATTCCTGTTTTTACTAAATAAAAAGTTCTGGAATTAAAATTTAGGTTTTGTATCTATAATACCAAAATAGACTTGCAACTTTTTACGACTCAGCTAAAAGGGTTAGGATAGCAGCTGAACTGGGCCCTATTTTATAGGTTTGAACTATAGCAGTTAATTGTCCTCCACTTTCTGCTCCTGTGAACAAAAAATTATTTGCTTTCTAAAGGAGTTAGCTCCATTCACATTAACCCACGTTCACTTCTTTCTCATTGATGACCTCTGTCTTGCCACTTATTCCTGGGTGAGCAAACCTAATATTACGACTGCAACAAATAACTGCAGCTGTCCTAACAGAGAGATTCTCAAAGGAAAAAGGGGAATAAGCAGAGAGAAAGGAGAAACAGAAAAACGTTGTTAGTGGTCGAGTGCGCGGGCTCTGAAGTTAACCACCTGAGTTTGAAATCAAGTTCTACAGCTTATCAGTTGGGTGACTTGTTAACTTCTTTGTACCCTGGTTTCCTTTCTGTGACATAAGGTTTTAAAAATAGAACCAAAAAAATCAAGTTGTTTAAGTATAAAACAAGATAAAGTTTATAAAACACAGCCTAGTGCTTGGCATATTTTAAGCCCTCAGGAAATGTGAGCTCTTAGGCCATAATTATTTTTATTAATAAGGAAAATGGTACCAGTGAGGGTGAGCACGTGGGGATCTAGGCTGATGTGGGTGTTACCGTATGGATACTGTCCAGCATCTAGTCTTCCAGTGCAATAGGCATCAGGTAGCCCTGGGAGAGTAGCTTAGTTTCATTGGGAGATAGCATAAGTGCATGCGACACGGGCCTCTCTGTGTACCTGGACCTCTCATACTTCCCCAAGAATTTGATTGGGTTAGTTCCATTATCATCCACAATGGCCCCTGCATTTTCACCTGGACATAGTTACTTTAACTCTGTGTCTAAGCAATTGAGGTTTTTTGCTTTTGTCTCACGGGCTCAATATAGAATCGCTTGTGCTTAAAAGGGAAAAGTGGGCCTGGCAGACTTCTAAAGTTTGATAAGTTCTGTCCGAAAATAGGCATGTTTGGGAAAAAAGAACACACAGCTGAGTTCCTATCCACCCCAGAGAGGTGAGGACTCCCTCCCTCTGATGCCCTTGTCAGTCACTGGCTGCTTATAAATGGCCCTACTCTCCCGTGTAGCCGCTTCTGCTCAGCTTTCCATCCTGGTGACAGTTAAGTCCCAAGCTGACTGTATTCGTCAGGGCTTTGCAAAGGAACAGAAGCAATAGGATATATAGAGATAATATCAGAGGAGATTTACTGAGGAAATTTGGCTCATGTGTTTAGGGAGGCCAAAAAGTTCCACACTCTCACCCATAAGCTAGAGGACCAGGAGAGCCAATAGTATAATTCAGGCTGAGCCCAAAGACCTGAGAACCAGGGAACCCAATGGTGTAATTCCCTGTCCCAGGCCAGAGTCCTGAGAGCCAGGGGACCATTGGTGTAAGTCCCAGAGTCTGAAGGCCTGAGAAACAGGAGCTCCAGAGTCTGAGGGCAGGAAAAGATGGATGTCCACCTCCAAAAGGGAGAGCAAGAATTCACCTTTCCTTTGCCATGTTTTATTCCATTTGGGCCCTCAAAGGACTGGATGATGCCAGCCCACTTTGGTGAGGGTGGATCTTCTTTACTCAATCTATTGATTCAAATGCTAATCTCTTCTGGAAATACACACATTGTTTCACACCCAGAAATAGTGTTTTACCAGCTGTCTGGGCATCCCTTAGGTCAGGCAAGGTGACACCTAAAATCACCTATCATTGTTGACCAAATGCCTCTCATTCACTATCATGCTTTTATCTTTGGGACCCAAGGTCAACCTGTCCTATGTCCTTATTTTTTTCACCTGTCACCCAAACATAGACTCCTGGGATTAAATAGTGTTTTGACTTATGTCAATACTACTTTAAGTTTCTGTTTCCTGACCCCATCCTCTCTCTCTTCTATTTTCCCTACATTCTTTCCCTAAATCTACCACTCCATTAGTAATGAACTTCAGAGATCCTAAAACTCTTCACAAAATATTTTGTGCACTTTGGAGTTACATGAAATATTGTTTTCCCTAGAAGTCCTTGATTAACCTTTTCTTCTTCCAAGCAAATCTACATATCCTCTCTCTTCTTATCTCTGAGTTGAGAGGCAGCATCTGAACATCTATGCACTCCACTGTCACTTTTAGACTCTTCGTCCTCTGCCTTCTTATAAAAATTACATGCTCTTTCATGGTTCATGCCAATCACCTACATGATCTCCATCTCTCTTAGGACTAAAAAGCAACCCAGAAGCTGTTTTTAAACATGGGTTTAATTCTTTTCTGTAGCTAACATGGTCTAGCTCCAAAACCCGTGGGATTTATGCTGTGAAGTTCCTACTGGGGCTTTCCAAAAATTCCACACAACATGGTTTTTTTCCACCTAAACTTGTGGTTCCCATTTTTAAGTCTGAAACTGTGAAGGATCTATGTTATTCTACTTATAAGTTAGCCGGCCATTCTTCATCTATTGATCTATCTACCATCTATCTCTCTCCTAAGAGAAACTGCAGACTTCTGTATGAGAGAACAGACAGTTTACCCATAGAGCATCTTAGCTGTGCCCTAACTCCCCCTGGGGCAACACAGTGAGGGCCAAGGATCACTTCTGCATGCAGAGGTTGTACTATAGAATATGATCCCTGAAATTGGGACAACTAGAACTTATAGGGCAGCTGACACATCTGCCTTCCTCCTCTCCAGAAAGAGACTTTTGCTCTGGAATATAAACACATTTTCTCCAGGGAGGAGAAGAAAAAGTCTCTAGCTTTTTTTTTTCTTTTTTAACATCATTATTGGAGTATAATTTACAATGGTGTGTTAGTTACTGCTGTATGACAAAGTGAATCAGCTATACATATACATATATCCCCATATCTCCTCCCTCTTGCGTCTCCCTCCCACCCTCCCTGTCCCACCCCTCTAGGTGGTCACAAAGCACCTAGCTGATCTCCCTGTTCTATGCAGCTGCTTCCCACTAGCTATCTATTTTAAAATTGGTAGTGTATATATGTCCATGCCACTCTCTCACTTCATCCCAGCTTACCCTTCCCCTTCCCTGTGTCCTCAAGTCCATTCTCTACATCTGTGTCTTTATTCCTGTCCTTCCCCTAGGTTCTTCAGAACCATTTTCTCTTTTTACATTCCATATATATGCCTTAGCATACAGTATTTGCTTTTCTCTTTCTGACTTACTTCACTCTGTGTGACAGACTCTAGGTCCATCCACCTCAGTACAAATAACTCAATTTCGTTTCTTTTTATGGCTGAGTAATATTCCATTGTATATATGTGCCACATCTTCTTTATCCATTCACCTGTCGATGGACACTTAGGTTGCTTCCATGTCCTGGCTATTGTAAATAGTGCTGGAATGAACACTGTGGTGCATGTCTCTTTTTGAATTATGGTTTTCTCAGGGTATATGCCCAGTAGTGGGATTGCTGGGTCATATGGTAGTTCTATTTTTAGGTTTTTAAGGAACCTCCTTACTGTTCTCCATAGTGGCTGTATCAATTTACATTCCTACCAACAGTATAAGAGGGCTCCCTTTTCTCCACACCCTCTCCAGCATTTATCGTTTGCAGATTTTTTGATGATGGCCATTCTGACTGGTGTGAGGTGATACATCCCTGCAGTTTTGATTTGCATTTCTCTAATGATTAGTGATGTTGAGCATCCTTTCATGTGTTGGTTGAAAATCTGTATATCTTTGAAGAAATGTCTATTTAGTCTTCTGCCCATATTTGGATTAGGTTGTTTGTTTCTTTGATATTGACCTGCATGAGCTGCTTGTATATGTTCAAGATTAATCCTTTGTCAGTTGCTTCATTTGCAAATATTTTCTCCCATTCTGAGGGTTGTCTTTTACATGGTTTCCTTTGCTGTGCAAAAGCTTTTAAGTTTCATTAGGTCCCATTTGTTTGTCTTTGTTTTTATTTCCATTTCTCTAGGAGGAAGGTCAAAAAGGATCTTGCTGTGATTTATGTCATAGAGTGTTCTGCCTGTGTTTTCCTCTAAGAGTTTGATAGTATCTGGCCTTACATGTAGGTCTTTAATCCATTTTGAGTTGATTTTTGTCTATGGTGTTAGGGAGTGTTCTAATTTCATTCTTTTACATGTAACTGTCCAGTTTTCCCAGCACCACTTATTGAAGAGGCTGTCTTTTCTCCATTGTATATTCATGCCTCCTTTATCAAAGATAAGATGACCATATGTGCATGGGTTTATCTCTGGGTGCTCTATGCTGTTCCGTTGATCTATATTTCTGTTTTTGTGCCAGTACCATACTGTATTGATTACTGTAGCTTTATAGAATAGTATAGTCGCAAGTCTGGGAGACTGATTCCTCCAGCTCCATTTTGCTTTCTCAAGATTCCTTTGGCTATTCGGGGTCTTTTGTGTTTCCATACAAATTGTGAAAATTTTTGTTCTCCTGTGAAAAATGCCATTGGTAGTTTGATAGGGATTGCATTGAATCTGTAGATTGCTTTGGGTAATATAGTCATTTTCACAATGTTGATTCTTCCAATCAAAGAACATGGTATATCTCTCCAACTTCCCTCTTATAACTGCTTTTGCTGCATCCCATAGATTTTGGGTCATCGAGTTTACATTATCATTTGTTTCTAGGTATTTTTTGGTTTCCTTTTTGATTTCTTCAGTGATCTCTTGGTTATTTACTAGTGTATTGTTTAGCCTCCATGTGTTTGTAAATTTTTACAGTTTGTATTCCTGTAATTGATATCTAGTCTCATAGCTTTGTGGTCAGAAAAGATACTTGATATGATCTCAATTTTCTTAAATTTACCAAGGCTTGATTTGTGACCCAAGATATGATCTGTCCTGGAGAATGTTCCATGAGCATTTGAGAAGAAAGTGTATTCTGTTGTTTTTGGATGGAATGTCCTATAAATATCAATTAAGTCCATTTTGTCTGATGTGTCATTTAAAGCTTGTGTTTCCTTATCTATTTTCATTTTGGATGATCTGTCCCTTGGTGAAAGTGAGGTGTTAAAGTCCCCTACTATGATTGTGTTGCTGTCGAGTTCCCCTTTTATGGCTGTTACTATTTGCCTGATGTATTGAGGTGCTCCTATGTTGGGTGCATAAATATTTACAATTGTTACATCTTCTTCTTGGATTGATCCCTTGATCATTATATAGTGTCCTTCTTTGACTCTCGTAATATTCTTTATTTTAAAGTCTATTTTGTCTCACATGAGAATTGCTATTCCAGCTTTCTTTTGATTTCCTTTTGCATGGAATATCTTTTTCATCCCCTCACTTTCAGTGTGTATGTGTCCCCAGGTCTGAAGTGGTTCTCTTGTAGACAGCATATATATGGGTCTTGTTTTTGTATCCAATCAGCCAGTCTGTACCTTTGTGTTGGAGCATTTAATCACATTTATGGTAATTATTGATATGTATATACCTATTACCATTTTCTTAATTGTTTTGGGGGTGTTATTGTAGGTCTTTTCCTTCGTTTATGTTTCCTGCCTAGAGAAGTTCCTTTAGCATTTGTTGTAAAGCTGGTTTGGTGGTGCTGAATTCTCAGCTTTTGCTTGTCTGTAAAGGTTTTAATTTCTCCATTGAATCTTAATGAGATCTTTGCTGGGTAGAGTAATCTTGATTGTAAGTTTTTCCCTTTCATCACTTTAAATCTCTCCTGTCATACCCTTCTGGCCTGCAGAGTTTCTGCTGAGAAATCAGCTGTTAACTTTATGGCGATTCCCTTGTATGTTATTTGTTTCTTTTCCCTTGCTGATTTTAATACTTTTTCTTTGTATTTAATTTTTGATTGCTTAATTAATATGTGTCTTGACGTGTTTTTCCTTGAATTTATTCTGTATGAGATTCTCTGTGCTTCCTGCACTTACTATTTCTTTTCCCATATTAAGGAAGTTTTCAAGTATGGTCTCTTGAAATACTTGCTCAGACCCTTTCTTTTTCTCTTCTTCTTCTGGGACCCCTAAAATTCGAATGCTGGTGTTTAATGTTGTCCCAGATGTTTGAGACTGTGCTCAATTCTTTTCATTCTTTTTTCTTTATTCTGCTCTGCAGTAGTTATTTCCACTATTTTATCTTCCCAGCCACTTATCCTTTCTTCTGCCTGAGTTATTCTGCTATTGATTCCTTCTGGAGAATTTTTAATTTCACTTATTGTATTTTTCATCATTGTTTGTTTGCTCTTTACTTCTTCTAGGTCCTTGATTAAATGTTTCTTGTATTTTCTCCATTCTATTTGCAAGATTTTGGATATCTTTACTATCATTACTCTGAATTCTATTTCACGTAGACTGCCTATTTCCTCTTCATTTGTTTGGTCTTGTGGGTTCTTACTTTGCTCCTCCATCTGCTGTGTATTTCTCTGTCTTCTCATTTTACTTATCTTACTGCGTTTGAGGTCTCCTTTTCGCAGGCTGCATGTTCGTAGTTCCCGTTTTGTTTGGCGTCTGCCACCAGTGGGTAAGGTTGATTCAGTGGGCTGTGTAGGCTTCCTGGTGCCTATGTTCTGGTGGATGAGGCTGGATCTTGTCTTTCTGGTGGGCAGGACCACGTCTGGTGGTGTGTTTTGGGGTGTCTGTGAACTTATGTTGATTTTAGGCAGCCTCTCTGCTAATGGTGGGGTTGTGTTCCTGGCTTGCTAGTTTTTTGGCATAGGGTGTCCAGCACTGTAGCTTTCTGTTCATTGAGTGGAGCTGGGTCTTAGTGTTGAGGTGGAGATCTCTGGGACAGCTTTTGCCATTTGATATTACATGGGATTGGGAGGTCTCTGGTGAACCAATTTCCTGATCTCGGCTCACTCACCTAAGAGGCTCAGGCCTGACACCCGGCTGGAACACCAAAGCCCTGGCAGCCAGATGGCTCAGAAGAGAGAAAAAGAAAAAGAAAAAAGAAAAATAAAATAAAATAAAGTTATTAAAAGAAAAAATTTTAAAATATATTATAAAAAATAAATAAGAAAGAAAGAAGAGAGCAATCAAACCAATAAACAAATCCACCAATGATAACAAGTGCTGAGAACTATACTAAAAAAAAGAAAAGAAAAAACAAAAACAAACAAAAAAACCAGACAGACAGAATCCTAGGACAAATGGTAAAAGCAAAGCTATACAGACAAAATCACACAAAGAAGCATACACACTCACCAAAAGTCAAAAAGGAAAAAATAAAAACTATATATATATATATATATATATATATATATAAAAAATAAAAAAGGAAGAGAGCAACCAAATCAATAAATCTACCAATGATAATAAACTCTAAATATTAACCTAATATAAACTTAAAAACCGAAAGCAAACCCCAAGTCTACAGTTGCTCCCAATGTCCACCTCCTTAATTTGGGATGATTGGTTGTCTATTCAGGTATTCCACAGATGCAGGGTACATCAAGTTGATGGTGGAGATTTAATCCGCTGCTCCTGAGGCTGCTGGGAGAGATTTCCCTTTCTCTTCTTTGTTCGCACAGCTGCCGGGGTTCAGCCTTGGTTTTGGCCCCGCCTCTGCGTGTAGGTCACCCTCTGGCATCTGTTCTTCACCCAGACAAGATGGGGTTAAAGCAGCAGCTGATTAGGTGGCTCTGGCTCGCTCAGGCCAGGTGGAGGGAGGGGTACAGGATGTGGGGCGAGCCTACGGCGGCAGAGGCCAGTGTGACATTGCACCAGCCTGAGGTGCGCCGTGCGTTCTCCCGGGGCATTTGTCCCTGGATCACAGGGCCCTGGCAGTGTCGGGCTGCACAGGCTCCCGGGAGGGGTTGTCGATAGTGACCTGTGCTCGCACACAGGCTTCTTGGTGGTGGCAGCAGCAGCCTTAGCGTCTCATGCCCGTCTCTGGGGTCTGCGCTGATAGCCGCGGCTTGCGCCCGTCTCTGGAGCTTGTTTAGGCGGTGCTCTGAGTCCCCTCTCCTCGCACACCCCGCAACAATGGGCTCTTGATGCTTAGACAGTTACAGACTTTTCCCCGGACTCCCTCCCGGCTAGCCGTGGCGCACTAGCCCCCTGCAGGCTGTGTTCACACAGCCAACCCCAGTCCACTCCCTGGAATCCGACCTCCGAAGCCCGAGCCTCAGCTCCTAGCCCCGCCCGCCCCGGCGGGGGAGCAGACAAGCCTCTCGGGCTGGTGAGTGCCGGTCGGCACTGATCCTCTGTGCAGGAACCTCTCTGCTTTGCCCTCCGCACCCCTGTTGCTGCGCTCTCCTCCGCGGCTCCAAAGCTTTCCCCCTCCACCACCCGCAGTCTCCGCCCGTGAAGGGGCTTCTAGTGTGTGGAAACCTTTCCTCCTTCATGACTCCCTCCCACTGGTGCAGGTCCCATCCCTATTCTTTTGTCTCTGTTTTTTCTTTTTCCCTACCCAGGTATGTGGGGACTTTCTTGCCTTTTGAGAGGTCTGAGGTCTTCTGCCAGCGTTCGGTAGGTGTTCTGTAGGAGTTGTTCCACGTGTAGATGTATTTCTGATGTATTTGTGGGGAGTAAGGTGATCTCCGTGTCTTACTCCTCCGCCATCTTGAAGGTGCCCCCAAGTCTCTGGCTTTTATCCACCACTTTGGCATATAAACAAATGGCCTCAGGGGAGATCTGTATTTAAGACTGCTATTCAATCACTCTTCATTCAGAAAGCCAGGACCATCCAGAAATGTGAGAACAATAGTAGTTTCACAAGACTCTGGCCCAAGTGGTAGAACTGCTTTCATAGCCACGTTTTCCTGCCCTGGATCCCACTCACATCTGGCAGTCTTTCGTGACATCTACTACAGGTCAGAGCATTATTGTTACCAATGGAATATTCTGCCACAGACCCAAAGATGCTTTCTTCTTAGCTTTCTACACTCCTAAGTCCTCTTAGGTGTGAGATGCAGTAATTTTGCAGGGGACATCCCAGCATAGCTTGGATCATTGGGCCCCTCAAAACTTTACCAATATAGTGGGCCCTGATTCTTCATAGGTTTTATTTCCTATCCTCTGTAGTTCATATGCATTTAATCAAAACCTCTAACATATTTGCAACTTCTTGCTCATTTGGTTCTGTTAACGTGATGTTGCCCGTAAAGCATACTAATGTGGTGTTCTGTAAATGTTCAGATGGTCCGGATCTCTTCTAAATATATTATGATAGATGGCAGGAGAGTTAATGTAGCCCTGAAGCAAGACCATAAAAGTATACTGCTGTCTGTTCCAAATGACTGCAACTTTTTTTTTTTCCACCTTCCTTCTTAATAGAAATAGGAATGAAAACAGTTTGTTAGATCAGTGGCCACCCACCACGTATCTGAGCCCATGCTAAAATATCCACATTCTGTACGGCAAACAGAATTTGCTCGATTAGTGAATTAATTTGGGATATAGTGGGGACTCTCACCCCTGCATTTTCTGAGACGTTGATATCTGCCATTCCCTCCAAGATGCAATACTGTTTTTGATTTACTAACTTGGCCAGTGGGGGTGGGTTGGGATGGTGACAGTGTCAGGTGTTTCCATGTGGCCTTTCCCACTACAATCTACTAATCGGGAGAAGGCACTGTCAACTGAAAAACAAAACAAAACACACAACCTAAAAGTTGAGAATTATGTTTTATTTGGTGGATTTTCTGAGGACTGAAGCCCGAAAGATGGCCTCCCGGATAGCTCTGAGGGACTGCTCCAAAGAGGTAAAAGAAGAGCCAGGATATATAGGAGCTTTTGCAACGAAAACCAGGGAGTCAGAATATCAAAAGATTAATGTTAATTAAAGAAAACCAGACATCTCAAGTTAATGAATTTAGTGCTTTTCTGAGTATGGGAAGATGCTCGAGTCTGGGTTCATTGAAATCATTCCTTTGATATGCACCTCAGCTACCTAGGGCCAGCATCCTGCTTTTCTCTTCTTGGGTCCCCTCAGGGTGCATAGCTGGGTGTGGCTGTAGGGTCTGCTGGCTTGATGGCTGCAACATCCTTTGTTTCCTGATGTGGCAGGTGACATTTCTCATCCACAGAACTTCCGTTGGAGTCTAAGAACAACCGAGTATATCCATACCTATGATATTATTCAGGGCCGGGTCCCAGAGAAATGACCATTGGGTGATTCTGGGGACCCAGGGAACTCCCTGTGAGCCAAACTGGGACAATATTGTATTTATTATGTTTCACATTCCCGAGCATCAAGTTAGCTCAGACCCAGTGTCTAATCTTCTTGGAAATATTTCCATACTCCCTTCCTCTTAGTATATGGTTACTTGAGTAAATGGCTGGAAGTCTCTTTGAGGAAAGACTGTGGGGACCATTTGTCTACATGCTGCCCACTTGCATGGTTTTGCAGGGCCCTTCCTCCTGAGCTCTTCAGTCAATATGTTTCAGATCTGCAAAATGGCTCAGGTCTAGAGACTGGGCAAGAATTTGAAATATTTTATTGGAAGGTGCCCTCAGCTTTCTTTCTTAAATTCTTATGATTATATGGATTGAGTAATACCCTTTTGGTTACCCTCCTAGGTTGCTTTCAGGGAAGCTATGTTTTTTTCACCATTTCCATGGTGCCCTGTGGTTCAGGGCACTCCAGCCTTGCAGCTCACTGAGTTCATTGTAACAGCCTGGCTTTGAGTTCATTGTAACTTCTGACAGCTAAGTGCCATTACCTAGCCTCTAGTATTTTGGAATTCTGTCATTCCTAATTCTATTATTGAACCCACTTGTAATAGAATCTCCTTCTGTTTTCCCTTACTTACAGAGGAAAAGTCATCACTGAGTGTCTCAATGACGCTGGTGCCCCTCTCACTGGAGCATAATTTATCACTTTTGTAGAAGTATCCTCCAACTCCACCCACAGAACATGCTCAGCTGGTAGAGTTTCTAACTTTATGTCCATATCCATCTAGATGCCTACTTCCACTGTCTGCAGTTATTCCATTTCTATTTCACTTACTGTGGGCCAGTGTTCTCTCCAAACTTCTGAGTGTCATCCAAATTAGAATTAGAACCATCTAATTAGCATATTAAGAATTAGCATATTAGCACCATCATCTAGGGTCCTCTCCAGATTATTAGATTTTGTATGATGGGAGAATACTCATGTCAATAGACTCTCCATTAGCCATCCTTCTGTACCATCCACTCGGCCCCCCAACTTCACAGTCTAGCACTCTCAGGATCCAGTTCTTTATATCATTTCCAGGCTCCTGCTGGTACCTGTAGGCTAAATCATGCAGTTTTTCAAGATATAGTCCATTTCCTCTCTTCCAGGCCCAGCACTACACTGGCCGTACTCTGATGCAGCTGATGCTACTACTTGGTCTGGTGGCTAGGAACGGATGTGGGGCTAGATTCTTATGATGGGGCAGGGGTACAATCTAGAGGCTGCTGCGTTGTCTTCAAGCAAGAGAAAACTGGGAACTTTTGATTCCTCCTCTAACAGGGAGGTGTGGAAACTTCCTGTAGATCCAGAGGGTTCAAGGGGATCTGAAACTTCAATAACATCTACCCACATGGCCCCACCCCATGACTCAGAGTCTTACTGCTCTCCCGCTGGACCCTTGACTTGATGTAGTTGAGACTTCAGCCTTCTTTAGAGACAAGCTACTAGCCCAGATCCTCTGCTTTATCTGTTCTAGGTTGTAAAAGATAAAGAGTTACTTTATATGTGGCCTAAGAGGACCTCTGACTGTCACATTTTGCTTTTGATTTGTGAAATTACCCTCAGTCTTTCAGTGTCCTTCTCCATGTATCAGTTACGCTCACCAAGAGCCATCTGATTCCATTGTCCTTAAAATTAGTGCTTCTACTGAACCTTCCAAAAGCCTCATGTGTTGAACCAGCCAGTACTGTTCCCTTTTCTGGTGTTTCATCCATTTCATCTGGAGAAAGTATAATAATGGCCAATTGCATCAAACTTCATTCTGTTTTCTTGTTTGATACCTTTCTTTTCCACTAAGCAAAATTCAAACTGAGTTGTAAGCCCCTACTTCAGTGTTGGGCACAACATAATTATTAAGTGTGTAAATATTAGATTTCTTTTAGGGTCTGTGTGATGATTTTCACTAATTCCAATAATTTATTCCTTTTTAATATAGTGCACATAGAACCAGGCTAATTTTAATAGTTTCTATGTTGGAATTGGATTCTGTCTATTGGAAATAGATTGCAGCTAAGCCAGTGGTTATCATTGATCGAAAATCTGCCTGGTCAGGCCAATGTGATGGGTTAGGGTCTGATCAAGATGGCTCCAGGCCATAGCTTTTGCTCAAGCTTATCAGAAGTAGACATTAGGATTCTAGACAGAGCCTCTCTGCGTGTAATGAAATAAGTTTCAGTTGTACTTCAAGGTTAAAATTAGAATCAACTGTGTCAATATTAGTTTCATCAACCATATTACTTACATGGAGAAGTCATCACCTTTACGCGCGCGCGCACACACACACACACACACACACACACACAGAGTTTCCCGTTAAAATTTTAAAATTGAATTATGACTCACAATGGACACCAGCAAAATTCTGGTAATGTTGCCTTAACCTGTGGAACATAATGGAATCAGTCTTCATAGCCTCCTTTGTCTGTACTCACAGAGACATCTGCCTCTCCTTCCCAGTGTAATTTCTTTCAAGGCGGAATGGCATGCTCTCACAGCAGGGATGCCATTCTAGCTAGTTTTTGTCCTTGAGGTTGAAGGGCAAGGTCTCCAAGTTTAATTGATTTCTTTCTTCCAAAGAAAGAAAGGACAAGAAATATGGAGGCTAGTGGAAAACCCCTGGTGTTTGCACGGATGTCATTTGCCAGTGTGCAAAACAGCACGGCTTTCATCTCCTCACCAACATCCATGCTTGGTTCCTGTCATCCGTACACTGCTGGTATCTGGCCCTGAATCTAACACACCACTGAATGTACAAAGGAATCTGTTGTTGTTTTTTGGGCATTTCTGTTGCTGCTTGAGCCCCACTGATGTTGCTCCAGCTCAGCAGTCAGCTGCTCAGACAATGAGAGCCTGTCTCCTCATCTTGCAATTTCCTGTTTCCCACTCTCCACTCCCATGATCCAACAAAAGGAATTCATTAAAGGAGTTAAGTGTTTGGTTATTATCAGAGGAGGGAAAACAAATTGAGCTATTTTTGACCACAGAGGTCTTTCACAACAGCCACTGAAGTCAGCTCTTTCCTCACTTACAGTAATCATAAAAAATCAGCCATGGTTTCTAGCGGTCACTGCATTATGCCAGCCTAGAATGGGCAGAAGAAACCAAGTACAAATTATGTAATTATTTGAAGAACTCATTGTTTTCTTTTGTTCTTTGCTTATTTATGTGCCACTTGTATCATCACTGAATTTCTTGGTAAGTTCTGAATATAAAGGCAAGTAAGGCTGACATATGACTATTAATTTTCCTGGAGAGCAAATAAAAAACCTCTTTACTAACTCCAATAGCAGTCAGTAAGAGTAAACATCTTTAAAAGTAGTCAGAGCCTCTAATATCTTGTAATGTATGAAAGAAAACCCTAGCTTATTTCTAAAAGGAAACACCCCATGTATTTTTGATATATATATTATTGAGAAAAGTTAGGTTATTCTTTTATCATACCACTACGTTTTCAATTTTCTATAAAATTTAATAGAGTTAAATTATTACGTTTCACGTGCAAAGAACAAACAGGAAAAAAGAAACATTAAAGCCTACTGAGCTTTTTGGTTATTCAAGTATGTGTGTGTGTGTGTGTGTGTGTGTGTGTGTGTATGTATATATATATATTTGAAAATGTATATATATTGAATATATATATATTCTATATATATATATTTTTTAACGTCTTTATTGGAGTATAATTGCTTTACAGTGGTGTGTTAGTTCCTGCTTTATAACAAAGTGAATCAGTTATACATGTTCCCATATCTCTTGCCTCTTGCGTCTCCCTCCCTCCCACCCTCCCAATCCCACCTCTCTAGGTGGTCACAAACCACCTAGCTGATCTCTCTGTGCTATGCGGCTGCTTCCCACTAGCTATCTGTTTTACATTTGGTAGTGTATATAAGTCCATGCCACTCTCTCACTTTGTCACAGCTTACTCTTCCCCCTCCCCGTATCCTCAAGTCCATGCTCTAGTAGGTCTGTGTCTTTATTCCCGTCTTACCCCTAGGTTCTTCATGACCTTTTTTTTTTTTCTTAGATTCCATATATATCTGTTAGCATACGGTATTTGTTTTTCTCTTTCTGACTTACTTCACTCTGTATGACAGACTCTAGGTCCATCCACTTCACTACAATAACTCAATTTCGTTTCTTTTTATGGCTGAGTAATATTCTATTGTATATATGTGCCACATCCTCTTTATCCATTCATCTGTTGATGGACACTTAGGTGGCTTCCCTGTCCTGGCTATTGTAAATACAGCAGTAATGAACATTGTGGTACATGACTCTTTTTGAATTATGTATTTTTCAGGGTATATGCCCAGTAGTGGGATTGCTGGGTCGTATGGTAGTTCTATTTGTAGTTTTTTAAGGAACCTCCATACTGTTCTCCATAGTGGCTGCATCAATTTACATTCCAACCAGCAGTGCAAGATTGTTCCTTTTTCTCCACACCCACTCCAGCATTTATTGTTTCTAGATTTTTTGATGATGGCCATTCTGACTGGTGTGAGATGATATCTCATTGTCGTTTTCATTTGCATTTCTCTAATGATTAATGATGTTGAGCATTCTTTCATGTGTTTGCTGGCAGTCTGTATATCTTCTTTAGAGAGATGTCTATTTGGATCTTCTGCCCATTTTTGGATTGGGTTGTTTGTTTTTTTAATATTGAGCTGCATGAGCTGCTTGTAAATTTGGAGATTAATCCTTTGTCAGTTGCTTCATTTGCAAATATTTTCTCCCATTCTGAGGGTTGTCTTTTGGTCTTGTTTATAGTTTCCTTTATTGTGCAAAAACTTTGAAGTTTCATTAGGTCCCATTTGTTTATTTTTGTTTTTTATTTCCATTTCTCAAGGAGGTGGGTCAAAAAGGATCTTGCTGTGATTTATGTCATAGAGTGTTCTGCCAATCTTTTCCTCTGAGTTTGATAGTGTCTGGCCTTACATTTAGGTCTTTAATCCATTTTGAGTTTATTTTTGTATATGGTGTTAGGGAGTGTTCTAATTTCATACTTTTACAGGTATCTGTCCTTTTTTCCCAGCACCACTTATTGAAGAGGCTGTCTTTTCTCCACTGTATATTCTTGCCTCCTTTATCAAAGATAAGGTGACCATATGTGTGTGAGTTTATCTCTGGGCTTTCTATAGTGTTCCATTGATGTATATTTCTGTTTCTGTACCAGTACCATACTGTCTTGATTACTGTAGCTTTGTAGCATAGTCTGAAGTCAGGGAGCCTGATTCCTCCAGCTCCGTTTTTCTTTCTCAAGATTGCTTTGGCTATTCGGGGTCTTTTGTGTTTCCATACAAATTGTGAAAGTTTTTGTTCTAGTTCTGTGAAAAATGCCAGTGGTAGTTTGATAGGGATTGCATTGAATCTGTAGATTGCTTTGGGTAGTAGAGTCATTTTCACAATGTTGATTCTTCCAATCCAACAACATGTTATATCTCTCCATCTGTTTGTGTCATCTTTAATTTCTTTCATCAGTGTCTTATAATTTTCTGCATACAGGTCTTTTGTCTCCTTAGGTAGGTTTATTCCTAGATATTTTATTCTTTTTGTTGCAATAGTAAATGGGAGTGTTTTCTTAATCTCACTTTCAGATTTTTCATCATTAGTGTATGGGAATGCAAGAGATTTCTGTGCATTAATTTTGTATCCTGCTACTTTACCAAACTCATTGAATAGCTCTAGTAGTTTTCTGGTAGCATCTTTAGGTTTCTCTATGTATAGTATCATGTCATCTGCAAACAGTGACAGCTTTACTTCTTTTCTGATTTGGATTCATTATATTTCTTTTTCTTCTATGATTGCTGTGGCTAAAACTTCCAAAACTATGTTGAATAATAGTGGTAGAAGTGGGCAACCTTGTCTTGTTCCTGATCTTAGCGGTAATGCTTTCTGTTTTTCACCACTGAGGATGATGTGGCTGTGGGTTTGTCATCTATGGCTTTTATTATGTTGAGGAGAGTTCCCTCTATGGCTACTTTCTGGAGGGTTTTTGTCATAAATGGGTATTGAATTTTGTCAAAAGTTTTCTCTGTATCTATTGAGTTGATCATATGGATTTTCTCCTTCAATTTTTTAATATGGTGTATAACGCTGATTAATTTGTGTATATTGAAGAATCCCTGCATTCCTTGGATAAACCCCACTTGATCATAGTGTATGATCCTTTTAATGTGCTGTTGGATTCTGTTTGCTAGTATTTTGTTGAGGATTTTTGTATCTATGTTCATCAGTGATATTGGCCTGTAGTTTTCTTTCTTCCTGACATCTTTGTCTGGTTTTGGTATCAGAGTGATGGTGGCCTCGTAGAATGAGTTTGGGAGTGTCCCCCCCTCTGCTGTATTTTGGAAGAGTTTAAGAAGGATAGGTGTCAGCTCTTCTCTAAATGTTTGATAGAATTCGCCTGTGAAGCCGTCTGGTCCTGGACTTTTGTTTGTTGGAAGATTTTTAATCAGAGGTTCAATTTCAGTGCTTGTGATTGGTCTGTTCATATTTTCTATTTCTTCTTGGTTCAGTCTCAGCAGGTGGTGCATTTCTAAGAATTTGTCCATTTCTTCCAGGTTGTGCATTTTATTGGCATAGAGTTGCTTCTAGTAATCTCTCATGATCTTTTGTATTTCTGCAGTGTCAGTTGTTACTTCTCCTTTTTAATTTCTAGTTCTATTGATTTGAGTCTTCTCCCTTTGTTTCTTGATGAGTCTGGCTAATGGTTTATCAATTTTGTTTATCTTCTCAAATAACCAGCTTTTAGTTTTATTGAACTTTGCTGTCGTTTCCTTCTTTTCTTTTTCATTTATTTCTGATCTGATCTTTAAGATTTATTTCCTTCTGCTAACTTTGGGGTTTTTTTTGTTCTTCTTTCTCTGTTTGCTTTAGGTATAAGGTTAGGTTGTTTGTTTGAGATGTTTGTTTCTTAAGGTAGGATTGTATTGCTATAAACTTCCCTCTTAGAACTGCTTTTGCTGCATCCCATAGGTTTTGGGTCATCGTGTTTTCATTGTTATTTGTTTCTAGGTATTTTTTGATTTCCTCTTTGATTTCTTCAGTGATCCCTTGGTTATTAAGTAGTGTGTTGTTTAACTTCCTTGTGTTTGTATGTCTTACAGACTTTTTCCTGTAATTGATATCTAGTGTCATAGTGTTGTGGTCGGAAAAGATACTTGATATTTCAATTTTCTTAAATTTACCAAAGCTTGATTTGTAACCCAAGATATGATCTATCCTGGAGAATGTTCCATGAGCACTTGAGAAGAATGTGTATTCTGTTGTTTGTGGATGGAATGTCCTGTAAATATCAATTAAGTTCATCTTGTTTAATGTATCATTTAAAACTTCTGTTTCCTTATTTATTTTCATTTTGGATGATCTGTCCATTGGTGAAAGTGAGGTGTTAAAGTGCCCTACTATGATTGTGTTACTGTCGATTTCCCCTTCATGGCTGTTAGTATTTGCCTTATGTATTGAGGTGCTCCTATGTTGGGTGCATAAATATTTACAATTGTTACATCTTCTTCTTGGATTGATCCCTTGATCATTACGTAGTGTCCTTCTTTATCTCTTGTAATAGTCTTTGTTTTAAAGTCTCTTTTGCCTGATATGAGAATTGCTACTCCAGCTTTCTTTTGATTTCCATTTGCATGGAATATCTTTTTCCATCCCCTCACTTTCTGTCTGTATGTGTCCCTAGGTCAAAAGTGGGTCTCCTGTAGACAGTGTATATACAGGTCTTGTTTTTGAATCCATTCAGCCAATCTGTGTCTTTTGGTTGGAGCACTTAATCCATTTACATTTAAGTTAATTATCAATATGTATGTTCCTATTCCAATTTTCTTAATTTTGGGGGGTTTGTTATTGTAGGTCTTTTCCTTCTTTTGTGTATCCTGCCTAGAGAAGTTCCTTTAGCATTTGATGTAAAGCTGGTTTGGTGGTGCTGAATTCTCTTAGCTTTTGCTTCTCTGTAAAGGTCTTAATTTCTCTGTCAAATCTGAATGAGATACTTTCTGGGTAGAGTAATCTTGGTTGTAGGTTTTTCTCCTTCATCACTTTAAATATGTCCTGCCACTCCTTTCTGGTTTGCAGAGTTTCTGCTTAAAGATCAGCTGTTAACCTTATGGAGATTCCCTTATGTGTTACTTGTTGTTTTTCCCTTGCTGCTTTTAATATTTTTTCTTTGTAATTAATTTTTGATAGTTTGATTAATATGTGTCTTGGTGTGTTTCTCCTTAGATTTATCTTGTATGGGACTCTCTGTGCCTCCTGGACTTGATTAACTATTTCCTTTCCATATTAGGGAAGTTTTCAACTATAATCTCGTCAAATATTTTGTCAGTCCCTTTCTTTTTTCTTCTTCTTCTGGGACTCCTATAATTCGAATGTTGGTGCATTTAATGTTGTCCCAGAGGTGTTTGAGACTGTCCTCAATCTTTTCATTCTTTTTTCTTTACTGTGCTCTGCAGTAGTTATTTTCACTATTTTGTCTTCCAGATCACTTACCCGTTCTTCTGCCTCAGTTATTCTCGTATAGATGCCTTCTAGAGGAGTTTGAATTGCATTTATTGTTCATCACTGTTTGTTTGCTCTTTAGTTCCTGTAGGTCCTTGTTAAAGGTTTCTTGTATTTTCTCCATTCTATTTCCAAGGTTTTGGATCATCTTTACTATCATTCTGAATTCTTTTTCAGGTAGACTGCCTATTTCCTCTTCATTTGTTAGGTCTGGTGGGGTTTTTGTTACCTTGCTCCTTCATCTGCTGTGTGTTTTTCTGTCTTCTCATTTTGCTTAACTTACTGTGTTTGGGGTATCCTGTTCACAGGCTGCAGGTTCATAGTTCCCATTGTTTTTGGTGTCTGTCCCCAGTGGCTAAGGTTGGTTCAGTGGGTTGTGTAAGCTTCCTGGTGGAGGGGACTAGTGCCTGTGTTCTGGTGGCTGAGGCTGGATCTTGTCTTTCTGGTGGGCAGGTCCATGTCTGGTGGTGTGTTTTGGGTTGTCTGTGGACTTATTATGATTTTAGGCAGCCTCTCTGCTAATGGGTGGGGTTGTGTTCCTGTCTTGCTAGTTTTTTGGCATAGGGTGTCCAGCACTGTAGCTTGCTGGTCGTTGAGCAGAGCTGGGTGTTGGTGTTGAGATGGAGATCTCTGGGAGATTTTCACCGTTCAATATTACGTGGAGCTGGGAGGTCTCTTGTGGACCAGTGTCCTGAACTTGTTTCTCCCACCTCAGAGGCACAGCCCTGATGCCTGGCTGGAGCACCAAGAGCCTTTCATCCACATGGCTCAGAATAAAAGGGAGGAAAAAAAGAAAGAAGAAGATAAAATAAAATAAAATAAAGTAAAATGAAATAAAATAAAGTTATTAAAATAAAAAATAATTTTTAAGAAAAAAATTTTTAAGTAAAAAAAAAATAACAGACAGAACTCTAGGACAAATGGTAAAGGCAAAGCTATTCAGACAAAATCACACACAGAAGCATCACATACACACTCACAAAAAGAGAAAAAGGGAAAATATATATATATCGTTATTCCCAAAGTCCACCTCCTCAATTTGGGATGATTCGTCGTCTATTCAGGTATTCCACAGATGCAGGTATATCAAGTTGATGGTGGAGATTTAATCTGCTGCTCCTGAGGCTGCTGGGAGAGATTTCCCTTTCTCTTCTTTGTTCGCACAGCTCCAGGGGCTCAGCTCTGTATTTGGCCCCGCCTCTGGGTGTAGGTCGCCTGAGGGCGTCTGTTCTTCACTCAGACAGGATGGGGTTAAAGGAGCAGCTGATTCAGGGGCTCTGGCTCACTCAGGCCTGGGGGAGGGAGGGGTACGGATGCAGGGCGAGCCTGCGGCGGCAGAGGCCGGCGTGACGTTGCACCAGCCTGAGGCGTGCCATGCATTCTCCCGGGGAAGTTGTCCCTGGATCCCGGGACCCTGGCAGTGGCGGGCTGCACGGGCTCCCGGGAGGGGGGTGTGGAGAGTGACCTGTGCTCGCACACAGGCTTCTTGGTGGCGGCAGCAGCAGCCTTAGCGTCTCATGCCCGTCTCTGGGGTCTGCGCTGATAGGCGTGGCTCGCGCCCATCTCAGGAGCTCCTTTAAGCTCGCTCTGAATCCCCTCTCCTCACGCACCAGGAAACAATGGTATCTCGCCTCTTCGGCAGTTCCAGACTTTTCCCCGGACTCCCTCCCGGCTAGGTGTGGCGCACTAGCCCCTTCAGGCTGTGTTCCACCAACCCCAGTCCTCTCCCTGGGTTCCAAGCCTCAGCTGCCATCCCCCTCCTTCCCTGGCGGGTGAGCAGGCAAGCCTCTCGGGCTGGTGCGTGCCGGTTGGCACCGATCCTCTGTGCGGGAACCTCCCCGCTTTGCCCTCCACACCCCTGTTGCTGTGCTCTCCTCCGCGGCTCCGAAGCTCCCCCCTTCCGCCACCCGCAGTCTCTGCCCACCAAGGGGCTTCCTAGTGTGTAGAAACCTTTCCTCCTTTCAGCTCCCTCCCACTGGTGCAGGTCCCGTCCCTATTCTTTTGTCTGTTTTTCCTTTTTTCTTTTGCCCTACCCAGGTACGTGGGGAGTTTCTTGCCTTTGGGGAGGTCTGAGGTCTTCTGCCAGCGTTCAGTAGGTGTTCTGTAGGAGTTGTTCCACGTGTAGATGTATTTCTCGTGTATCTATGGGGAGGAAAGTGATCTCCGCATCTTACTCTTCCACCATGTTGAAGCTCCTGTCCCTTGTCGAGGTTTTGTTTTTTTGTTTTTGGGGTTTGGGTTTTTTTCTTCTCTTTTTATAATATTCATCATAGTAGAATAAGGAATTACTACATTTAAGCTCAAATGTGTATATTTATTTGGATAATATTTATATCATTTTAATTATCATTTAATTATATCATTTTAATTCTATTACACCTTACTCTTAAAAATTTTACTTTCTTTATAACATTGAAGACAAGCAATGAAGAAATACTATATGTAATAAAGAGTAATTTAATTATAGTAGAGTTCATTTAATCTTTATAACCAAATGTAGTAAATACCATTATTTCTAATTTACATCTAATTTTCAGAGATACAAACCTATTTCCCAGGATTACATAGCTAGCATGTGGTTGAGCTGTAACTTAAACCCAGGGATTCTGATTTTAAAATTGTGTGTTTTTATTTTTAAAATAATTTCCAAAGAACTGGTGGAACAAGTTTTGGGGATGAGGTTGTTGAAATAAATTAAAATTTGCCTTTAGAGAAGCATATTCCTGTGGTTAAAGGCACAATAAATATTGATTTAGTTGGTACAATAGACAGGGATATGTTTCTTCTTAATACTTTTGTGTCTAACTCTTACCTTTGTTTGTTCTTGCTTATATTCCCTGTGCTAGGATCTAGATCCATGGCATGTCATATAGAAAAACACTCTCATAATTTTTAACGCATTCCACGTACACACATACACACACACACTTTTATATCTTTTCTAAAGTATGTCCATTACTTAACCTCAAATGTGAAAGGCCTTATGTAGCTGGCCTAGTTTGGAATCTTGTCTCTTGCATATTTGCTGAGTTCACACCTGCTGCTTCTCCATCTGCTACAATTTTAGATCAGTATAGAACCTTCTTGAAATACGTGGAAAATGTCAAACATACTCCCAAAAAAGTACTGTCTTTTTTAAAGCTGATGGTGTCCTGAGATGACTGAGGTTTTTCTTTTCCTAAGAGTAGCACTCCCCTCTTTTGTTTTCAATGATTTAGAGTTTAAAGGATTAAGAATTATTTAAATGATTATTTAAAGGATTAAGACAACTTGGTCATGGTTTAAAGAACAGAGAAATATCATTTTGAAAATAAACATCATTCTACTTGATAGTGGGCACCTGAAAGGTTATCTATGCTATCAGTTTCTTACTTGAGTTATATAACAAGTTTTAGTCATGATTTCATATTTGTCAATTGTACAAATGGGTTTCTTTCCATCTCAGTCTTAAGACATCCAGTACAAGATACTTGATACTTAGAAATAACATCTAATAGCTTGAGTCATTCATTCAGATATTTACTCTGAGCAAGTTTCTGCCTGGAACTGTACTATGAAAGTTTAAAAACGTGTTCAGTAAGGAACTTGATGAAATTATATTTGTGTGGGTATACTGGGTCATTCTTAAATACTAAGTTCCTATTGTTTGTGCTTAAAATTCAGACACTGAATTTTGTGTTTATTTTCTTGTACACTTATATGTAAATTTATTATGCTTAAATTACTTTAAAATTATATATTTTTCCCCACAAGCAATAAAGAAGTTGTTAGGAGTAATAATGGATATAGTGGTTTGGAGGAAGGAGATAGTGAATCCTAAGTCGGTTGTATAGGAGAATTGTCAAGGTTTCGAAGCATTATGTACGTTTGGTTTTAGTGTTAATAACTTTTATCCTTTCTAGACACATATACTAGAATATTATCATGAGCTAGGGTGGATTTCACGTGGAACAGTTTTTGCAGCAATAAAGTATTATTGGTTGAAAGTTTATTTTAATTCTAGCCAAAACGGCAAGTGCATGCAATCTTGGGTGTCTGCTCATTTATAAAATGAAGGCACTGGACCATTACAAAGTGATTTTCTGATCCTCAGCCAATCCTCGGCTGTCAGGCAGGGTTTTTTATTTGTTGGTTTGTTTGTTTGTTTACCACTGGGAAGGTCTGATTGGGGAGGAAAGGTGGGATCAGTCTTCGGCACTGATTTGTTTGCTAGACTCTGATATACAGAACTGCTGAGATTGGTTAGTCTTCCTACATCTGTGTTAGATCCTAAATCTTGACTTGGTCTCACTCCTAATTTTTTTGTACCTTTTAACAATCTAGACTCTCTTGAACTGTTCTCTCTTTGCTACCACTTGGGGAATTTCACTATAGCAATTCCATTCCCAACTTCTGTCTGAACTTAACAGAATGAAGGCGTCCACCGAAAAGAAAACTAACTAGATAACCACAGGCAACATAAATTCAGTCAAGAGTCCACCTAGGAATTTGAACTTTTTCAAATGTGTGCTTTGAGGATTTTCAGAAAGCACAATGCCAATCAATCAGATTCCTGGAATTCGTATGTTAGGAGTCTTTGATTTTTTTCCCCGAAAGAAAACAAAACAAAGAGTGAACTTCTGCAAAGTGAGTATTGTATCTCAGAGATTGTGAGGTCCAAATACATGAAAAAAATACATGTTTCATATTTTTGTCTTACCTCAGCCTAAGATATGTATGAAATCATTTGCTTCTGAACAAAATTCTCTATATAATCCTTCTTTAAAACTTTAAATTTTTCAAAGTATCAAGATCGTGTAAGAACTTGGCTTATTATTTTGCCAAACACCTCTGAGTCAAGGCTGACATTTTAGGCTACTGAGTTGACATGATGATAAGGCATTTTAAGTAGAGCTTATTTTTATTCTCTTCAGAACTCCAGCCTTTTGATCTGTAGCCTGACCTTAATCCTGCCAGTTCACAGAAGGCTCCAGAATCTCGCTAAAGAACCCCTCCCTGGCTTTGGGTTGTAGTAGTGCTGCTGTCAGCATTCCCTGACGCTGCCTGGACGGACCATTAGTGTGTTATCATTTATTGGATAGTTCTTTCCCTATTACCTATATATCTAGACTTCTTCCCAGCATTTACTTCTTCCCACAGATGTGTGCATTTCAAAATGTTTTCTCTCCCAATATGTTCCGTACTACAAAGCATCTGAGCCTTCTATACCTGACTGTTGTGAGGTACCTTCACAATTTGTATCGATCCCTCCACCGGGCCTCTCCCTTAAGGAAAAGTAATGTTTTTAATTCTGCCACTGCGTAGGCATCACTTGAGGCTTTTCCTCACTGCTCTAGAAACCTAGAAATTCTAAAAATTAAAACATCCATCTCTGTCTATTCTGGTCGTAATGTGGGCCTGCATTAAAGAGGGAGTCAGTGTAATTTGCCCAGTCACCATCCTTAGGAGAGCCTGGGGCCTTGACTATTTCTTCCTCAGGAAAGAACTTGATTATGAATGTCTTTGACTATGGGTGGTAATGATTTGGAAGGGTTCTATTTGACTGTATTACGTTTTTAAAAGAGTTGTTTGGTCATACATTTCTACTAGACATAAAATAGAAAAAAAATGTCTCTTCTGCCCCTCTGCAAAATTATAATAATAAAAATAATCACAAGTAACAACAATAACAAAATATCTTCTTCCTGCAGGCACTGAAAGTTATACAGCCTGCGTGTTTCACGTTCAGATTTTGGCTACAAAGAAACTTAGATCTAAATGTAGGGTTTCAATGTATTGTTCCACACCATATTCTCAGTAGGCTTATTTCTCCACTCTCTATAAGTGATGTCTCACTTTTTAAAAAATTTCAGCTTTAGTTTACAGTCCAGAGTGATTTTTTTACTTTGTTCATTGTTATTGTAAGTGAGGTCTGAGTATTTTGGATGTAGGTTAGATATGAACAAAAAATGCATTCAGAAATCAGAAACATTTTATAGATATTAACGGTTAGAAGAGTAAAGCATCGACAACTTCATATTGAATGCATTCCATAGTTAAACATGCAAGATTGCAAGACTGGCCTGTCTTAAGCTGATGATAGGTGTGTGTGGGAGTAGGGATGGAGAGGTTTATCCCTAAAGAAACTGCTCCAGGAATTCAAGTCAATTGCAAACTGTCAGTATGAATTGTCATCTATAAAAAGGTGACTATTATGTGGAAACTGTTATTCCAGAAAGAATTGCTTTGAGTAAACTGTCCCTAGGGCATCCAGGAATTGTTGGCATGAAAACAGTGACTAAAAACTATGTCTAATGACCTGGAACTAGGTATGATAGTGTGAAACCAAGAGTGTAGCGTTTGAATGTCTGTTCTCACCACGGACAGTACAAAGCAGCTAGATCAAAGCTCCTTAATACTGATTTGCAGAGCTGTTCTTAGACATGACTGACACGGCTTTGAGTTGTACTAGAATCTTTCTCAGAATGACACCAAGTATCCAACAATATTTCATCTCCAAACATTGCTCTGATAATCAGAACTCAGCATCAGTTATTAACAATATATAATACACAAATGCTTTAAATCGTATTTTTTTTGGTTTCGATGACATTAAGAAAATTGTGGAAAAGGTTTTTACCTTAGCTTCGTACTTTTACTCATCATTCTCAGGCAAATGGCCTAGCTAAAACCTTGGTACAAGCTGCTGGGGGTGCCCACGGCTGATTGCTGGGGAAGCATGCCAAGGAGACTTGCCAGATCTGTCATCATTCAACATGGCAGTCCATCTTCAACAGCAGGAGTCTGTCCTGCTGAACTACAAATGCTTGGCAGTCTCTCAAGACTTGCCCTGATCATTTCTATAGAGATCTGGGCAATGCCTTATATGACAAAAAAATATGTTCTAGATGCTCATCTGTCTGGATTTGGTCCTTGGTTATTTTTACCCCAAGAGTTGATCATTGTTATAAAATGTAGTATTGAATAATAATTTTCTGCCACTCTAACTTTGTTCCCTAGGCTGTTTCAGACAGTCCAGTGGGTAAAAGGACAAGTGTGCTTTGTCCGACTGATTGACTTTCCGAGTATGCTGCAGAGGGTGATCTGACAGCACAGAACCCTGGCAGGCATCTTAGCAGCTCACTTGCTTTTTTTCAGCAGTGGTCCTAGGGACTTGCTAAAGACAAAGAGGAAAGAAACAATATTTTTCCATTGTGACTGTTGGTATTTCTGTTACCTCTCTTAGAATGCAGACATTTTCATGTAAAATATTGCCTCCTTTTAGGTAAAAAATGAGAGTTACCAAGTGAGAGGAGTATGGGGGAAGATAATGGGAAATGAATGAGATTTGGGAAATAGATGGAAATTCAAGTGGCTGTTTTTCTCCTTTGTGGTTGATAATAATCTGTTTTAGACTAGTGAGATACACACACACACACACACACACACACACACACGTCTTTTTTTCTAGTGACCAGAACCAAAAGTAGTGAACATATGAATATATCATATAAATATAAATATCAAACACATCTCACTTGGATGTGAAGATGTATGACTTGATGAGTATAGCTGGGTCTAAAGATAGATGTGTCCCATAAATACAGTGTTTGCATTTGGTACATATTTATCGTGTAGTAAGTAACTTTCTTTGATGCTAGGTGACATTCTGTGAATATTCATACTGGTTATTAAACCATTAACACCCTCCCATAGCTATTAGTAAATAGTCTCTGCTCAAGTTTCCAGAGTGGCTCTACCATTATCCTAATCTTGATTACTGTTTTATTTATGTATGATTTATTTATTTAGATATAATTGACATATAGCATTATGTTAGTTTCAGGTGTACAACATAAAGATTGATATTTGTATATGTTGTGAAATGATCAGTGTCTAGTAAACATTCATTACCACAGTGTTTCTTCTTGTGATGAGAACTTTTTAAGATCTTTTAACAACTTTCAAATATACTATTATTAACTGTAGTCACCATGCTGTACATTATATTCCCATGACTTAGTTTATTTTATAACTGGAAGGAAGTTTGTACATTTTGACTTCTTTCACCCATTCCACACCCTGCCCCCCGCCCCCCACCCCAACTCACCACCTCTGGAAACCACCTATTTATTCTCTGAGTTCCATTTTGGGGGTTATTTTTTAGATTCCACACATAAGTGAGATCAAACAGTATTTGTCTGACATATTTCACTTAGCATAATACCCTCAAGTTCTATTCATGTTGTCACAGATGGAAAGATTTCCTTCTTTTTATGGCTGAATGGTATGCCATTGTACATACAGTTGACCTTTGAACAATGCAGGAGTTAGGGTGTGCCCATCCTCTGCACAGTCAAGATTTTTATGCAATTTATCAACCCCCCCATACCCTCGATTCCAAATCTGTGGATTCAACCAACTGTGGATCATGTAGTACTGTAGTATTTACTATTGAAAAAAAAACACATATAAGTGGATTCCCACAGTTCAAACCCATGTTGTTCAAGGGTCAACTGTATATACCAAATTTTCTTTATCCATTCGTCTATTGATGGACACTTAGGTTGCTTCCATATCTATGCTATTGTAAATGACTCTGCTATGAATGTGAAGATGCACCTATCTTTTTTTTTTTTCTTTTGTCTGCAGTGCCGCAGCTTGAGGGATCTTAGTTCCCTGACCAGGGATTGAACCCATGCCCCCTGCAGTGGAAGCGTGGAGTCTTAACCACTGGACCACCAGGTAAGTCCTGCATCTATCTTTTTGAGTTAGTGTTTTTGTTTTCTTTGGGTAAATACCCAGAAGTGAGATTGCTGGATCATATGTCAGTTCTGTTTTTAATTTTTTGAGGAAACTCCATACTGTTTTCCATAATGGCTATACCAATTTACATTCCCACCAACAGTGCACAAGTGTTCCCTTTTCTCCATATCCTTGCCAACACTTGTTTTCTCTTGTCTTTTTGATAATAGCCATTCCAACAAGTGTGAGGTGATATCTCCTTGTAGTTTTGATGTGCATTTCCCTGATGATTAGTGATATTGAACACCTTTTCATGTACATGTTGGCCAGCTGTACGTCTTCTTTGGACAAATGCCTGTTTGGATTTCCTGCCAATTTTTCAATTGAATTATTTGCTATTGAGCTGTATGAGTCTGTATATATTTTGGCTATTAACCTCTTATCAGATATATGATTTGCAAATGTTTTCTCCAATTCAGTAGATTGCTTTTTCATTTAGTTGATGGTTTCCTTTGCTGTGCAGAAGCTTTTTAGTTTGATGTGATCCCACTTGTTTATTTTTGCTTTTATTACCTTTGCTGTCAAATCCAAGATACAATTGCCAAGACTGATGTCAAGGCCTTACTGCTTATGTTTTCTTCTAGGAATTTTATGGTTTCAGGTCTCACATTCAAGTCTTTCATCCATTTTCAGTTAGTTTTGGTGTATGGTGTAAGATGGTGGTCTAGTTTCATTCTTCTGCATATGGCTGTCCAGTTTTCCCAACACCATTAATAGAAGAGACTATCCTTTCCCCATTGTATATTCTTGGCTTCTTTGTTGTAAATTAACTGACCCTATATGCATAGATTTATTTCTGGGCCCTCTATTCTGTTCCATTGATCTGTCTGTTTTTCTGCCAGTACCATACTGTTCTGACTACCATAGTTTTGTAATATAGCTTAAAATCAGGGGGTATGGTGCCTCCAGTTTTGCTCTTCTTTTTTAAGATTGCATTGGCTATTACAACTTTTATATTAGGATATATAAATGAATATATCTACACATTTAAAATATTTATTTCTTATTTATCTTTAAAAATATAGTGTTCTCTACTACTACTACTATCACCACTACCACCACCACTTGTACTAATACTACTAATAGCATCACTGATTCACTGATCACTTACCATAGGCAAGTCATAGTCTTAAGCATTCTACTTATATTAACTCATTTAATCCACACAACACTGCTATGAGGTACTATTATTGTCATCTGCATTTTTACAGACAAGGAAACAGAAACACCAAGAGATTAAGTAACTCGTTCAAAGTAACACAGGTAGTAAATGACATAACTGGGAGTCAAACCTACATAGTCTACTTTTAGAATCCAGGATCCTCACTACTACTCCTGCCAACCTAGTTAAGCAAGCACCCCTGATTATTTTTGGAAAAGAATGTTGTATTCTTTTCTAAGATAAACACATAGACTTGCTACTATATTTGTTTAGATTTGACTTTACTGGAGCCCAGTTTAGCTTTGACATTTACAGATGGGCTAGCTTTCATCTCACTTCAAGATATAAAGCAACCTGGTATTTAGTCTACCTGCAAAACGCAGTTAGGAAGCCCTAGAGGAACCTAATTAAAATGCAGCACATTTCCAAGGCACTGTATCTTGCTGTGTTGCCATAGAAACAGTGGGAATTTCTGGTCACTGACCTTTAAGGGAATCAGAGAATACATTTTCATAAGGTTCATAAGAAGACCTAGCTCAGTGTATTAACCATAGTTGTAGGATCAACTTTGGAAATCCCCTATGCAATCCTTCCTGACTTTAGAAGCATATTATATCAGCAAAACCTACTAGAGGCTCAAACTGGACCTTTTGAAGGAATGCTTTTTAACCGCTTCCAATATACCATCTGTACCACTGGTTTTAAAATAATCAAAGATAGTGTTGTAGCAGCAAAGAAACATTAAAGAAAATCTTAGATAATTATACAGGAGATACTGGAACTAGAATAATATTTAGAAATAGTTTTGGTGTTATAGCTATTCTATGGCATTTGGATTCCTGAAATCTAGGTTTACTCAAAGGATAAAATAGAGCATTACTATATCAAAAAGTATACCTAGAAAATCAAGGCTTAATATAATTTAAAAATATAAATTATTAATTCATGTACTTTCCAGTTTATTCATTTATAAATTCAGCCATTACATTAATAAATATGTATAATTGAACAGTTTTATTTATACTTTATATATATGTATTTTTGCCATTTGACAGAAGCTAAGTACCCATGATGCAACAGGAAGATGAAAAAGCCTGCCTTACTGTAGACTACTGTTATTATGTTGATATTTTTATCTTCTACTGAAAATAAATAACTTAGTTCTAGCAACAGGATGTGCATAGTTTAGTTATAAGGAAGGATCAATCAGGTTAGTCAGGAGCTGGCTAATTTCTCCTAGAATTAGAAATAAATCTCCGTATACATGAATATGACTTATTCTAGACATAGATGCCTGAAGAAGGCTAGAAATATACTAATAATTATATCTAGAAAAGCAAGGCTACTATCACATTCTCTAGACTTCTGGGGGGTTACTGACATAGTTGTATGTCCTCACTCTGAGAGATGATGTGACCTAGGGGCTGAGAGCACAGACTCTGGCCCCATATTGATCGAACTTCTGTTTTGGCCACTTCTTAGCTCTGTGGCTATGAGAACATTACTTAGCCTGCAGGTGCCTCTGTTTGCTCATATATAAACTGAGGATAGTACCGGAACTTAGTGCTGTTTTGAGAATTAAACAAGTTACTATTGATAAATCACTTACATCTATATTTGACACATAGTAATAAAAAAAAGTACCTCCAATTTAAATTCCAGGGACAGAGAAAACAGGGAGGTACCAGCCCTGTTGTGCTCCTGCCCAAGACAGAAACAACACAGTAGGATGAACTCATCCCACATAGAAAGAGTGTGGTGTCAGTGTGGTGGACGGAGGAGTCTGTCAAGTTTTCAGTCAGAACATTGCGTTTTTCTTCCTCAGTGTGGATGTGGAAAGCATTATCCCTGAGAACTAATGGTTGTCCTGAAGCACGTGTATGTGTCTTGTGTGTGCTGATCCAATAGTTAGCCACTGGATGAGCCAGAAGGTTGGGGAATATATCTCATCCTGGTGGGAGATTTTGAAAAGATCTGACTTGGAATGCCAAACCATACATTAGACTGTTGTGCTGCCAACTGTGGCCAGAGCCCATCCTGACCTGTTTTGCTAAAGCCCCATGGAGCGTGTGAGGCTGAGTAACTCAGACTTGGGGGGATGATGTCTGCAAAATAAGCCTGGGAGCAGACTAACCCTCAGGCCACTTGTCAGGTAGATGTCTCAGCAGTGGCTGTGAGACAAGAATCCTGAAAAGGCTTACGTGCCTTGCACAAATTTTGTTTAAGTGCTTGGTTCAAGACAACCGCTACTGGTGTATATCTTCCCATGGTATTTTCTATGCACACATTGGTACTCGAAGGCTCCTTGTACAGAAAGGCTGTAATTTTCCATGTGGTTTCCTCATGAATGTATCTAATGAAACAAGAGACTTACCGCTTCTCTCCAGCTTAAGACTACATACACAGCAGCTTAACACTCTGTAGTCTCTTTCCATTAGGCAAAAGACTAGTTTCTGTGGTGATCATGCAGAGAGTCATTATATTCATTCTGCCTTCCCTCCTTGCCAGTGCCTAATATACATCAAATTACTCATGATTACATCTGAGCTGCCTAGCACTTCTAGAATATTTTCTTAAAATTATACTTTCTGTTGGGGAGTTTTTAAAGTGGCTATGCCATTTGTCTCCTGAATAATTAAAAAGATTTAAAAAAATTATTGATTTGTATAGGTCTTTTGACATTCAAGTTTATTGTCAGCGCCTATGGGGAATTAACAGATTTTCCCTAAGTAGAAAAACCTTTCCTAAACAAATATCCTAGAATTCATATGTTTACCAGAATTTAAAGGAGTCCAAGAGATTTTTATAAATCTAGAGACATTAAGGCGATTCTCTGGTAGTTCCCAGAGATGTTTCAAGGTACTTCCTGGAAGGAAAAGATTTGATTTAAAAAAAGAAAATCCTGGGTTAAAGTTAACCAGGTTCTCTCAGAGCCTTTAATGTGCTAATGTTAATGTGCCTTACGATTACCTAGAGGATGTAGTCAATATCATTTCTTACACTTCGGTATTCTGTGGAACCCACTTTTTTGTTTTATTTATTGATTTACTGAAGTATAGTTGATTTACAGTGTTGTTAATTTCTGCTGTACAGCAAAGTGATTCAGTTATACATATATATACATTCTTTTTCATCTTCTTTTCCACTATGGTTTATCACAGGATATTGAATGTAGATAGTTCCCTGTGCTATACAGTAGGACCTTGTTGTTTATCCATTCTGTATATACTAGTCTGCATCTGCTAACCCCAAACTCCCACTCCATCCCTCCCCACTCCCCCCCTCCCCCTCGGCAACCACAGGTCTGTTCTCTATGTCTGTGAGTCTGTTTCTGTTTCGTAGTTAGTTTCATTTGTGTCATATTTTAGATTACACAACATGATATCATATGTCTTTCTGACTTACTTCAGTTAGTATGATAATCGCTAGGTCCATCCTTGTTGCTGCAGATGGCATTACTTCACTCTTTTTTATGGCTTATTGGGTTGGCCAAAAAGTTCATTTGTGAAAAACCCACACAAACATTTTGGCCAGCCCAGTATATATGTACCACATCTTCTTTATCCATTCATCTGTCGATGGACATTTAGGTTGCTTCCAAGTCTTGGCTATTGTGAACAGTTGCTATGAACACAGGGGTGCATATATATCTTTTTGAAGTATAGCTTTGTCTGGATATATGCCCAGGAGTGAGATTGCTGGATCATATGGTAATTCTATTTTTAGCTTTCTGAGGAACCTCCATACAGTTTTCCATAGTGGCTGCACCAACTTACATTTCCACCAACAGTGTAGGAGGGGAACCCACTTTTTTAGTAGGGTCTCTTAAGGTACTAGTGCACATCAGAACACATTTTGGGCAGTGCTGCTTCAGGGAATTCCCACAGTAAAAGGTTAATGTTTCATCTCATTTTTAAACTGCTCTAAAATCTATCCTCCTTCAAATGGCCATTAAGAACTTCAAGTTAATCGTGTCAGCTCTCATTGCATGTTGTTTATAAGCATGGTTTTATTATTCAAGTGAGATGGGATAAAAATAAGATTTTTGTAATGAGAACATTTTATTTTAATTTTCACCATTTATATACAAACACAAGATAAAACACATCACAAAACTAACATTTTATAGTTAATATTTATAGGTGCATAGTTTCATGCTCACGTATTTAAGTATTATATGTATTAAATTTCACAATACATCAATATATTTAGAATCATTAAAAGACACCTGAAAATCTTATAATATATTATAGTAAATCACTCACAATTTTTCAACATCAGCAACAAAAACTTAGTGGCGATTTAGAAGTAAGTGGCAGTCACTTGGGTGTGTTTAATTTAATTTAACACTTTAGAGTTGAAGCCACAGTATCCACAGCACACAGAGACCCTGCTATCATATATTAGGTGGGAGGGAAGCACCGAGATGCTGAGTTGGGGCAGGTACAGATACGCCAATCACTGCTGATGGAAGACTTCAAGACACACTGAAAACTCTGAGAAAATGTCATGACTGGGCACGTTGGAACTGAGCACTGGTACAGGGTGGTACATCTGTCAGCAGATCTCAGGAAACTGGGAGCAAAGATATTTCTCAGGCTTCAGGTTCGTAATCCTGATACCCTTCCTAATGATAGGAAAATCGGAAAGACAACACGAAGTTTTAGTATAAGTGACCAGTGATCAGGGCTTTAGGGCAACAATGAGATGGGACATGGCTTGCCACTTTGAATAAAGGTTATAGTCTTAACAGTTCTGGAACTATTCTGCTACATCCAGTATAATTTTCTTCTTTTTAATAGTTTTGTCTTCCTGTCAGATATAAAAGTGAATTATTATTCTTGTGATCGGCGTTAGGGTGTCTGAATTCTACTTCCACATGCGCCATTTAATAATCATATGACCTCGTCCTGTAGGACACAGTAGCCGGTCTATCTTATGTGGCTCTCATTTTCTTCAACTAAAGTGTTAGTTTCTTTCTAAGAAATCACCTGACTTGGTTCTACAACATTTAAAGGCAAGTCACATTTTCTCTCCTTTTACTTTCCCAGTTGGGAATATCATCTTCATCTGTGGCTTCAATTATCACTATTTCAAAGCTCCTTCTCTCTCGCTAGAACTTGGATAACATAGACAATAAAAATATTGATGGTCTTAACCAAAGGGGCCAGATTAGTCCTCCTAAAAAACTCCTCTAATAATAGCAGAATCCTGCTTAAAAACATATTTTCAATAACTCAAGCTGCTTTCTGAATGAAGTACAAACTTAAATGGCCAGGCTTTTACAGTACTTTACAATTTGTCTTTGACCCATCTCTGCATCCTTCATCTGTCACTCTTCTCAAAGCTTGAACCACATTTAATTACTCACTGTGCCTCAGACATATCCACATGCACTCTCAGACATGTATGCCTTGGAGTTTTCCTTGTGTTAGAATGTCCTCCCTTCATTTTGGCCTATCATAGCTCCCACCCCTTCCCACGCAGATCACTACAACCTCTGCTATAAAACTTCTCCCGACTGATCTAAAGAAATCTTGTAAAATGTTAACCTTTTCTGTGCATCGTGTATATTTTTGCCCCTGTGATGCCTGGTGCATAAAAGGCAGTCAATAATGTTTGTTAGGGGTATCACGATGAATAAATGAAGGGATGCACTTGTATTTGTTTTTCAAACCTACTAGACTGTAAACTCCTTGCATCCGGGTACTAGCAGTTACTCTTCCTGTATTTCTGTAGTGTTTATTAGCATTGTGCCATGTATAAAAAGACCCCCAAATATTGGTAAAATTAATTAGGCAAACAATTTAAACTCAATTTCTGCAAATGGAATGATTATCAGTATGCCTTGTAATAATGCCATGAAGAAGAAGAATAACCTAACTACAACACACTTTAACTCAGTTTTTAGTGGTGGTGTCTGGTTTCAATATCAGGGTAATATTGTTCCCACAGAATTGGTTAGGGCGTGCTCCCTCTTCTATTTTTTTGGATGATAAGTTAATTGGCATTAATTGTAATTAGTGGTATTTTTTCTTTTTTAAATGTTTGGTAAAATTCACCAGTGAAGCCATCTGGTCCTGGAATTCTCTCCTTGGCTGGGTTTTTTAATAATTCATTCTTTTTTAATTAGACATGTATTCAGATTTTCTATTTCTTCCTGAGTCAGTTTCATTCATCTAAAAGTATTTTCTAATTTCTCTTGTGATACCTTTTCTATTAAAGAAACTTACTTTCAAATTAAAGTATGCTGTTTAAAATGTTAGACTGATCCATTGCAAACTATGCATTTATCATATTTCTACTCTCTAATTTTTTTGAGTAACTTTTACTATGCAAACATCTCACTAGAAATGGATGGCAAATAATAATTACTACCTTTGGCATTTAGTTGATTTCTCTAACTTTCCATTTTGGCATTTGTTTTAGAAGGTAGAGTGTCTAGTAAAATAATTCTTCAATGTAGGGGCCAGCAATCTCTTTCTGTAAAAGGCCAGGCTGTAAATATTTTAGGTTGTGTGGGCCACATACTGTCTCTATCAGTGCTGTTGCCTTTTTTTTTTTTAACTCCTTACAAACGTAAAAACCATTCACAGCTTGAAAGCTGTCCACACAATACACGTCCTGGATTTGGCTAACTTGTGCATCTAGAGAGTAAGTCATTCTCTTTAAGGACAAACATCAGGGAAATCTGACAGTGACAGATTTGGGTTACTGATTATTGGACCCAACTTGAACTCTTAAACTTTATTTTTGGAGTTTCACGTGTATAAACTCTTACCTCAGAAGGCATTTCATAAGCCTCATTGTCAGGATCCACAGGTGTATCTTCCAGAATTCCTTCCTGGGAGGCTCCTTCACTCTAATATTTAAATGAAAAGCATTCAAAGACTTTGAGGAGGTACCATTATTCACTTCTAAAAATCACAACCATATTTTGAAAAAAATCTTATATACAGTATGGAAGGGATGTAATAAAAATGGCACTCCTTAGTGTCACTGCTAGCATTCTAAACTATACGGTGCGTTTGGTAAAACATTGAGGCAATGGGTGTTATTAACGCTAAAAATGTACAATTTTTTGGCCGAGTAATGCACCATTCGGGAAACAGTCCCAAGCTAGAGAACAAAGGTGTTTCTCACAGGATCAGTGACAGCAGTAAAAATTGTTAACCTAAATGCTCAATGGATGGTGAAGAATTAGGAAAATTATCATTCAACAATTCAATAGATTATTAAAACATCTATTACTATGACATAAAAATTATATAAAAAATAAGAACCTCTTTAGGATACAATGTTTAGCAGTATATGAATGTTGTTGTATATATTATGGATACAGCCTAGGTAGACTTCAGATACAAAGGTGAAACAGATTGGAGGAAGGCACAACAAAATATGAAAAGTACTTTTTGTTGGGTAGCTATGCATGTTATTTTTACCTTTTTGTAAGTTTTTAACTTATATAACCATTTATAATGTAAAAGCATACATATTTTATACTTTATTTCTAATAACGGCAAAGAAACAAATTTAAAAAACAAATTTCAAGACTGAAACCATACATATTTGGCAGAAGAAAACGCAACTATTTGGTCAGTTTTCCAATTATCTCTCCTTAGGATCCCACAAATTCAACCTGTTGTGGTCATGGTTTTATTATTGTTCTTCATTAAATACCTTTTGTTGCTTTGCATTTATTCCAGAAAAGGAATTGTAAAAAGAGGTGACTGAAAATTAAAAGAGCAGGGAGGCAATGTGAGCCTATATGAACTTGCTCCAAGATATCAGATAGTCCCTCAGTCAATGTGGCTTCTGTTTAAAACTATGCCTGATGTAAATAACATCTCCCCATGTCTTCATCTTGAAAATACAGGTAGGGAAAGGGATAAGGAAATGGATGACGGTGAGAAAACGTCAAACGAAAGCTCATTCTTACATTAGCTGGGCAGAGAAGCTTATAGGTCATCCACCTCTGCCTAACTCCTGTTTTATAAATTTTAAAAGTCCAAGTTAATTATACATTAAATAAGATATAAACCATCCCCCAAATACCTGACTTCTAAACATGGAGTGAAGGTACTGTTTTCAGTGTTTCACCTCTTGGTTCATGTCAAGAACATAGGTTCTGCTGATTGGTGGTTAGACACCAGGGCTGTAATATCACAAGACTTGAGTTCAGATCCTAGCTTCTACAGATTCTAGATCTTTTGTGATGCAGAACAAGTTTCTTAAGCTTTCTCTAAGCATCAAACAGCCTTAGTGATAAAATGGGGCAGCAGTAACTTTTTTAAATTGGGAGGAGCCAATGACATCATGAGTCCTCTCATTAGTATTTAGATAACTTTTAGTGATAGTCAGGTATGAGGAAAATAAGGTAAATTTCCTGTTTCTTTGCATTTTAAGCTTTTAGGGATTTATTTTTCTAACCTAATTTGTTAAAAGATTTTGATATAGACTGGACAAGTAAATATGCAGAACTGACTTGCTTTCTATCACAAATGAGGTGCTAAGACTGGTGAATGTTATTGGATATGTGTGTGTATGTGTATTTGGGTGTGTCTGTTGCATTCTTCAAAGGTCATCCAAGTAATGGTCAATGTTGCTGGTGAATTCTTTGGCTAGATTGATCATGTATTGGGATCAAGTAAAATCCATCCCTATTAATTTTAAATAATGACTTACTTAGGTTGCAAGTACATAATAACTGCTATTTTTTAAAGTATACGTATTTCTGAGCATGTATTTACCTAATCTTTAAAACCATACTCCAAGTATCTACAGTTTATAAAGTAAAATATGTATCACTTGTGGGTAAGGATTTGAGAAGCCACAGAGGAAATGCTAATATAATATTTAAAAAGAAGTCAAATAAGTGATGAGACAGAAAGTCAGCTACAGAAGTAAAGACACATAAATAAATGGGAAAAAGAGGAATCAAGTGAAATATAAATACCAGGATGGTCAATACGTATCAACATGTCACAAGAAGACGCCTATACTTTCAGGCATCTTTACTCACTAAAGGAATAAATGTGTGTTGTTTTCACAAGTTTGCTAGACTTTATGTGTTGTTCTCTGGTGAATGAGATTAGTGATTTCATTAAGATAAAAATACATTAATATTCATAAACTATCATTAAGGTTTTAACTGTATCATATGAAGTGGAAATAGCTCATAGACCTCCCATGAGGCAGGCTATCCTTAGCCACATCTTGCCAAGGAAATTTGGCTTCAGAGGTTTAGTCATTTGCTCAAACTAGCAGAGGTGACTCCAGACTCTGTGCCCTTAGCCACTATCCTGAGCTTCTTCTCCAAAAGAATTCTGGCATTCAAAATGTTTTCTTTAACTAGCTATAGATTTCAGAAACTGAGAAATAGGACATTCTCACGTCCCTGACTATGCCTTGCCTATTCCTTTAAGACCCAGTTAAGAGTCTATTCCTGCTAAACAAAATTATCTTATAATTTGATTGTTGAAACCCATCAAAGAAGTTTATTCAGAAGCACTGTATGCTCTGTGGGGCCATTATACCTTTCATGCTATAATAGTTTACCCAGGAGGAAAAAAAACAAAAGGTATTAGTTAAAGCACAAGTGAGAGTTGCCTCTGTTTATCAAAACATTGATGAATTCTCTAGTGTGTAGAAAGAAACCACCCCAAGGGCATGGCTAGAGAAACTAGTGAGGATTAAGGAAATAGTAGGGATGAAGTTGCAGAATAAAAGAAAATTACTCAAAATCCTTTAAGAACAGGGGAGTATGATATTCAATTTCCTATTTTTCTATCCAGTCTTGTGCTGCAATGTAATTTCACCATCCTACCATATCCTTCACACATAGCCTGTTGGCCCTAAATATTCACTAAAGTGCTACCCAGTGGTCAGAATAGGATGCTGCAGTACGAGGAAAGCACAGCATAGGTAAGGAGATGGATTATATATATAATGGAAGCAAGAAATTAGAACCAGAATCGACCAGGAAAAAATGCAATCACAGGAAAACCATCAAACATGTATCTTGCCTTTCCTGTACGAACTGTACCTTAGCACGTCATTGGATGCAATCAGCAAATTTTGGACTGTGGGAAATGATACAGGACAAATAACTACTTCAACAAGTAAACTGCAAGAAAAACAAAAGTTTGGGGAAACATATAGATTAAAGTGGACTTCAGAGAGCATTCGAAAATTACAACTTAAGAACCTTATTTCACTCTTATTTGGAATCCTGTTTTGAGAAAAGAGAAACAAATATGAGATGGGGGAATTTAAACACTGACTGGATATTTAATTAAAGATATTTAATTAATTAACTCTTAAAATGTGATATTACATTTGGGTTTTACTTAAAGTCCATAAACTAAAATATAATAATCAAATGTTTTTAGATCAAATAAGATATCTAGGCATTGCTTGGAAATTATCCAGGTTTGGGTTGGGAGAAATGAATAGGCTGTAGAAGAAACAGGAGTCTATGTGGTGGTGATTGGTTGCATTTGAAGGGGAGAAAGTGTGGCAGGTAGATTAATTTGAACTGAAGGCAGTCGAGGCCCAGCAGACTCAGGAAGAGCTTTTTACATCCTCCATAACTGCCCAAAAGAACGTAGATTAGAGGCCTGTACCAGAAAGAGAGCTTTCACCAGAGAGAACTTTTTGTTTACCTGAAAGCGTCATCTATATGGCAGGGAAGACATCTGATTACCAAAGACCTGCTCATCTCACCTTCCTGTGAGTTGCCCTCCTCCCCTCTGAAGCTTGGGCCCCTATCCCATTCTTCAGCTCAGGGTAGCATATAAACCTCAATTGCCCGACTGCCTTTGAGTTCCGTATCTTTGTGGGGCTCTCAAACATATGAAATTAATTTGTTTTTCTCCTGTTAATCTGTCTTATGTCAGTTTAGTTACGAGACCAACCGAAGAGCGTATAAGGAATGAAGGGAACATCTGTCCTCCCCAATAGTTTGGTGCTGAATGTGGGGCTCTCCTTTGGCTGGACATTGCTTGTTCTGGGGTTGCTGCAGCTGAGAGATCCTGGAAGCTCTGGTAGAAGGTACGAATTCTTACCACATCAGTCTCCTGGATCTCTGCCTGCAGGGTCTGGTGGAAGCAAGAGTGGGGAGAATCCTTTTCCTTTTTCTAGATTCAGATTAGCAGGAGACACTATTTGTGTGAGTCAGTTCCTTTGGTATAGTGACTCTGGTAAAGATTTGTTATGAGTATTCTTGCTTTCTATTGATTCCTTTCCTCCTAGGTCATTGTTTTCTTTTGTCTTTTGTGTTGTTTGTCATAAGGAGGAAAATCATAGGGTTGAATACAGGCATAGGTCCTATAAGCTTGCTGTCTGAGCTAGGCTTACAGACTGGTGAGTTCATGATTCTCATGAGACTGGCATCTCTTTAGACAAGCTTTGCTGTGGTTCCCCTATATTAAAGACAACAACAACAACAGAGATGAAGGATTCTTTTTGTCTTGTTCAGCCCCATCTGCCTGTTTTAACTTCCCTTTCCTGTTAAGATCTGCAGAAAGCACTCTGTCCAGATCCCCAGGCCCAGGGTATAAAGATTCCTTGTGTAAATCATGAAAGCCAGGAGGTGAATTTAGCAGAATCACTTGGGATGGGTGGTAGGGCTGGCTTCGCTGCCCCTTACAACTCCTTGTACTTTTCCATCTACTTTTCTGATTACAAGACCCTGTAATCAGGTTCTGCCAGCTTCAGGCTTTCCTATGCAATGTCCCTCGCAAATGTTTTCTGGACCCCCAATGCAAGAACTCACGTCTATGGACGGTGGTAGTTCTGTTAAATTACAAAACCCTTTTACCTCTACTTTCAGTTCCTACCAAATTTAGGGAGGAGTTAAAAAGATTAATGTACATTCACAGTCCCACTTACAGCTGCCAGGTGTGTTTTTCCCCTCCATAAAAATTATTTTGGATTATATATAATAAAATTATGTTGTAGTTAACAGACAGCTCCTGGCGGTGGCGGGGTGGAGGGGAACTCTCACAGAAGAAGCAGAGGACCCAGGCCCTCCTGTAAATAATCAGGAAATGGATCAGTTTGAGGCCAATATTCAGGGGCCAACAGAAGCAGCAGTAGAAGTTTTTTCCTCCTGAAGTGAACTGGTCCAAGACTGAATTGTACATTCAGGAAAAGGAAAACATTTGAAGACCTTCGTTAAAGACTTTATCCGGACTTTTAAAAGGCATACTGTGTTAAACCCTGAAGCTCCGTCTTCTTTGGAAATCTCCCTGATATAAGGAAGCAAATTAAAGATAATGTAGTTGGATGGGTGGGCCAGCCCCTTGACAGTATTCAGGCTGCAACCCAATCTTTGAGGAATTAAAATCAACTGTCCTTATCTTGCAAACCTTTGCAAAACCAGAAATGCAGCTCTAGAAACAATTCAAAACACACCTATCTTTACCATCCCCCAAACCTCCCCAATTCATCTCAAAATGCTTGCACACATTGTAAAAACTCAGGACATTGGAACAGAAGTGTTCTAAAAAGAAGGAAAATAGTAATTACCCTAGACTTCTGATAATTATAGAGAAACATATTCCAAAACTCCTTGGAGACAATTCACATTCTTCCTTTGTCCCTTGAAGATGTAAATCTTCCATGTCTTTGAAATGTAAACACCCCAAGGATATAACTAATAACACAGCCCACCATCCTCTGAGACTGAAGTAAACAAAAGGGGGGGGTGGGGGGAAAGGCTTTTTAAAATAAAACACAAACTGCTATAAAATTTCCCTTGCGGAAAATTTAATCCACAGCTTCCATAAGATTACTTATTTCGGACAAATGAAAGTCCTTGCCACAAAAATTAGTAAAATGCTTTAGCCATTTGAGTGGTAACCTTCACTTGTTCCATCTTCCAGAGACACAATTTGGATTCAACTGTTATTTACGAGCTAATGAGTTGTATTGTTGTACCTGATTCTTGGCTAAAATTTAGGGTCCCTGTTGGTATCTGTGTGTTTATATATGTCTATGGATGTATGTTATGTGTATGTGATATATTTCTACCTCTGGATACTATTGCCAAAATTAGTTTGCCCAAAAAAAAAAAAAAAAGTTAACTGACTTTGTTTAACTGGCTTAAAGAAAAACAGGCACTTATCAATTTAAATATTTTTAAACACTCTGAAGTATAATAGACACCAACCCAAATGCTTTTCAAGTTCATGTGGTCTGGGACAATCTTTGGTAAATAAAAGCTAGTTTAAGTTTGTTGGTTTAATTAAAATCGGCATGTCTTTAGAGTTTTCAGCATTAAATATAATTTATTCGACCTAGGTTTCCTAAAAGTCAAATAAGTTCATGTGTCTCTGTTACAGAATTTGTCAGAAAGAAAAATAACCTAAGATGATGGCTAGCTGCTTTAATGTCTCATGACATTTTATGAGTAATCTAAATATGATTGTTAAGAACAAGTGAATGAAATAATTTTAGGGGAGATAAAAATTTTAAGTGAACTTTTCAAAAATAATTATGGTTTATGATATGTCTACTTAAATAGTTTTCTAAATCTCTTTGGTAATTTAGAGTTTTGCTGTGTTAAGTTAAAGGATGGAAATTCATTGAGGTCATTTCCAAATAAGATAAAATACAGAACATAGGTTTATCCACTTTTGGCTTCTTATTACAGAGAAACTAAAGATATTTAGATCTGTCAGTAAAATGTCTTGTGTAACATTAAAAAAAAATTGTACTCTAAGAAAGCATATGCTTCTAGAAATGATGAAATGTACTCTTAAATTTGCCAGTCTGTGGAATGATAGTGTGACAGTTCACAATTGCTTACTTAGTTTTCACTAGATATTAAAGTTTCCAAGAGTTAAGAATTCTAATTAATATACATAATTGAAACTACTAGAAAGAAAAAAAACTCTGTATGCAAGGCAATAAGATGTGTTTTTGGCTAAGAAAAGGTATGAGGTATGGAGATATGTTTCTATTAAGAGAAAAAGACTAATTTTGTCCTAAAATAAAGTAATTATTTCAGAATGAGAAAGCAGAAAATAAAAGACAAACTAAGTGGATATACAAAGTTGGGGAGACAGGGAGGGAGGGAGGGATAGGAAAAGAGAATTTTGCCTTGTGTAGTCAAACTGGCTAAAATTGAATGCATTTATTATAAATATTTAAAAAATAAGCTTTAATAACAATAGTTTACTTATATTTGTGTAAAACTAAAACTTAATTTTCTTTCATCTGCAAGAACAAGATTTTCTTAGACTAGTCTGCTCTTCATAAGATTGTGAGAGGTTAAAGATTCTGTATTTTATCAAAATAATTTATTGTGCTTCATGTTCTCTTTATCAAGTCTTTGATTACTTAAGAAAACAGTCTTCTCTATTAGAAGAACTCATTTTTTTTAACAATTATATAACTTTCTATATCTGCCTGCAAAGTATTTTGTTGTCACTCTGGTTAAATGGATTGACTAAATATTGTACCACAATGACCTATGATCCTATTTGAATCCCCCAAATCAAATTCTAAATGAAATCTTTTTGTCCTTGAAATAATTGGGATTTTCAAGAGGGTCCCTGGAACATCTCAAAAGATTGGTTCTCTCACCTTATATTTAAAAAAAAAAAGAGAGATGTTAAACTAGTTAAGTTTATTTGATGTTTAATTCCATGGCAAGTATTGTCAGGCAAGAAGTACTAACCCTTCTTTATGTTGTATTTCTATGGATGTATGTCATTAATATGTATTCCAGAAATTGTATAAAATTCCTAAAAATGATATGTATTGTTTTCAGTCACAATTCCAGTTATTATTTTAAAATGTTGTATGTCGGGCTTCCCTGGTGGCGCAGTGGTTGAGAGTCCGCCTGCCGATGCAGGGGACATGGGTTCGTGCCCCTGTCTGGGAAGATCCCACATGCCGCGGAGCGGCTGGGCCCATGAGCCATGGCCGCTGAGCCTGCGCGTCCGGAGGCTGTGCTCCGCAATGGGAGAGGCCAAAAAAGTGAGAGGCCCAAAAAAAAAAAAAAAAAAAAAAAAAAAAAAAAAAAAAAGATGATGTATGTCACAAAAATAATCAAATTTCCTTATTAACTGCATTATAATGAACTCTCATCAAATCTTTAACTGTAACTTTTCTTTTGTCATTTACAGACAGTTACTCTTTTACTCTGATGCTCTGGAAAAGGTTTCTTGCAAAAGTGCTTCACCTTCAAGAAACTCCTGGAAAGGAATCTAACAAGTACAGGTTTTTGATAACTTTCTGATCATACCACTAAACTGGGTAAGAATTTGCATTAATCTAATGGAGAAACTGACGGCTTCATAAAACTGCTAACAGAAGATCAATATCAGTAAGAATTAATTACAGGGGAGTGAATGACTGATGAGGATGAGAACAACTTTTATGACTTTTTGTTTGAAATATTCTTGGTTCCTTGGTTTTGTTTTTCTAGATTTAAGGAAACCTTTTTCTTTCTCTCTTAAGCTATTGGCAAGTTGGTAAATATACCTTTGTGAACGAAGATACAACAATTACTCTTTCTCACTATCTGATCCCTTCAGAATTTGGAGACTCTTAGTGAGTACTCTTATTTTCATGGCATTACAATTATTTGCATAAGTTCAATAGGAATCTGTCCTCATAACATGACACAATTGGAAACATTGGTTATACACCAAGGCTTTGACTGGAATGTCATATTTGAGAATGTGCACAGCGTCAGATATGACCAGACAGGTTTAAGGAACTAAGGTTGACTTTATGGAGCCAATGATGCCCCTTGAAAAACCAGCCTCGTACTTTCCTTACAGGGTTCCTGGAAGCCGTATCAGATGAGTAAGGAAAGTCACTTCCTGGCAGGTGCAGGAACCTCAAGATATCTTGGGGACCTCCAGAGGAGAAGAATTACCCCGAATATATCGGTACTGCAGGCAAAGTCTGATGGTAAGTCCCTGGCTTGGCTGCCTAGCCTCCACAGGCATTTAAAAGTTAAATCTGAGATTCCCTATGAAAGTTTCCAACAAAGCAGATTTAAAAGAGCCTATATGGTCAGCCACTATTCTTGTTGCACTTATGTAAATAATAAGGCCAAGTGTGTTGAAACTAGACTTAATTTGCAGAGACATTAGTCTTACCATGGTTATCTTTGGTAGAAATGAAGCTAACTGTAGAGAGAAACATCACGTCTCAGTAATATACCTTTGTGGATATCATATTCTAGTGCTGTTAATTGTCTCTGAGGTTTTGTTTTCTACCTGTAAACTGGACTGGATCCTGAATTCTTCTAGTTTCCTTCAATATTTGGCTAAAACTCACCAAGCTAACAGTTCCAACTTTTACCCACTTCTTGACTTGGAATCACTATGAACAAAAACTGCTCTCTTCCTGAATCTCTGCAAACTAAATGTGAACAACTTGATATAAACTTCCCAGAAATCGTCACAGCAGCTCATGTATAGACAGTCTTTATGCCTGTTGCTGTGTGGGCCCCTCAGAAAGTTTACCTGAACACCCAATGCCATCAGAAATATTCAAACTGCAAAAGATGTTTTGGCCCTGACAGCTAGAAATCTTCTTAACTGGCTGCCCTTAGGACTCAAACTGGGTTTACAGTCTGCTCCACACATTAACCTTTGTTTTTCTTTTGTTTCCACAGAAATGCTTTTTTATTGAATATCTAATTGCTTGCACAATATAGGCCTAACTGTGGGAGCCCAATTGCATCACTGCCTTCTGAAATGAGACAACTCTTTAACGGAATTGACCTATTCTCAGGACTCAAGACACTGGTTCAGTGAGAGGAGCAATCTACCAGCTCAGCTTCTGGACTGTGAAACTTCTGGGAGAAGTTTTAAAGGTGGGACTGACGAGGAGCAGAATGTGCCACCCCAAAATGTGCTACTTTGGCAGGTAGATTATTTTAAGCTGAAAGCAATTAAGGCCCAGCAGACTCAGAAGAGCTTTCTGCCCCTGCCCTTAACTGCCTAAAACAATTTAGACAGGGAGGGGAGGAGACAAGATGTGGACTAGAAGAACTTGAGCTCACCCCCCTCTCACAAAAACAGCAAAATCACAACTAACTGCTCAACAACCAACCATCAACAAAAAAGACTGGAAACTACCAAAAAAGATAGTCTACATCGAAAGATAAAGAAGAAGCCACAACAAGATGGTAGGAGGAGCACTTTCGTGATATAATCAAATCTCATACCTGCCAGTTGGGTGACCCACAAACTGGAAAATAACTATATCACACAGAGGTTCTCCCACTGGAGTGAAGGTTCTCAGCCCCACGTCAGGCTCCCCATTCTGAGGGTCTGGAATCGGGAGGAGGAGCCCCCAGAGCATTTTGCTCTGAAGGCCAGAATGGCTTGAGTGCAGGAGCTCCACAGAACTGGGGGAAACAGAGACTCCACTCTTGGAGGGTGCACACAAGGTTTCACATGCACTGGGACCCAGGGCAAAGCAGTGACTCCATAGGAGCCTGGGCCAGGCCTACCTGCAAGTCCTGGATACCCTTCTGGGGAGATGGGGGTCAACTGTGGCTCACTGTGGGTGCAGGGACACTGGTGGTGGAGGCCCCAGAGAATGATCATTGGCGTGATCTCTCCTGGAGGTCACCATTTTGGCACCGAGACCCAGCCCCACTCAACAGTCTGCAGGCTCCACTGCTGGGACACCTCAGGCCAAACAACTAATAGGGTGGGAACACAGCCCCACCCATCAGCACACAGGCTGCCTAAAGTCATCCTGAGCCACAGCCACTTCCAACACACCACTTGACCCAGCCCTGCCCACCTGAGGGGCAAGACCCAATTCCACCCACCAGTGAGCAGGCACCAGAAGCAAGAGGAACTATGATCCTGCAGCCTAGAGAATGGAGACCACAAACAAAGAAAGGTAGACAAAATGAGATGGTAGAGAAATATGCTCCAGACAAAGGAACAAGTTAAAACTAAGTGAAGTGGAGATAGGCAATCTACCTGAAAAAGACTTCAGAGTAGTAATAGTGAAGATGATCCAAGATCTTGGAAAAAGAATGGAGTCACAGACCAAGAAAATACAGGAAATGTTTAACACATTATTGACTGGGGGATTTTTACAGAAACTAATGCCTGTGGCTGTAACACATCTCCGGTCAAAAATGTGTTGACAAAGAGCTAGAAGATTTAAAGAACAAACAGAGATGAACAATATGATAACTGAAATGAAATGAAAAATACACTAGAAGATATCAATAGCAGAATAAATGAGGCAGAAGAACAAACAAGTGAGCTGGAAGAGATTGGTGGAAATCACTACCATATGGTGCTGGCATGAAAACAGAAATATACATCAATGGAACAGGATAGAAAGCCCAGAAATCAACCCATGCACCTATGGTCAACTAATCTACAACAAAGGGAGGCAAGAATATACAATGGAGAAAAGACAGTCTCTTCAATAAGTGGTGCTGGGAAAACTGAACAGCAATATGTAAAAGAATGAAATTAGAACATTCTCTAATTAGAACACCATATACAAAAATAAACTCAAAATGGACTAAAGACTGAAATATAAGACCGGATAGCATAAAACTCATAGAGGAAAACATACGCAGAACACTCTTTGACATAAATCACAGCAATATCTTTTTGAATCCACCTCCTACAGTAATGAAAATAAAAACAAACAAATGGGACCTAATTAAACTTAAAAGCTTTTGCACAGCATAAACAAAACGAAAAGATCAACCACAGAATGGGAGAAAATATTTGCAAATGAAGCGACTGACAAGGGATTAATATCCGAAATATACAAACAGCTCATGCAGCTCAATATAAAAAAAAAAAACAAAAAACAAACAACCCAATCGAAAAATGGGCAGAAGGCCTAAATAGACATTTCTCCAAAGAAGACATACATATGGCCAATAGGCACATGAAAAGATGCTCAACAGAGCCAGTTATTAGAGAAATGCAAATCAAAACTACAGTGAGGTATCACCTCACACTAGTCAGAATGGCCATCATCAAAAAGCATACAAATAATAAATGCTGGAGAGGGTGTGCAGAAAAGGGAACCCTCCTACACTGTTGCTGGGAATGTAAATTGGTACAGCCACTATGGAAAACAGTATGGAGGTTCCTCAGAAAACTAAAAATAGAATGACCATATGATCCAGCAATCCCACTCCTGGGTATATATCCAGACAAAACTATAATTGAAAAAGATACATGCACCCCTATCTATGTTCATAGCAGCACTATTTACAATAGCCAGGACATGAAACCAACCAAAATGTCCGTCGACAGATGAATGGATAAAGAAGATGCGGTACTTATATACAATGGAATACTGCTCAGCCATAAAAAAAGAATGAAATAATGCCATTTGCAGCAACGTGGATGCAACTAGAGATTACCATACTAAGTGACGTAAGTCAGAAAAAGAAAGACAAATACCACATGATATCACTGATATGTGGAATCTAAAATATGGCACAAATGAACCTATCTACAAAACAGAAACAGATTCACAGACATAGAGAACAGACTTGTAAGTGCCAAGGCAGGGTGGGGGAGGGATGGACTGGGAGATTGGGGTTAGTAGATGCAAAGTATTTCATATAGAATGGATAAACAACAAGGTCCTATTGTATAGCACAGGGAATTATATTCAATATCCTGGGATAAACCATAATGGTAAAGAATATAAAATAGAATGTATATATGTATATAACTGAGTCACTTTGCTGTACAGCAGAGATTAACACAACATAGTAAATTAACTATGCTTCAATTAAGAAAATAATAAATTAAAAAGTAATTTAAAAATACAATCCCATTTTAATTAAATGATACTTTTAGAGAAACCAGTCTTATATAGAAATACGTATTTAGAAGCTATTCATGCTCTACTTTGGATAATCTGTTACCATATTACTCATTTTCTTGCCTTTTGCTCTTCTAACTCTTTCTTTAGTCTTGGCAATCCCTTCAGAAAGGAAGAGGGAGAGAGAGGAAGATAAAGTGAACAGATGAAATGAGAAAAAGTTTGACTGTTTTTTTTTTTTTTTGCAGTACGCGGGCCTCTCACTGCTGTGGCCTCTCCCGTTGCGGGGCACAGGCTCCGGACGCGCGGGCCCAGCGGCCACGGCTCACGGGCCCAGCCGCTCTGCGGCATGTGGGATCCTCCCGGACCGGGGCACAAACCCGCGTCCCCTGCATCGGCAGGCGGACTCAACCACTGCGCCACCAGGGAAGCCCAAGTTTGACTGTTCTTAATAAAAGGTTTGGGATTGGGGGAGAGAGTAAAGCTAATACATTAAATCTATTTTAGCATTATTTTTGGATGTTCTTTGTCAGTATCCTTAAATCTAGTTTTAAATACATTCAGCCATAAATTATAAAATAACTAGTCTATTAATTGGTCTGTAGATCAGGAATCAGTGTGAAATCATTTTTTAGAAGAAATTTTCATTATATAGCAAAGAAATAGTATTCTAGCTTAAATCTTCACCCTCGGTAAGCACAACAAGTAGCTCAGTGACTGCCATATTTATGAAAGTGGCATATAATTAGCTGACTCACTTAATAAGACTTCACAGCAGAGCAAAGAAAGCTTTTCTCATGTTACTTGGATACAGACCTAGTTGCAAATACTAATACACAGTAGGAAGTCTGGGAATAAAGTATTTTCAGTTTCCATGTTCAAAGATTAATCCTCCATTAATAAAATAATATATATGTCTAAATATATATTTATATTTGCTGATTATTAAGTTTGCATGGATAGAATTCTTGAAGATCAGCCCCTTGGCTAGTGCTTGAATAAGATATCATCAAAGTGAAAGTGGGTCAGCCTGAGGAAGAGCTACTCTTCTGTTGCCAGTTCTTTCATCTTTGCAAATGCATTGATATTTGGAGGCAAGTCTTTAAAACTAGCAACTGGGGGAGGAATCAGTGGGGAGTGCAGGTTTTGACAAAGAGAGAGATAGCGAGTCTGCTTTCATATCTTAGTGAACCTAGGGAAAGCTGAAAGGCTCCTGGGAAGGAGGAAATTCCTGTGAAGAGCATAGTGAACCAGCCTTCGGTGTCTGCTTTCAAAAACAAGTGGGAAACTGGTCTTAATACCTGACTGGGAGAAAATACTTCAGGCAAAACAAACTGCTCATACACGAAAAGGTGGATAGGACCCATAGGGCTCTGAAGCAGAGAGAGAAGGCAAGAGCTTCAAGATTGGTGCATGTGAAACACAGAAAAAGAAGCTTCAAGAATGAGTAAAGATCTGCCTTATTCATCTAAGAGAGCAAAGATTAGGAAAAGCTGTAAGAAAGGCAGAGCAGGAACACAGTACGGTCATGCACAGGTGGTAACCTGAGGTTCCAGGAGTCTCCATGCTACTGGGAACAGATGCCAGTCCAGTGTGAAGGGCTTTCAAGATCTGGAAGGAAAACTCTTCAAGAGGATCTCAGCCTTCAAGTTGGAATATCTTTGTTTAGCATCTAAGATGGGATGCAGAGGGAACAATGCCCCACAGACCACAGTAGTCAATTTCAATAGGTGTTGCAGTTACTCTACCCTATAATTTCTACCATTAAGTTCTTTTCACATTAGTTGTGGTTCTTTCTTTTGGTTACTTAGAAAAGCTTTCCTCTATCCTTGTCTCAACAAATCTGAGATAAAACGGACATTTACTTAGAACACTATCAAGAAATATCATGGGCTGAGTATATCCTCAGAAGATCATTCAAATGAAGTATTGTTAAATGCTTAATTTTCCATCTTACTCTTACATGGAATAACAATAATAGGTAAGGTTTATTTAGTGTGTACTCTGTATTTGTACTGTTCCAAGAGTTTCAAATGCATTATTTCATTTTAAAAACCAACTAGAGGAGGAGCTCCAAGATGGCGGAAGAGTAAGACGCGGAGATCACCTTCCTCCCCACAGATACACCAGAAATACATCTACACGTGGAACAACTCCTACAGAACACCTACTGAACGCTGGCAGAAGACCTCAGACCTCCCAAAAGGCAAGAAACTCCCCACGTACCTGGGTAGGGCAAAAGAAAAAAGAAAAAACAGAGACAAAAGAATAGGGACGGGCCCTGCACCAGTGGGAGGGAGCTGTGAAGGAGGAAAGGTTTCCACACGCTAGGAAGCCCCTTCGCGGGCAGAGACGGTGGGTGGCAGAGGCGGAAAGCTTCGGCGCCGCGGAGGAGAGCACAGCAACAGGGGTGCGGAGGACAAAGCGGAGAGATTCCCACAAAGAGGATCGGTAACTGGCACTCACCAGCCCGAGAGGCTTGTCTGCTCACCCACTGGGGTGGGCGGGGCTGGGAGCTGAGGCTCGGGCTTTGGTTGGATCCCAGCGTGGACCCCAGAGACGGGCATGAGATGCTAAGGCTGCTGCTGCCGCCACCAAGAAGCCTGTGTGCGAGCACAGGTCACTATCCGCACTTCCCCTCCTGGGAGCCTGTGCCGCCCGCCACTGCCAGGGTCCCGTGATCCAGGGACAACTTTTACAGGAGAACACACGGCACGCCTCAGGCTCGTGCAACGTCACGGCGGCCTCTGCCGCCGCAGGCTCGCCCCGCATCCGTATCCCTCCCTCCCTGCGGCCTGAGTGAGCCAGAGCCCTCGAATCAGCGGCTCCTTTAACCCCGTCCTGTATGAGCAAAGAACAGACGCCCTCCCGCGACCTACACACAGAGGCAGGACCAAATCCAAAGCTGAGCCCCGGGAGCTGTGAGAACAAAGAAGAGAAAGGGAAATCTCTCCCAGCAGCCTCAGGAGCAGCGGATTAAATCCCCACAATCAACTTGATGGACCCTGCATGTGTGGAATACCTGAATAGACAACCAATCATCATCCCAAATTGAGGAGGTGGACTTTGGGAGGAAAGATATATATATATTTTTCCCCTTTTTCTCTTTTTGTGTGTGTATGTGTTGCTTCTCTGTGTGATTTTGTCTGAATAGCTTTGCTTTTACCATTTGTCCTAGGGTTCTGTCCGTCCATTTTGTTGTATCTTTTTTTTTTACTATAAAAATTGTTTTCTTAATAATTATTTTTTATTTTAATAACTTTATTTTATTTCATTATATTTTATCCTCCTTCTCTTTCTACTTTTTCTCCCTTTTATTCTGAGCCCTGTGGATGAAAGGCTCTTGGTGCTGCAGCCAGGAGTCAGTGCTGTGCCTCAGAGGTGGGAGAGCCAACTTCAGGACACTGGTCCACAAGAGGCCTCCCAGCTCCACGTAATATCAAATGGCGAAAATCTCCCAGAGATCCCCATCTCAATGCCAAGAATCAACTTCACTCAACAGCCAGCAACCTACAGGGCTGGACACCCTATGCCAAACAACTAGCAAGACAAGAACGCAGCGCCCTCCATTAGCAGAGAGGCTGCCTAAAATCATAATAAGGCCGCAGACACCCCAAAACACACCACCAGACATGGACCTGCCCACCAGAAAGACAAGATACAGCCTCAGCCACCAGAACACAGGCACTAGTCCCCTCCACCAGGAGGCCTACACAACCCACTGAACCAACCTTAGCCACTGGGGACAGACACCAAAAACAATGGGAACTACAAACCTGCAGCCTGTGAACAGGATACCCCAAACACAGTAAGTTAAGCAAAATGAGAAGACAGAAAAACACACAGCAGATGAAGGAGCAAGGTAAAAAAAAAACCCACCAGACCAAACAAATGAAGAGGAAATAGGCAGTCTACCTGAAAAAGAATTCAGAATAATTGAAGTAAGGTTGATCCAAAATCTTGGAAATAGAATAGAGAAAATAACAAGAAACGTTTAACAAGGACCTAGAAGAACTAAAGAGGAAACAAACAGTGATGAACAACACAATAAATGAAATTAAAAATTCTCTAGATGGGATCAATAGCAGAATAACTGAGGCAGAAGAAAGGATAAGTGACCCAGAAGATAAAATAGTGGAAATAACTACTGCAGAGCACAATAAAAATAGAATGAAAAGATTTCAGGACAGTCTCACAGACTTCTTGGACAACATTAAATGCACCAACATTCGAATTATAGGGGTCCCAGAAGAAGAAGAGAAAAGGAAAGGGACTGAGAAAATATTTGAAGAGATCGTAGTTGAAAACTTCCCTAATATGGGAAAGGAAACAGTTAATCAAGTTCAGGAAGCACAGAGAGTCCCATACAGGATAAATCCAAGGAGAAACATGCCAAGACACATATTAATCAAACTATCAAAAATTAATTACAAAGAAAAAATATTAAAAGCAGCAAAGGAAAAACAATAAAAACACACAAGGGAATCCCCATAAGGTGAACCGCTGATCTCTCAGCAGAAACTCTGCAAACCAGCAGCGAGTGGCAGGACATATTCAAAGTGATGAAGAAGAAAAACCTACAACCAACATTACGCTACCCAGCAAGTATCTCATTCAGATTTGATGGAGAAATTTAAAACTTTGCAGACAAGCAAGGCTAAGAGAATTCAGCACCACCAAACCAGCTTTACAACAAATGCTGAAGGAACTTCTCTAGGCAGGAAACACAAGAGAAGGAAAAGACCTACAATAACAAACCCAGAACAATTAAGAAAATGGGAATACGAACATACATATTGATAATTACCTTAAATGTAAATGGATTAAATGCTCCAACCAAAAGACACAGACTGGCTGAGTGGATACAAAAACAAGACCCGTATATATACTGTCTACAAGAGACCCACTTCAGACCTAGGGACACATACAGACTGAAAGTGAGGGGATGGAAAAAGATATTCCATGCAAATGGAAATTAAAAGAAAGCTGGAGTAACAATTCTCATATCAGACAAAATAGATTTTAAAATAAAGCCTATTACAAGAGACAAAGAAGGACACTACATAATGATCAAGGAATGAATCCAAGAAGAAGATATAACAATTGTAAATATTTATGCACCCAACATAGGAGCACCTCAATACATCAGGCAAATAGTAACAGCCATAAAAGGGGAACTCGACAGTAACACAACCATAGTAGGGGACTTTAACACCCCACTTCCACCAATGGACAGATCATCCAAAATGAAAATAAATAAGGAAACAGAAGCTTTAAATGATACATTAAACAAGAGGGACTTAACTGATATTTATAGGACATTCCATCCACAAACAACAGAATACACATTCTTCTCAAGTGCTCATGGAACATACTCCAGGATAGATCATACCCTGGGTAACAAATAAAGCCTTGGTAAATTTTAAGAAAATTGAAATCGTATCAAGTATCTTTTCCAACCACAACAGTAAGAGACTAGATATCAATTACAGGAAAATATCTGTAAGAAATACAAACACATGGAGTCTAAACAACACATTACTTAATAACCAAGAGATCACTGAAGAAATCAACGAGGAAATCAAAAAATACCTAGAAACAGAAGACAATGAAAACACGATGACCCAAAACCTATGGGATGCAGTAAAAGCAGTTCCAAGAGGGAAGTTTATATCAATACAATCCTACCTTAAGAAACAAGAAATGTCTCAAATATACAACCTAACCTTACACCTAAAGCAATTAGAGAAAAAAGAACAAAAAAACCCCAAAGTTAGAAGAAGGAAAGAAATCATAAAGATCAGATCAGAAATAAATGAAAAAAATGAAGGAAATGATAGCAAAGTTCAATAAAACTAAAAGCTGGTTCTTTGAGAAGATAAACAAAATTGATAAACCATTAGCCAGACTCATCAAGAAACAAAGGGACAAGACTCAAATCAATAGAATTAGAAATGAAAAAGGAGAAGTAACCACTGACACTGCAGAAATACAAAGGATCATGAGAGATTACTAGAAACAACTCTATGCCAATAAAATGGACAACCTGGAAAAAATGGACAAATTCTTAGAAATGCAAAACCTGCCGAGACTGAACCAGGAAGAAATAGAAAACATGAACAGACCAATCACAAGCACTGAAACTGAAACAGTGATTAAAAATCTTCCAACAAAAAAACCCCCAGGACCAGATGGCTTCACAGGCGAATTCTATCAAACAGTTAAAGAGGAGCTAACACCTATCCTTCTCAAACTCTTCCAAAATATAGCAGAGGGAGGAACACTCCCAAACTCATTCTACGAGGCCACCATCACTCAGATACCAAAACCAGACAAAGATGTCACGAAGAAAGAAAACTACAGGCCAGTATCACTGATGAACATAGATGCACAAATCCTCAACAAAATACTAGCAGACAGAATCCAACAGCACATTAAAAGGATCATACAGCATGATCAAGTGGGGTTTATTCCAGGAATGCAAGGATTCTTCAATATACACAAACCAATCAGTGTGATACAGCATATTAACAAATTGAAGGAGATAAACCATATGATCATCTCAATAGATGCAGTAAAAGCTTTCAACAAAATTCAACACCCATTTATGATAAAACCCCTCCAGAAAGCAGGCATAGAGGGAACGTTCCTCAACATAATAAAGGCCATATATGACAAACCCACAGCCAACATCATTCTCAATGGTGAAAAACTGAAACCATTACCACTAAGATCAGGAACGAGACAAGGATGTGCACTCTCCCCACTATTATTCAACATAGTTTTGGAAGTTTTAGCCACAGCAATCAGAGAAGAAAAAGAAATAAAAGGAATCCAAATCAGAAAAGAAGAAAGTTGTCACTGTTTTCAGATGACATGATGCTATACACAGAGAATCCTAAGGATGCTACCAGAAAACTACTAGAGCTAATCAATGAATTTGATAAAATAGCAGGATACAAAATTAATGCACAGAAATCTCTAACATTCCTATACACTGATGATGTAAAATCTGAAAGTGAAATTAAGAAAACACTCCCATTTACCATTGCAACAAAAAGAATAAAATATCTAGGAATTAACCTACCTAAGGAGACAAAAGGCCTGTATGCAGAAAACTATAAGACACTGATGAAAGAAATTAAAGATGATACAAATAGATGGAGAGATATACCATGTTCAACATTGTGAAAATGACTCTACTACCCAAAGCAATCTACAGATTCAATGCAATCCCAATCAAACTACCAATGGCATTTTTCACAGAACTAGAACAAAAAATTTCACAATTTGTATGGAAATGCAAAAGACCCCGAATAGCCAAAGCAATCTTGAGAAAGAAAAACGGAGCTGAAGGAATCAAGCTTCCTGACTTCAGACTATATTTCAAAGGTACTGTAATCAAGACATTATGGTACAGGCACAAAAACAGAAATATAGATCAATGGAACAGGACAGAAAGCCCAGAGATAAACCCACGCACATATGGTCACCTTATCTTTGATAAAGGAGGCAAGAACATACAGTGGAGAAAACACAGCCTCTTCAATAAGTGGTGCTGGGAAAACTGGACAGGTACATTTAGAAGTATGAAATTAGAACACTCCCTAACACCATATACAAAAATAAACTCAAAATGGATTAAAGACCTAAATGTAAGGCCAGACACGATCAAACTCTTAGAGGAAAACATTGGCAGAACACTGTATGACATAAGTCACAGCAAGATCCTTTTTGACCCACCTCCTAGAGAAATGGAAATAAAACCAAAAATAAACAAATAGGCCCTAATGAACTTAAAAGCTTTTGCACAGCAAAGGAAACCATAAACAAGATGAAAAGACAACCCTCAGAATGGGAGGAAATATTTGCAAATGAAGCAACTTGCAAAGGATTAATCTCCAAAATTTACATGCAGCCCATGCAGCTCAGTATCAAAAAAAACAAACAACCCAATCCAAAAATGAGCAGAAGACCTAAATAGACATTTCTCTAAAGAAGATATATAGATTGCCTACAGACACATGAAAGTATGCTCAACATCATTAATGATTAGAGAAATGGAAATCAAAACTACAATGAGATATCATCTCACACCTTTCAGAATGGCCATCATCAAAAAATCTACAAACAATAAATGCTGGAGAGGGTGTGGAGAAAAGGAAACCCTCTTGCACTGTTGGTGGGAATGTAAATGGATACAGCCACTATGGAGAACAGTATGGAAGTTCCTTAAAAAACTAAAAATAGAACTACCATATGACCCAGCAATCCCACTACTGGGCATATACCCTGAGAAAACCATAATTCAAAAAGAGTCATGTACCACAATGTTCATTGCAGCTCTATTTACAATAGCCAGGGCATGGAAGCAGCCTAAGTGTCCATCAACAGATGAATGGATAAAGAAGATGTGGCACATACACACAATGGAATATTACTCAGCCATAAAAAGAAACGAAATTGAGTTATTTGTAGTGAGGTGGATGGACCTACAGTCTGTCATACAGAGTGAAGTAAGTCAGAAAGAGAAAGACTAATACCGTATGCTAACAACATATATATGGAATCTAAGAAAGAAAAAAAAACGGTCATGAAGAACCTAGGGCAAGACAGGAATAAAGACACAGACCTACTAGAGAATGGACTTGAGGATATGGGGAGGGGAAAGGTAAGCTGTGACAAAGTGGGAGAGGGGCATGGACATATTTACACTATGAAGTGTAAAATAGACAGCTAGAGGGAAGCATCCGCATAGCACAGGGAGATCAGCTCGGTGCTTTGTGACCGCCTGGAGGGGTGGGACAGGGAGGGTGGGAGGGAGGGAGACGCAAGAGGGAGGAGATACGGGAACATATGTATATGTGTAAGTGATTCACTTTGTTTTAAAGCAGAAACTAACACACCATTGTAAAGCAATTATACTCCAATAAAGATGTTAAAAAAAAAAAAACAAAAAACAACTACAGTTATTTACTTTTTCAATGAATGAACAGACAGGTCCGTCTAGCTCCAAAGCCCGAACTCCTAGCTACAATGCAGTATCATTTATCGAATTTCTTGACAAAAACTTCTTACTAAAACATTAAGTCGAGCTGCTTACAGAAGATAAAATTCAGTTTCAAAAAATTAATACTCTCAATATGCAATGTAAAATATGTTATGAGTAAATATTGAGCCATCTCTATTATTATTTAAATGTTTGTCACCATTTTATCAGAAAAAAGAGGCTGAAAGAACTGTTGATATATATGTGTGTGGTATATTTACAAGAGCAAAAATCAGAATATCATTTTAACCACATGGTTATTAAATCTGCAAACACTAAACTGATTAACTTTTTGTTACAGGGTAAAATAGCTTATTATGAATTCAATGCATAACATTTTTGAGGTTTAGACCTTTCCATTAGAGTGGTTCTTACAGAGTATAATGAAAAAATTGTCAGAAATAAATTGTTCATTTTTTCCCCTAAATATATGGCACAGAAATTACAGTTTTCACAGTGCTTTGAAACATCATCACCTGAGTTTCTTTCTTCACTGCTTTGGACCAGTGAAACTTCTGCCTGGGGCACAGGCCTACTCTTCCTAGCTTTACACTGGAAATGGTCATCTCTCCCAATCCCCAGCAATAGAAGTTATCATTCTCATAATAAAAAGTAATGATCCAGGGACTTCCCTGGTGGCGCAGTGGTTAAGAATCCCCCTGCCAATGCAGGGGACACAGTTTCAAGCGCTGGTCCGGGAAGATCCCACATGCCACAGAGCAACTAAGCCCATGTGCCACGACTACTGTGCCTGCGTGCCACAACTACTGAAGCCTGCGTGCCTAGAGCCCGTGCTCCACAACAAGAGAAGCCACGCAATGAGAAGACCGCGCACCGCAACGAAGAGTAGTCCCTGCTCGCTGCAACTAGAGAAAGCCCGCGAGCAGCAGTGAAGACCCAATGCAGCCAAAAATAAATAAATATATATATTTTTTAAAAAAGGTAATGATCCAGTAAGTCTCTGGGCAGGTGTTACACTTAGTTATGATGTATTATTGACCCCGCATTATTCCACAGAGAATTTGGAGAGGAATAAAAGATTATTTCCTTATCACAACAAATGAATAGCCTTTGCTTTGTCTAACATTGTCTTTTTTCTACCTTTAATTAAACACTAAATGTTTATTTGTGTTTTTTTAATTACTTTTAAAGCATTCATTATTTCTAGATTACATTATTGAACTCTCAGTAAATCAATATAGACCTCTGTATTTATTTTTTTCAACCATTCTCGCTTCTTTAATTTGGCCCATTTATATCTCCCTTTGGGTTTTTTTTTGTTTTTTTTTTTGAGTAGAACTCCTGATTTTTACGTCAGAGGGAGAAAAAACAAAGAACACACAGAATATTCTGTATTTAAGATGCTGCAACTGTCTCAATGGTCTCAAGGAGTAGGTGGGGTGGGTACATGCTTGTGTGTGAATGTTTGTATGAGTGTGTGTGTTGGAAAACTGTATACTGAGGATAATTCCTAATTCTAGTTCTGCTGAGAAACTGAAACTGGTTGCACAATCACTGTAAACACCTTGTACAACAGTCCCTTTCCTCTAACAGCTTATGTACTATTTGTAGTTTGGAAGCACAGAAGAAAATACGCTTTAAAGAACATGGGATTTGGTGGCAGACTGAACTAGTGGCAGATGATATCCATGAGATTTTGAGCAATTTAGATGTCTCAACTGGAATATGGTAATTATAAAACATTTCTCAGAGTGTTGTACTAAATGAGGTGATAAACATAAATTAGCCTATAATGACCACAGCACACATAGTACCAGATACTTACTGAGCATCTACTAGGCTGCTAAACTGTCTTAAGTACTTTATTTTTGTTATCTAAATACCCTAATAAATGCACATCATATATTGTCTCAATACATATTACCTATTGTTTCTGTTAGACTTTCATCTTCTTGCTAATTATTTTTTTAATGCTTTTCTTGGAAAAGACTGAAACAAAAAACTCTTAAGAATGACTGCTTTTCCCTTAACTGACTAGCCACCTTTGACTCCTCAATGAACTGCAGTGTTTTGCTTTGCTCAAACTGGTGCACAGGCTCTCCTCTTTGTTCCCTTTCTCTCAGCTGCCTAGAAACACAGCCGAAAACTTTTGTACTAAATGATAGATGGGCCTGCTACACCCTGAGTACATCCTTGTGATTTTAGATAAGAGGCAAATGCTACAGAACTATCAGTGCAAATGCTACAAGTACAATGTTCTAATTGTGTTTAAATGAAGACTTTTAAGCAGAAGCAGTGTTATGTTTAGACCATATGAAGGGTGAGAAATATTCACAGAACCAGTACTTGAAGATAAATATACTTTTCTTGATATTTATAATGTTGGTAAAGAAACACCTCTTATCCTTGCAATAACTAGCTTCTCATAATTGAAGCAGAACAAGTTATATATTAAAATCCCTGACTTTTCCTTTGTAGACTCTTGGGTCAACCTCACAAAAGGGTCAGTACTGTACCTGTGAAACTTAGACTGCTAGATCAGTCAATTATAACCTCGCCATAAAAAATAAAGCACAGGGAAAATATAGAGAACTGAGATCTTAGAAGTGGCAAATACCAATACTGTAACATTACTACAGATTCTCCTTGACGTACAACGGGGTTACAACCCAATAAACCCTACGTAAGTGGACAACCTCCTATATTGAAAATGCATTTAATACAACTAACCTACCCAACATCACAACTTAGCCTAGCCTACCTTAAATGTGTTCAGAACAATTACATCAGCCTACAGTGGGGCAAAATAATCTAACACAAAGCCTATTTTATAATATGGTATTAAACATCTCATGTAGTGTATGGACCGCTGTCATGAAAGTGAAAAACAGAATGGGTGTACGGCTAGAAAATGGTTGTATGTTGGTTGTTTACCCTCCTAATCGCATGGCTGACTGAGAGCTGTGCTAGCTGCCACCGCCCTGCATCATGAGAGAGTATCGTACTGCGTATTGCTGGCCTTGGAAAAGATCAAAATTCAAAATACGGTTTCTACTGAATGCATGTCACTTTCACACCATCATATAGTCAAAAAATCCTAAGTTGAACCATCATAAGTCAGGGACTGTGATATACTGTCATAAGTACAATCACTGGTAGCACTGTGACTTGCTTCCAAAAATGTGCACTGTATTTGCGTTTAAAGGGCTGTAAGATTTTGGAAGGCAAATTTAGAATTAAGTTGTTCTGTATTAAGAACTGACCTTAAAATGATGATTTCTGTCATACTGTTTATCCATGAGCACCTCCAAATTTTGATTAAAAACTGTGATACAGAAAAATGTTTCTCTACAGCCTAATTCAGAGATAGAGATTCTATGTTTCGTGTTATATTACCAAATATGCAATCATATTGCCAATAGTAACCTCAACTAATCCAAAGAAAGTAATTAGCAGTATAAATCCAATAAACATAATTACGTATAGTACTTATATCAAGAATCATAGAATGTACAATGCTATATAAATGCTAGATAAATAAAAAAAGATACATAAAAGTTAGTAAAACACAAGGTAGTAAATGTGATAAAAGGGCATAAGGAAAGTTAAAGTAAAATGTTCAGAACGGGGTATGATGCCTTCTGGCTAGAGGAAACATCATTTGAACTGGGTCTGAATATTCCTGTTAGACTGGGAACTTCAGGGAGAGGACACATCATGGACAAAACAGAGTGGCAGGGAAGTGAATCTGTCTGGCTGGAGAATAGGGTACGGAGATAGAGGAGTATCCTCATAGCCATTTAGTAGGGTTTGAACATTCAAGAACTGTTCTGCGTATCACGCAGAAAAGTTACACGGTGCATATTTTGTTTGAAAAAGAATGTTCTGCAAACGATGTACAGAACAGTTTGGAAGGAAGGGAGGCAGAGATGGATGGGTCATGTAGGGGGTTAGTCATAGCAGTAATCCAGAGAGAGGTAATGAGACGACTAGAGGAATGGGATTGGAAATGGAGCAAAGGGATTGGTGTTGAGAGCTGCTGTAGAAGCTGAATGGACAGAATTTAGCAACTGTTATTTATGACTGTGACAACTCAGATTTTATCCTACCTGCAAGCTAACAAGTTAGCCTGCCACAGCTTTAGGGATGCTGGCCAAGGACACAAGAGTCTTGGGTCAGAGACAAATGACTTTATTCCTCATAATAAAAGCAGGAGCCCAGAGTATGATCATTTTCTTCACCAGATTTCCCAAGCCCTAATTCCCACAGAGAGGTTCAGGTAAATGCCTGCACAGCCAGTGGGTTGCATTATAGAAGAAGAATCCACGGCTTAGGCAACCGGAATCTTTTATAATCGCCAGTTAACGTGTCTTTCCTTCGCCCCAGAAAGAGACACTATCTCTAACCAAGGCTGTAAGCACATCCGCCCTTTGTTTTAGAGAGAGAAACTATTTCTCTCCTCCAAGCTGTTCACTATACAAAAATCCTTGAAACGTGGCCTCAGACACAAGGCAGTTGGTGCCTTGCTTGCAAAATGTGCAGAAATGTGATACTTGTTCTCTCAGCACTGCTTGGATGTGGGCAAATGACATAGGACATGGGATAAAAACAACGAGGTTTTGAGTTTGACTAGGAAAATGGGGACTGTTATTATAGCAATACAGTAAAAGAGGAGGAAGTAGATTTTAAGGGCCAAGTCATTTCTTGCTATGTTGAGTCTGAGGTGCTTCTGTAAATATATGTTGAAAATGTGATACTAGAGTTAAGACTTCAGAAACATAGAGATACGTTTTGAATATTTACTCCATAGAGGTATTTGAGGAAGTTGTCAGGGCTCACGAAACTAAGAAGCAGAGGCAATTGAAGAAAGACAAGCTGGCATCACATGAAGAACCTTCTGAGTTAGGAGGCATGGCAGGAAAGAGAGGGAAAAAGCTAAGGCAAAGTAAGAGATGGAATATGAAAAACAGCTAGCAACAATGTTTCAGTAGCTAAGTGAAACAGGCCTTTTACTAATGGATTGGTACCATTGCTAGCCGTTTCAAGCAATGAAAAAAGAAAATGAGGAAGAGAACCATATTACATGCACTTTCAGTATTAAGCATTTTTTGCTTGAGGGATGCATGTATGTTTATTAAATGTTTGTTTAAGTTTGTTGAATAGTCCAGAAGAAGATGGAGGAAAGAGTCAAATTTCAGGGGATAAAGAAATAAGCAAGACCACTGGAGGCCATGACAGCAGACAAAATTTTGTGAGGCTATGAGTAGGGAAAGTTGTTGGGACATTTAATTTTGAGAGCAACAGGATTTGAGATGAGTAGGGTTTTTGATTTTTGTTTGCTATTCTAAAGAAATGAAGAGGCTTCTTAATGATTTCAACGCGAGCAGAATTTCACAGTACAAGGCAGAGAGGGGTTGGTTCACAGAATAAGATCTCAAAAGACAGAGAAAGGGACGGAGTCAACAACACGGGTGATGTTTACTTTGGGAGAGGCAGGACACATTAACATGCAGAGACCTTTCTAGATGGAGACAAGAGAACTCAAAGGAGCTTGCAGCAAGGAGTCCCTATTTTCTAGGTAAGACAGTAATGAGATCACACAGATGAAATGTTTAGGGGTGGAAAAGACAGGGGAGGGAACTTATATTTATTAACTAATCTTGTAATCAATCATCCCATGTTATTGATGATAAACATGAATGTCAGAGATTACATTTTTGCCTAAAGTCATGAAAAGATGATTAATAGTCAAGCAGGGTTCAAAACCTTATCAATCTTATGCTAAAGCTAAGTTTTTAATTGTTGTGGTCTTTAGGGAAGTGGACCACAATGGACTCTGAAAAATAAAATATCAATTAGAAAGAAAGAAAACGACTGCTGAGAAGCTGGGAGTGCCAGGTGGAATCTGGGTATCATCACTTGTTAGTTGAATCAACCAGCCCAACATCCTGATTTTCTTTAGCCTAAATTTTGAGGTTTTTCACATGGGCTGAGTTCATTGTGAACTGTTTTACAGCAATAATGTAAGAGGCCTCAACAGATAAAGAAGTGAAAAACCACCACTGCCTCGGAGAGTTCTACTGCCAGTTTCTCCTCTAGGCTGACCTTCTAGGCCTTATAGCTAGTTTGTCAACAAAGAATCTGGCTGGCCCAGATTATTTTACATTAACTAAAAGCCAAACCTAAAACACATAAATAATACCATACGTGTCTACAAAACCACCTTCCAGTCAACCAAATTTGTAAATCATACAATAAAAATTTTTAAATAATTCCAAGTATTTGGAAACAAGAAAAAAGTCACTTTGACATACAATCGACCTATATAAAGGAGACTGTGCCTATTGCATTTTAAAATGAAATTCAAACTTGAAATTTGATTTTTAAGATAAAAACAATTCAATATAAATCTATAAGTAATTATTCTGAATGAATATTATATATGTTTTAACCTCCTTCTAAACAAAGTTCTATTGTTTTGGTTACCTTCATTTTAGATTCCTCTTAATTTTGTTTAATTTTGATATCTCTGAATTTTAAGTCTAGGGAACTATTCCATCTTCTTTCACCCTAAGCTTTCTAAGTGCTGGCATTCTTTCATTCTGTGTGGGTTTCCTATTTCCATTTTTTACATCTCAAACCATAATTTGGTGTGGAGTACCCATGAATCCCATCTCTATGGAAACCAAGAGCTAGGCAGCAGAAAGGTGATTTTATAAGAAAGTCCACTAGAGCAGAAGAACCAGTGTACACAATTTACTTTCCTAGCAGACTCAGCACCTTACCCTGGAAAAGAACGTCTGCCTCTGTTGAATTTTACTAGGCAAATGGAATATTTGAAGGCCGTTGGATATTTCAAACTGAACAAAACAAAAGCCAGGTGGTAGAACTGTGTTGGTGTTCTCACGTGCTTATGCCCAGAAAGTAGCAGGCTGGAGCTTCCCTATGACTAATCGGTATCACAGTGCAATTCCTGCCCAGAACTGACAATCCAGTCATTTTAAACCTTTTCATCATCATCACAATGTAATTACTATGAAGTATAAAATAACTACTTTTTATAAGAAACTTAAAAAAATCTCCGTGTAAACAGATAAAAGTGGTTCCTGCCCATCATCCCCTGTCCCCCAGTACCGGGGACTTAGGCACATCAAAGGAATTCATGGAGCTCCTTGGAGCAGGTGTGAAAACCGCAATGATCAACTACATCAATGTTTCCCTCAAAAGAGAGATACCAACATTTTACTTCAGGAAAAAAGCAGCCTGATATAATAGAATATCACTAGTTAAGAAACTTCTTGAAGCCACTTTCAAGGTACTGCTGCTAAATTATTGTAATTTGACAGATTATCTAATCTATATGTCACCTGCACACCTGTAAAATGAGACTTTCAAAACACACATACCCACCAGTTACACACAGGTGTTTTAAAACAAGTGTTCCCCAAGTATCTAAATGTTAAAGCTTAGATCTTCAATTTTACCTTCTTCACGGACAAGCACAATATGTATTGAATGGATTAATAAATTAACGAACAAGACTGACATGGGTTAATCTGAATCACATTCAGAACAGAAATCATGTCCATAAATATTTAAAGATGAACCTGCACATCCATTACCCTGAAACCTCTCTAACTGACAGCCCAATTTCACTCTTAGTAGCTATTCAGCCTTAGGTGTTAAGCACACCTCTCTCCTCTGGTCTTCTCTTTAAATTTCACAGCTACTTCTGGCAGGAAGGACAACTGCCTTGGTGAGTGTGAATACATACCACCGTGGAGTGCAAGGCACCTGAGAGAAGAGGATGCCAAGGTACGGAAAAAGACAGGGAGCTGGAAATATAACATCTATGCATTTGTCTGCTTATAATCTGATCTATGTCAGTCATTTTAAAAAGAATATAAGGTGTTTACAAAGTCAGCGTTGCCTCGGGCTGTACTTCACGCTGTGGCCACTTAATACGAAGCAGTGTCCTTACCTGGTATCACAAAGGACAATTCAGAATCGAGAGCTCAGTCTCTAAGGATGGTTTATGCACTCTCTCGAGGCACACCAAGGAGAGAGTTTATCATTTTCAGAAAACACTACCATTATTCAAGTTAGAAAGACGGCGGATGGGAAATTTATTTTTTTTTTAAGATTTAGAAAGATCATGAAGGCAAGCTGGCTTTAACAAAAAATATGTTTATGCATTTCCTGACTGACTGAATTTATAAAGTCCAGAAACTTAGCTGATAGCTTAAGCTTTTCATTTTTTTTTAATTACAATGGGGGAAACCTGAATATTATTTGGACTATCAGTTGTGAAATTAAGCAAAAGGGAAGTTTTGCTAATGGGTGATTTTAATATTCATGAATGTGATGGCTCAGCGTTTTCTCCAATGTTCCCGCCAGCAAGACCACTAATTAATGATCATCTTTACGAACGGAACATATCATTCAGACTATTTTTTTTCTTTGCCACGAGTTAATACTTATTTTGAATATGTTTCATTATTCCACTCCACTTTTCTCTGTTTATTTCTACCTGAAAATTTCTTGATTTTCTTTTCATTCAGTCCTCTTATTCTCACTATAGGATTTTTCAAAGCCTGGTTTACTATATTGAAATCCTCCAACTATGAAGTCAGCAATGTTTTGATTTGATCCATCTAACATTAGGCTGAATTTGTGAAGCTTAGACATCAACATGAAAGAAAAGATTTTTTTAAAAATAAAATGCCTTTCGTGCCCCGGTCCGGGAAGATCCCACATGCCGCGGAGCGGCTGGGCCCGTGAGCCATGGCCGCTGAGCCTGCGCGTCCGGAGCCTGTGCTCCGCAACGGGAGGGGCCACAGCAGTGAGAGGCCCGCGTACCGCAAAATAAATAAATAAATAAAAAAATAAAATGCCTGAATCAAAATGAGAGGTCAAATTTTTACAGGGTGTTTCGCGTCTTGATAACCTTCCTGCTGTAATTATCTGAAGGCCTTCGCTAGATAATCATGAAGGGACTCTTGCAATTGTCCCTTTTCTCTACATAGATCGCCACGTTAAGACAGGATCATTGGAGACACGTTGCTGTTCTGCATCTTTAAGTATTTTTAGCTCTTCATCATCAAAAGAAAAAAATGTATTAAGAAACAGGTCGCTTCTCAGCCAAATTTTCTGATATACAGATATTCTCAAAAAGGTCTCTGGAATGGGCGTTAATCTTATTTCTGCACTTTTTTTTTTTAAAGAAGGTCATTATGAATTTTACACATATTTTTTAACCTGTAATGTACTTTTCTGATTTGATTTCAATTGAGCTAGTAAAGAAATAGGAATCAGGTACTTGCTGCAATCAGGATGCCAAAGTTATACTTACAATATATCACAGCTTAGGTAGACAAGAAGAAAACTGATAATTGATTAGCCCCAGAGCAATTCAGATTTCCCTAGAGGGGCCTTCCCCACTGAAGGCAGTGATAGGAGATCCTGGCTCCTGGCTGTAGGGATAGGAACCAGAGTACATCCAGTCCTAACCTTTGGAGGATATCATTACATTGTGCTGCATTAAAATAAAAATACAAACAAAAGCAAGCAAACTGCGTGATAAGAGCTGCTTCATTTTCCTTCATTTCCTTAATTATTTTTTTCTAAGGCCAGCTCACATGCCCACTAGAAGAGAAAGGATCTGAGAGAAGTAACCTAAAAGTCTTCTTCTAAGCACCCTTAGATCCCAGAACAGTGCATTGCACCTAGTACTTGCTTTGTAAATTTTCTTAGAATGACTGTACCTCACCTATGAATTCTTCCATGATATCCTCTGTCAGAGCTAATCTCTCTCCTGGGTGCTCCCCTAAACACCTTCCCCATAGAGGTAGTTCAGCAGAAGCTGCCCATTTCGAAACTATTGGTGTAGGCTGGTGTCCTCTACTGGGTTTTAAGTTCCCAGGAGCAGGGATGACATCATACTCATCTTTTCCTTCTATAGTTCTTTGCCCAGTGCCTAGCAAATAATACCAAGTAAAAATTCTTTTAAAAAATGAATACATTAATGTATATAAAACACCAGTGGAGGGCTTCCCTGGTGGCGCAGTGGTTGAGAGTCCACCTGCCGATGCAGGGGACACGGGTTCTTGCCCCGGTCCGGGAAGATCCCACGTGCCGCGGAGCGGCTGGGCCCGTGAGCCATGGCCACTGAGCCTGCGCGTCCGGAGCCTGTGCTCCACAACTGGAGAGGCCCGCGTACCACAGAGAAAAACAAAAACAAAAAACACCAGTGGAGAAAACAGAAAGTCAGAGTTACTAAAAAATTAACTCAATTTAGTTGTTTTGAAATAGGAATCCCTCAGTGATTTATATAGCAGAAATTAGGATTCAGATCCAAGTAAGAAGAGATACTATCACCCCATAAAGATATCACAATTTGTTGTATAATATGTTAAAAATATATTGTGTGATATTACGTTTTTACACAATTTTCAAAACTTATTTACCTTTTATGTATAGTTAGGTATAGAACATTAACACCAATATGCATGGGTAACACCTGCGGTCCTCATTATAAATGCAGAGTCCCAGGCTTTTGCATACACATTGACTGGTAAGTCTCCTTTTTTTGAGAAAAGGACCTTTTATCTGGGGAGCAAAAAAGATAATCAGCTTTTCTGAGAGAACGCACTTCCAGAAAAGCCTTGATCCTCGTGGCTCTATCACCCAAGTCACTCTTTAGCCCTTACTCCCTTGCAGAAGCTCCCGAAACTCATTACACATGGCGCATTTTCTATTCCTGGCGTTATCTACGGGACTCCCACAGCAGCTTAGGAATCTGGATAAAGAAAGAAAGTACCAATCTTAAAGTACTTAATAATAAAAAGAGCAGCCTTTCAGAATTACAAAAAATGAATGGGTATACACAATGTTTTAATTGAAAGTGTCTTGACAATAGAATGAAATTGTAGGCTAGATGTTAATAGTATATAATATATATATTTTTTAAAATTTACCACTTGTTAGATCCTTATTGGGGGCTTTACCATAACTGTAGGAGGTAGGTGCTAGGATGAGGTCCACTCTACAGACATAACTAGTTTACCCCACTTCTCTCAACTTCTAGGAAATGGAACCAGGAAGCTTGGCTGCAGAAGATATACTCTGAACTACCAGGCCACATCGCCTCTCAGAACAAGCCTGGGTGTATGTGGGTGTGTGTTTAGGCATATATACGTACCTGGGAGCTATTTGTGTCAAAACTGTCTACTACTGTTTACCTTAATGGTTGGAATTTAGGCAAATGGGACAATATTTATACCTTGAATACCGTTAAAATTTTAGCAGAATTCGTTAACAGTTTTATCCCTGTGTATCTCAGCAGTACATTTAAAATATAACAGTTAGATGGGAACTTTTATAACTGTGTGATTCAAACACAAGTACAAGAAATATTGAAGAAAAAAACAAACTTTCTCCAATTACCATCTACTCCTAAGTCTCTCCTTCCCTCTGGATTTGATGTTAAATCGTGCCACATTTCTCAGAAACTATCTTATAACTGACTTCTAAGAAAGGGTTTAGAAAAAGAAAAAAAAAAGTTTGAGTACGATGCAAGCCTCTATTATAATACTGTTTCATTCTCCTATTATCTCTCATTAGAGCATACCACCTGCTCTAAAATTAGTTAATGGTTTCTCGGCATATTTAGTTCTGTTAATACACAAATTCACAAATGCATCTGTAAATATACACACACAAGCACACATACATACACATATATATATATCATAGACTAGAATGCTTTCTTGGAGGGGTTTTGGGGCCTATGTGATGTCTGTTATTTAAATTTTCATAATGCTTGCACACATGAGAAAAGTAAAAACTTGGGAATAAAGAAAGGAGATGTTTTAATAATCATTGGTGAGCCTGTTAAAAATAACATTTAAATGTCCTTTAAATGATTATTAAAACATCTAAAAGAAAACATCTCAGTTAGACTGTGATTAACTATTTGATTTGAGCCCAGATACCTTGGAGTTGTAAATTAAGTTTTGTCCAGTAGAATACGTAATCCCAAAGGTTATAGCTTGTTGGCCAGTAAAATATTAACTGGTTTTGTATTTATTAGCCAATTCATTTCAGAATTCCTTTGACTCACTGTTTCTATAACCTTTATTCCTCAAATTCTCCTTTGAACCAGATTAGTGGTTCCAATATTAATTAGCCAGCTGAACAAAACCTTTGACATGCATTCATTTTATTTTTGTGTGAAACATATTTTTTACTTTTTGAAAACTATAACACACTATAGAAAGACCAACTGCTAAGTTTACTTGAAGCAATGTTGAATCGTCTGTTTCCCCTTTAATTGTAACATTCTGTATTATTTCAGATTATTTAAAAACTCAGAAAATATTTGGGGCTCATATTTATAGTCTTCCTAAGTAGTATAATGTTACCTAAATTAGGCAAGTAAACTTCCTTGAACATTTTCATCCTTTAAAGGTAAATACATTGAAAAAAAGAGCTATGTTCCAAATCTCTAAGCCACACTCAATATACTGACTCCTTACTTAGAAACTCAGCAAGAATAGGTGGATTTTTTTAAAAACATACATCCCACAGGGTGTTGCTGTAAATTATTTTTATAAATTATCTTGTCTCTTTCATTTCCCTTTTTATTTGGAACGTATTACATACTCTAGTGGTTTCAGAGAAAGCATGTAGCTCATTCCAAGCATCTTTTCTGGAGAGTACAGGGGTGACAAAGTATGGACAAGAACAATGGCTACCCAACCAATCAAGTGGCCTCCGAAGGACAAAAACCAGAGGATCTAAAGCCATGAAGGAGTCTGACCACTGAGGAAGCCCTAGGGAAGTGGCTCCACTTCCTCTTTCAAAAGCTTTTCATATGGAGCATCTATCTGCTCTCCTACAGAGATGAGGGAACTCCCTAGACAACTCCTCGTCCTCTCCTCCACATTCCCCAGTTTACATACACACCCAAGGAGATTAATTAACACGTATTCCAGGAAGAAACACAGACACTAGCATCCGATATTGGAATAGTCCTTGGTGAATAAGTATAAAACTTACGGAGGGAGAGGGAGATATTTTGAGAGAGGAAACAAGCATTGGACTTTATTGCTTGAAGTCAAAAGAAACTGGTATTTGTGGTAAAAGTATGAACAAAACATACTTTTTTTGAAAAACAGAAATATGAACAAAACAATGAAATTTTGTACTAAGTATCTACTGTTTTTGTGGCAATGGCCTGTCACTTTAAAAGGCTTACATAAAATGAACAATTGGATCTAGAACATCTACTATTATAGCATGCTCTGAAGATCTGACAACCTTCAACAAATGGATGGCTGTGATCCTACAGGCAGACACATAACTATAGATGCACAAGTAGAATGGTATTCCTTTTAAGTATAATATAAATCATTTTATATAATATAGTTATAAACATACAGTTTGTTTTTTCAGAACAAAATACAGATTTAAAATATCTCCACTCTGAGACGAACACTTGACAATTTAAATTCAAGAGTCCTTGTCTTTTGGAGGAAACTATGAAAGCAAATGCCTTTGAGAACTTGGCTGTTATCTGAGCCATTTCAATAATCAAATTCCACATTCACTTTTGAGTGATGACTTTGGAAGCTGTCAGGACATACCAGTTATAATTTTTCTATTTATAGAGTTACTTTCTTCAAAGAAACAAAGTGTTTTATGTACGTACCTAGCAATTTCTTTCCGGGAAGGTAAACTCAATGAGTATTGAGATGTTTCCCACTTGTTAACTTGCATCCATACAATAAATCCCATGTTTAGCAATGTTCCCCAATAAAGCTTAATATTTATAAACTCATGCATATCCAAATTTCCATTAGAAGATTTTTACATTGTGAAAATGGATATATAGCATTTTGTGGCCAAAAGCATCACACAGTTCCACTGTTGTTGTTGTTTCTTTTTTGTTTGTTTCTTTCTTGCACAATTTTGGTCATAAATCATAGATGACATAAATAGGGCAACCTTAATTCCCTTTGCATAAAATTTCAATGCCTTTGCATAGCTTATACAGAAATCCAAACATTTTCACTATAAGATCTGAAATATCTACAGCCTCCATCTCCTCCTTCCGCTCTCATATTCCCTATATTCTAGGTACTCTGGCCATTTCACACCATTAAAACCACCAGATTCTCCCATCCTCAGGGCCTTCACATGTCAGCTTGTTCTGCCCTATACTTCTGTCTCACATTCTAAACACCCCATCCCCAAACATTCTCTCATCACATGGTTTACCCCTTCTTGCCTTTCTGATCTCAATTTAAATGTGACCTTCCTATATAAACTTTCCATAAACTGAACTGACTGAATGCAAATGGTTAATGGGTTTCCATTCTTATTACGCATTCTCTGTGCATCTATTTTATAATGCTTTGGGGAAAAAAATGAGAAGGAGGTGGTCTCAGGAGAACAGAAGTACTGATGTAAAGGTGCAAAAGGGGAAACAGTTGCTGCCACCTGGCTCTAGGGATCTTAAGGAGGGGAAGAGAGGGAGAAAACTGCAGCAAATGCTGGAGGTGCCCGTTTGATTGACTGAGTAACTGAAGTACTCAGGGCGCAAGAGGCAAGGTCACTGGCAAGGGTATCAGTGGCATGATTCCTCCCTTAGTAACTCAAGGGCAGCAGATTCCAAAAAGGAAAGGAAAGCAGATGAAAGTGGGCAGACTTGTTCGTGAGCACATGTGAGATACCCTTGGAGACTGCGATAAATCACTGGGAGACTGCGGGGAGGTTCAGGCCCTGCAGATGGAACTCTGCAATGGAGAGGAATATCGTTTATCCTCAGGCTGTTCAGATCCAAAGACACTCAGGTCAAGTAAATGACCCCTGGGAAGCTAACAGTCAGCGATTATCTACAGTTACAGATCTGTCTCTATACTAAACCAGATAACAGCATCCGGGAATTATCAAAAGCCACAAATCAATCCCAGTGTCTTATCATGAATCACACAGTGCTTTTCCCTTTCCTCATGGCTACTTAACGGAGACTGGCAAGCTGTCAAATAAACAAACAGAAGTGAGGATAAATGATGCTCCCCAAATATAAGGTGAGGCATCAGTCAGACTCGGTATGGTCTGGGTCAGGGAATTTAGTCTGGTTTTTAGCCAGCTTTATTTTATCACAGCCATACATCTAGCTGTAATTAGTCTCTAACTTCAATGACTCAATACATTTAAGCATTTCACTTGACTCTCAACCGTGAAAAACTGCAGCTGATTTGACACTAGTAATGTGCTCTCACTCGCCTGCATATGATGCTGTCAGTACAACATGTGCTTTCAGTATCTGTCTTTTTCTTGTGATACTGATGGGCTTTCACGAACCATCTTATAACTCTCCTAGTTTCCTCTGGCCTAATAGGATGCATTTGAGGGGCAAGTGAACATGGTAGAGCTTGTGGCCACTGGTTAGATTTCTCCCTCAATATGAAACAAATTAGCTTCTACAGACACTCAACAGAGCATGGCAATAATTTTTATTATTTTTTAAATAAATTTACCGACTTGAAACATCACCCCAGTCAACGAAGACACTGTATCTTCTATAACTGATAGTAAAGATTATTTTTAGCTGAGCTATGACAAGCAAATTGCTGTTTTAATCACTAGGATTACCATTTAAAATAGATAGTAAGCATTTACTTTTTAATCTGGAAACAAATTAAAGCAAATAGTATTTCATATCTAAATCACATTTAACATGTTTTAAAATGGATAGTAATTCTTTTTTAAACTTTAAAAATGTATTTGATATGTGTGGGTGTTCCTGCACCTGAGCAAGATTTTCATTTCTCCAGGGATTTTTATTGACCCACAGAATCATAATAACAGGGCTGTGTAAAATTTCATCAAGTGCTAATTTAACATCTAAGTTTTAATTAATTGATTTGTAAAGGAGACAACAATGAGATTCAAAGGAAGAGGCATCATCTGTGGACAGCTCCATTTCCAGATTCCAAGAAAACTATTAAAACATTTACAGCACTGAGAGTGAATCAGATGGGGTATGTACTCGTCTGTGTGGCCATATTGCATAGCGGGTGGGGGGGTGTCAGGGTAATAAAGTTCAGTCATCCATTTAGTCTCCAGTTGGAGCTCAGGCAACTGTAATTTGTACTTATGATGATAAATTTCCGAAAACAATGCAGTATTTGTAGACCATGTTAAAAATTATTCAGTGGAACTAGAAAATGTCCTATTTTGAAAATAAAAATGCTCAAATATACAAATGCAAGAGAAACTGGAAGATTTAAAATGCTCGTTTTAAATAGAATTATGATAAAATTTTGATAGAAAATAGCTCAGCATATATTTGCTAATATTATAAACTATTTTCATTTCATCAGTTCTACTAAGGCAAATACATGATTTTTTGTATCCAAAAAAAAAAAAAAACCCTATAGGAAGTATACTCTGACCACAGGGTAAAATTTTTTATGATTATTAGCATGGGGAAAGTGTAAACAGGTAGATACTTTTCATAATTTTAAATTATTAAATATATTTAATAGAAAGGAAATCTTATATTACAAATAACTTGAAACCTTAAATATATATGTGACCTCAAAACACACAATGTTACTTTGTCCTGAAAATAACAGCTTTAAAAGAATTTAGGCTTAAATATTCTCCTAAATGCTTTGTCAGACTTAAACTATAGTCCCTCAGAACTCTTGACAAAGATTTTATAGAGCTCAAGGAAAGTTGAAAGATGGCCTGTTATCTATTCCTTACATTTTTAAAGAGTAAACGGTAGACAGTTTTCCAGAGAGCCTGCAAAATTGCTAAAATTAAATGTTTGGACCTAAATGTGGAATGCAGAATTAGCTACCCTATTTTTAATTTGGCATTTTCAAAGGCAAATTAAAAGGAAATATATATATTTTAAAGTACTCAACTGTAAAATGGATATTATAGGAGACCTAGACTTATAAGAATAATATGTTTTTAAAGCTCTAGATGTCACACAATATAAGTATATTTACAAATAACGATTTTGTTTTCCTTTTAAGTGTAATTGTCTAAAGTTTTCAATACTCTCCCCATTTTTGACCTGTGATATCTTGACATTCCGCAAATGGGTAAGCAAAAAATTAAGTGGAATAATTGGAAAGAACCATTAAATAATCAATATCTGATAACTCAGTAATGTGAGATAAGAGTTTTATGCATTATCTGGGCTTATAAACTAGGTCCTTTTTATATATATTTGTTCTTATTCTAGTCATTCTCCAAATAATTTTTAGGCACTAATTACAAAAGATGGCCAGAAATGGAAATTCTGTGTATATAATAAAGTCAGGTCGTCATTCAATAAAATCAGGTCTATATACCAGAAAAGACCTTTACCTTGAGGCTAAGGCAATCTGGACTGGACAAATATATTTCTTGTTGGAACCATTTCCGTCTATAGTCCTTCAACGTTTCATACACATTTACTCTGGGGGTTTGGTTTATTACTTCTCTTCACTCCCAGTCTCTTAAGCACTGGTATCACACTTGCAGAAATACCTCTAGATAAGACATTATTGACGGAATGAGAAAGAATAAAATATAGATGTTTATTTCAGAGATGTTGAAATGGTTTATAAAAACTCTCTATGAGGAATACATGCATAATGTAATCTATCAGGAAAGAGCAATGCTATCTTTAAATAAAAACAGTATGTGTGTGTTCTGAAAGGTTGGACTTCACTGCTCTGTGTCACTTTCTTAAGGTATGCTTGAATCAAAACTGACAGCTTTTGCTTGAAATAGGCTTTAAAACAATGTCTGTTTTTTTTTTTTTGTGGTGCGTGGGCGTACTGCGCCACCAGGGAAGCCCAAAACAATGTCTGTTTTAATGCAATGAATTCCGACATGAAATCTGTTGGAGCCGGGCAGGATACCTGCTACAAGTCAAAATGTTTATGGCAGGGAAGGAAGACCTGAAATTTAGGCATTTAGGGGGTTGCTATTATGATAGCTATTCTAAACAGTTGAGTTCAAAATTGCATTTGTCAATTCTATTATCAAATATTATAAAACATGAGGTAAAAATAAATGTTAGGTAATTTAAAAGACTACAATAAAACTTATTTCAGAAAACTGCTAGTTTCCTAATATATGCACAGTTTTCAGTGTCTTTGGAACTGCAAACTCTGCCCGTGTGATGAGCAGATGATGAGCAGGTGGCTGTGTGGTATTATCAAGTACACAGTCAGAAATCAAAGTCTTCCTTTTTACTTTATAAGCTGTCTGGGAAGAAGGTGTGTGTGTGTGTGTGTGTGTGTGTGTGTGTGTGTGTGTGTGTGT